>NC_068914.1:117031186-117334216 GCF_023091745.1 Budorcas taxicolor
GGACTGATGCTGAAGCTCAAGCTCAAGCTCCAGTATTTTGTCCACCTGATACAAAAGGCCAGCTCATATGGAAAGTCCCTGACGCTGGAAAGATTGAAGGCAGGAGGAGAAGGGGGTGACAGAGGATGAGATGGTGGAATAGCATCGTCAACTCTACCGACATGAGTTTGAGCAAACTCCAGGAGATAGTGAAGGACGGGGAAGCCTGGTGTGCTGCAGTCCATGGGGTTGCAAAGAGTCGAACATGACTAGGCACATATGTTTGATGTTTCTGATAAACATTGTATAACATTTTAAGGTGCATTATTCCTGTTTTGCCTATATGGAATTTATCTGAAATGACCTGAATTTCATCAAGTACTTTTCAGGATAATTTTATATAATCATATTGTTTTGCCATCAGTTTATTAATAATGATAATAGTTAATGATTATGTAGTTCTCACTATCAGTTCAGTTCAGTTCAGTCACTCAGTCGTGTCCGACTCTTTGCAACCCCATGAATTGCAGCACGCCAGGCCTCCCTGTCCATCACCAACTCCCGGAGTTTACTCAGACTCAAGTCCATCAAGTCCGTGATGCCATCCAGCCATCTCATCCTCTGTCGTCCCCTTCTCCTCCTGCCCCCAATCCCTCCCAACATGAGTCTTTTCCAATGAGTCAACTCTTCACATGAAGTGGCCAAAGTACTGGAGTTTCAGCTTTAGCATCATTCCTTCCAAAGAACGCCCAGGACTGATCTCCTTTATAGGCCGGACATAATTAAACATTTTATATTTATGAACTCATTGAGATTTGCTACATCATTACCCCAATTTTATTTTTCTTCCTTTGAGTTGCTTTCTTTTTATTTAATTTAATTTTATATTAGAGTGCAGTTGATGTACAATGTTGGGTTCATTTCAGGTGTGCAGTTAAATTATTCAGTTATGAGAATGGATATATGTCTTTAATCTTGAACATAGCCTTAAGCTCTGAATACCAAACACTGGCATATGACAAAGGCCAGGCGCTAAGGAAACATTTCTTGAATGAATAAATGAATGAAACAAATGAATAAACTGATACTGTGGAATTTTTAAAACATAAATTATCACTGACAATAATTTATGGTTTACAAATTGTCTCTACTGTCGCAAAGAGTCATGTCCAAGACCCTATAGACTATAGCTCTCCAGGCTCCTCTGCCCATGGGACTCTCCAGACAAGAATATTGGAGTGAGTGATACTGGAGTGGGTTGCCATTTCCTCTTCCAGGGGATCTTCCTGACCCAGGGATCGAACCCATGTCTCCTGTCTCCAACACTGGCAGGCAGGTTCTTTACCACTATCACCAACTGGGAACCCCTCTCTACTGAAATCAAGAATTTAAAAAGTAAATAAATTTCCCCTAGTTGAAAACGAATGATAAAGCCTAGAACTTGAACACTTAGTCACAAAACCAGAAGAGGTAATCAAGTTTAATGAGCCATCGTCTTTCCTTTGGAACATAACATCTTTTGCCAAATGAGAGTTTGGAGAGTACCACAGGGTTGGCATGAAGAGAAATATTGGATGCTGGGTGTAGGGAGATATTGAGCTTGGAGCTGAAAGATTCAGGATGATTATGCAAACTTGAGCTTAACTCGTCACTTAGCCTCATTTTCCTAACTGGCAAGATAGAGATAACAGCATCTTAATGTGCAATGCTCTTATGAAGATCTAAATAAATAACAGTTATATAGCACTTTGCAAAACAGTAAAGAGTTATGCTGGTAATAATAAAGAGTGAACAAGTGAGCAGCGCCTGGGCAGCCCATTGCTTAGTTTAGTCACTTGTCTTTATTCTCATTAAAAATCAACTTTAATAAACCTCTAGATAAATCAAAGAGCACCTCTACTCCATTTTTTACATCCCTTCTCTCCCACCCCACCACCCTCCTCCATGACTGGGTCCCCTTGGGCATATAATTGCATATCTGCTTTGGGGTAATTCTCTTTGGCATTCCCTTGTTCATTATTTTCTACCCAGTGGTTTCCTTGCAGTCTTGCAAGTTTCCTACTGCAAACTTAATTTTCAAAGAAAATTAATTGTTAGGAGAAGCAGATTTTACAAAAGGAGTTACGTGAGTGAGAAAGCAACATGAGGCAATCATGTTTACTGCCAACAAATCACGATAAAGAACTAAGATGGAATCCCATTAGACTACTCCATGGCCTGGACACTGAACTCCAGCACAAGGGATAGCCCAGGTGTAGGCTACCAGACATTCAGATAGTCAGACATTCAAGTCCTGCCTGTGCCACTGAACCTCCCTGTCGCTTAGAAGTCCTTCCTTCAAGGTCAAAACACCCTGTATAACCATCTGTTTGGAGCTAGCAGAGAAATTCATTCTGAAATTCTGAAACACCAAGATTTGCTTCCGATGCATCACACTGCTATGTAGGAATGTCCAGCAGTATTCCTTCTCATGAAAACCAGTACTTCCCATAACTGTTCAGCTCTCTAGACTGCTGACATGTTTATTTCTGTCAGACTTGCAGAACTCCCACTCCAAGGAACTGTTAAAGGCAATTCTCTCAGATGATGAGATGCTGGGGCCCAGAGAGATGGTGGCTTGGTCCAAGTCACCCAAGTAGAAGCCTATAACTTTCCTGAACTGGAATGGAGATTAAAAGACCATCGAACTTAATCAGCAGCCCCTCTGTGAGTGTCCTCTGTCTATTCATCTGGCCTCTGCGTGAACACCTCCAGCAGTAGAGAACTCCTCACTTCCCAGGCCAGTCAATTTATCTTTGTTTACGTCTGACCTCTAGGAAGCCGGAATCAATCTTTCTTTCTCCTTCCCTCCCTCCTCATCCCTCAGTTTGGCCCATGTTCTGGCCACACTGAGCAGATTCCCCTCCAGGAGCAAAACCAGTCCTAGAACTGCCTGATTCCCCTTCCTTGCTCATCCCTCACACTATGCTAGCCCCCTCACCCTAGGGCGGAAACAGAGAACAAGAATTAGAGTGTTTCCCACAATACTTCTGGCAGTGCAGTAGTATTTCCCTCTTTATCTTATGAATATAATCTTTAATCCATCGTTTTCTCATTCACTCGGTGGGTTTATTGAATATTTTCTTTGTACTAGGCACAGTGCACTAAGCATTAAACAGCATAGGGCCTATGTCATCAAGAAGTTAAAAAAGGGGGCTTCCCTGGTGGTCCAGTGATTAAGAACCTGCTTGCCAGTGCAGGGGACATGGGGTTTTTCCGCTGGTCCGGGAAGATCTTGCATGCTGTGAGGCAGCTAGGCCCACACACCACAACTACTAAGCCCGTGCTGGAGAGCACACACTCCACAGCAAGAGAAACCACTGCATGAGAAGCCCACGCATCACAGTGAAGAGCAGCCCCAGCTTGCCACAATGAGAGCAAGTCCATGCAAAGCAACAAAGACTCAGCACAGCCAACAATTCATTAACAATTAATTTTTTAAAAAAGGATGTCTCACCAAAAAAAAAAAAAGTAAAAAAACTAACAAAAATATGATGTGATAAGGGCTACACTAATGGGCTTTGCAAAGTGCTATGTGAGCACCAAGGAAAATATGGCTAGTTGGCTGGGAGTCATTTTATCCCAAAATAAAAAAGCCCTATTTATATCTCATTGCTTGACTTGTAGTAGACAATTAACTAATGTTTGAATGAATGAGTGGAGTGACGTTTCCTCAAGCTTTGAATGATAAGGAAATGTTTCCAACTTAGAAAAAGAAATGGCTTGCAAATTCTTTAGGATGCTAATAAAATAATTTATTGAGGATATCATGTTAGTTTCCCAGAGCCACCCTAACAAAGTATTATAACCGAGTAGCTCAAGAAAATAGAAATGTATTTTCTTACAGTTCTGGAGGCTAGAAGTTTGAAATCAAGGTTTCGGTAAGGTTGATTTCTCCTAGAGGCTCTCTGAGTGGTCTGTTCCATGTTTCTCACTGAGCTTCTGGTGATGACTGGTGGTCTTTGGTGGTCCTTAGCTTGTAAGCACATCACTGAAGACTCTGCCCCAGTCTCTCCATCATATTCTCCCTGTGTGGGTGTCCAAACTTCCCTCTTCTAATCAGGACACCAGTCACTGGATTAAGGATCACCCCACTCCAGTATTTGCTCATCTTAACTTAATTACATCTGCAAAGATCCTATTTCTAAATAAGGCCACATACACAAGTGCCAGCGATTAGAACTTAAACAAGCTTTCTGGGGGGCTGGGGGTGGGGGGACACAGTTCAACCCAAAGGAAATACTAGAGTTTTAAGAAGTAGTGCCTTTTATGAAACAAGCACTGTACTAGATCTAAGGGCCAGAGAGACAAACAAAACAGACAGGGAACCTGCCTTCAGGGAGCTTAATTCTAGAGGTAGTATTGGGGGAGTGGCCAAGACAGACAGTTAACCAGCAAATGCATAAACAAGAAAACATGGATAGTGTTGGCAAGCGTCATATAAAATGGCTAGACATCTTCTGAGGAGGCAGTCAAGAGAGACTTCTCTGAAGAGGAGACATTTAAGATGAGATCTACATGAGAAGGAGGAGTTAAGCACAGGCCGTATCCTCACTTTAGGCCTTGTCCTGGAAGATCAAAACAACAAGAATACCGGTCTCAGAGCTCTGCTTCTCCCCGTGTGCCCACTGCCACGTCTTCATGTTACCAAAGTGTCACTCTTTTTCATATTCTGTCATCCAAATTCAGAAGAAGCCACTGGTCAGATTGACTTAACTGATTACAATGGTACCTGCTTGGCTGAGCCGTTGCTTGAGGGGCTGGAGGATGAGCGACCCTTGGTCCATTCTGTCCTACGTGGTCATCTCTCTCCTAGGCCAGCTGCCTCCAGACCAAGGCACGAGGCAATAGTTTCAGTTAAAAACAGAGAAGGGCACATCCAGTAACTCTGACCCCACTGCACAACACAAAGGCTTTTCCTACAGAGGGCGCCACCGGCAACGTTTCCATGGTGAGGATCACAGGACCATTAGGCCACAAACAGCAACTCTTGACTTGAGCAAAACTGAATTACTGGCAGAGTATGGATAACTCCCAGAATCAGATAGCAAGCTGGAGAAAGGAGTCTTAGAAAGAATGGAAAGTAGGACAACTCTGGGGATCTGAGAGTCCAGAAGGAATGAATGCTCCCTTTGAGCGATTATTGGAATGAATGGAGGCCACCATGTTGGTTTTCTGTTAAGATTCAACTTCTTTGGCTGGGGGTGGGGCATCTTGATTGACAGCCCTACCAAGACTACGTTCAATAGACAAAAGAATGTTTCCCACAGTAAAATCTGGGCGTGGAATCAGAAGAGATACTGTTCATCAGGCAGGCGAAACTTACAGCGGTGTTTCGCAATTATCAGCAAATGTATTTCATTGGTTAAGTAGAGGAGTCCACAAAAACTCTGTGGAAGTTTCCAGATTTGCTGATTAGTGCATGGCAGTTTGTCTATGTACTTAAATTTTAAATTTTCCAGTAGTCCCATGCAATTCGTTTCTTCCTAGGAAAGCTCATGCCAAAAAGCTAGCATGTCTCCTTCTAGTCAGACAATCTGATAAGCAAACACATTGGCATTTGAAAGACCAGGTCTGCAAATGGTTTCTTTTTTTTTCCCAAGAAGTAGTTCATATTAGGGCCCTGGAAAAAATAACATGCCCTGGTGCTGAATGAGTTTGAACCTTAATACTGTCAGCCGGTCCTGGTGGTGACAGAAGCTGATCTCAGATTAAACAGCTTCATTAGGGCAGAGGCACTGGGTCCAGGCAATGCCTGGAGAAATGGAACTGCAGAAATGAATGTCTTTTTGCTTGTCGGGGAAATATCCAAATTGCTCAAATGCTGACCCTCCTGGAGAAAATCAGCCCAATGGAAGAGACCTGTTTTCATGTGAAGTCAAGTCTGGGTAGTCCTTCTCAAGCCTTGTAGCTGGCCCAGGCAGGGTCCTAGCTGGAATGAGGGTACTTGCCTCTTTTGATGAGGGTAGTGCTGAGCGAGGATAAAGCTATTCTTTGCTACTTCACCCAAAACTCTGTCTCTGAGAATTAATTTGATATTAGAGTATAGTGCCCAGATTCAGCTTCAGATGCTGGGGATAAATTTGCAAGCACCACCCCTTCTGCAGTTTTACTAGCTATGCCCACTAACCTCCATCAAGGCGGTTTCTATAGAAACACAAAAAGGCTGAGATTTGGCTGGTCTTGGCTGACACCTAAGACCAACGACATCCCTCTTAACCCAGGCCCTGACTGGCATCAAATAGGCCATCTGAGAGATGGTTTGGAAGTAGGAGAGAACGCAGACTTTGGGACAGATATTCCTGGTTACTATCCTCTGCTATCTAAAGAGCCTCAAATCAAACATATCACCTCTCAGGATTTCATCTGACTTTCAAAGATGTTGCAGGTTTTAGAAATAATACATACAGCTGTAGAGTGAGGGTGGAGGTGGGGTCTGGGTGCTTCTTTGCTGTACCAGATGTTTCCTTCTGTGTGGAGACAAACTCCTGGCCTCTCTCCTCTCCTTACTTACCCCTTCCCAGAGAAGAAGAAAGAGTGTTTTTGTGGCCATGCTGTGCTTCCCTGGTGGCTCAGAAAGTAAAGAATCTGCTTGCAGTGCAGGAGACCTGGGTTCAATCCCTGGGTTGGGAAGATCCCCCGGAGGAGGGCATGGCAACCCACTCTAGTATTCTTGCCTGAAGAATCCCTGAACAAGAACACTGAAGTGAGTTGCCATTTCCTTCTCCAGGGGATCTTCCCGACCCAAGAATCAAACTCTTGTCTCCTGTGTCTCCTGCTTTGTCAAATGGATTCGTCACCCCTGAGCCACCAGGGAAGCCTCTGATATACCTAGGTGGCAAGTGAACTTTATGGTAACTTTGTGAAGGCAGGTCATTGAGTTGAGCCTCATCCTGGGCTACATGCTGTGAATCCCAGTTTTGCTAATAACTAGCCATGTGACCACAGGCAAATGATTCTGCTGGCTTCACAGAGAGGAAGGGAACAAAAGCGAGTTCCTCCCTCGGAGAGTCTGTGTTCTTACAATCAGCATTAGAATTTAAAACGCCCACATGCATGTCTCTGAAAGTAGTAAGGAATGGGCTGGGGGTATAAGGTCCCCTCCACATTCAACATTTGGAACACAAGCTTGGGGAAGTTATAGGATGCTCACCTAGTAGTTTAATTATCTTAATGCTTTAATCTACATCTATCTCTCAGCTTCCTGTATCTTTCTTTTCCACCAACCAGGCCAAACAGTGAAAAGAAAACTTCATTTGTTTACTCAAAAAAAAGGTTGGGGTTTTTTTCCAAAAAAATTGTGTGAAAGATGAACTTGGTGGTAGGCATTGTTCTAAAGGCTCAAGATACAGCATGAACAAAAACCAGAATTCTTGTTTTCCTAAAGCTTACAGTCTACTGAAGAAAAGCAATAAAGAAAACATTTCAGTGTCTTCATTTAGAGAAAGAGAGAAGCTAGAATGTCAGAGGGTACTAAGTGCCCAGCAGAAAAATAAAGCCAAGAACACGAATGAGATTTAGAATGCAAGCAGTGGGGAGAAAGAAACAGAGCACCATTGCTTTTTTATATGTAAACCTTAGACAATAGCCAAGCATGCAAACGTTGCAGAGATTTTGACACTGCCATCAGTGCAGGCTTGCTAAGTCGCCTCAGTCGTGTCTGAAACTCTTTGGGACGCTGTGAACTGTAGCCCACCAAGCTCTTCTGTCCATGGGATTCCCCAGGCAAGAATACTCAAGTGTGTTGCCATTTCCTCCTCCAGGGGATCTTTCTGACCCAGGGATCGAAAACGTGTCTCTTGTGTCTCTTGCATTGGCAGTTCTTTACCACTAGCACCCCCTGGGAAGCCAGTCAATGAAGGCCAGCTCCAGTCTCTGTATGTCTGGGACCTTGGAACTAAACCAAAGGCCCCTGAGGGATCTCCTGAAACCTGCACAGTCAAGACAGAAGGCAGAGGTGTGCCAAGCATACTGATCACAGCAACTGGGCCCTTCAGGCCCAAGCTGGAAATGAGCTGCCATCAGGGAGCAGAGAATGGACTCAGAGTCTGCACACCCTCCAGCTCTGAGCACCTTGACTGTAGGGGCAGCTCAGAATCACCTGGAAAGACTTTTGTAACCTGGATCCCCCAACCAACTCCCAGACACTCTGGCATGATTGATCCGGGCTGAGGCTCGCACAGTATCTTCTTATGGTTCCCCAGATGACTTCTAAGTGCAGCCAGGGTGAGGGACCTCTGTCTGCAGGTATCCCTGGGGCTTTGCTCAGACGTGAAATCAGGAGGAGGGACAGGATTGGAAACAGCACCAGAGAATGGAGCTCTGGGCAGGGATTCAAGAGAGCCTGAAAGTTTTCCTTTTGCTGAAATACTCTCTTTGGTGTGGCTTCAGGGATTGTTCTGCCTTCTCAGAACTACTCTCTCAAGCAGCTGAAGGAATCAAGGAGAAATACAACCATCACCACCCCCCAACAACTCCCATCCTTGAAGGACAGACTAGAAAGACTAGGAGTCCAGGGGAAACAAGCAAATCCAAGCCCCCAGAATAGCTTGCTCTTCCCTCTAGCCCAGGCAAAAGCAGGTCTCAGGGCCTCACCACTCACACCTGATCCTGTCCAGCTCATCCCAGTAATCTGAGCCCTGCCTACCTGCTTTAGTCATGTCCAGCTCTTTGCCGCCTCATGGACTGTCGCCCGCCAGGCTCCTCTGTCCTGAGATTCTCCAAGCAGGAATACTGGAGTGGGTTGCCATGCCCTCTTCCAGAGGATCTTACTGGCCCAGGGATGGAAACTGCGTCTCTTATATCCCCACATTGGCAGGCTAGTACCACTAGCATCACCTGGGATGCCCAGTCTGAGGCCAGCACCTAGCAAAAAAGGAATGGCTGTCATTGGCTCAATGGTACTCTCCCATATTGATGTGGCAATGGATATTAGGAGATCCTGGCCAAGTCTTTCTCCATCAGAGACACAGCTCAGAAGCAAATGACAGGAGACAGGCAAATAAGTAACAATTTAAATCTCTATGAAAACAGTAACAAATGCATGGATGCGTGCTGTTATGAGCAAGGTACTCCTTTAAATGCCTTACATGTATCATCCCATTTGGAACCCCCATCATTCTTGGATGTTATAATCTCTGTTTAATAGATGAGGAGCCAGGTCACAGAGAGCAGGTAAGTTGCCCAACATCACACAGCTGGCAAAGAGCAGAGATAGATCTTGCCAAATTAGCCCGTCTGACTCACATGTAGTCAGAGAGATGGGTGCTGGGTGGGCAACACCAGTGGAGAATGCCTTACATTGAATGTGGAAAATGTCTCTACTGGAACTTCTACCATGCATGTGCTCCGAGGGTTGGGGTTCTCATAGCAACAGTGGGCTCAAAGACATCTACCCTAGCTACTAGGAACAGGTTGCATCTGTCATGCAACCCCAGGGGAAATCTTAAGCTTTTTACTAAGAAGATTTTTGGAGGGTTAAGTTTTCAGTCACAATGAGCTTATCAAAGAAATTCTCTTCGCTAGAAGGCAAACCACAGAATAAAGTCAAACCAGTGGGCAACCCCACTAAGCATGGAGCTGAGGCTTGATTTAGACTCCAGGGGATGAGCAGAGGGCAGTCAGGGTGGCAGAAGGGGAGGCTGAAGGGAAGGGCTCATTACGGTTCCTGGAAGCTGCTCCCAGGCAGGGTGAGAGGGCATCCCCAGGCAGTGGCTTCTGCCCATGAATTTGGAACTCATGATAATTTTTTCCCTCCCCAAACATGTCCCTGACGTGCACTGTGCTTGTGTATAAGTCAGGGTGGGTTATCTTAGCTACATGTGTTCCTCTGACCTCGCCTGCCAGTTCTTAGCAGGTCCTAATTGCACAAGGCAGCTGATCCTACAGATGTGCCTTTTGTTTCTGCTCATCCAAGGTCAGCAGTGGGTTAGGAGTCCCTGCCTTCTTGGGAATCTTTGCACCAAAATCTGCGCATGGAGATCCTAAGAAGCTGCTCTGAGTCAGCAGGAATGTCTTTTTAGTTGAAGGAGCCAGCATCTCACCCATGAAAGTCTTTTATTACCACCAGATTGTCTAAAAATGATCTGTTTATCAAGAGGGAAGAGAAGGCAATTCCACTTTCCTTTCATCACACCTATTCCTCCCAGTAGCCCTCATTCAGATCAAGGGATACATCACCCAGAACATGCTGGAGACTGAGAGAATTGGTTATTTGGGGGTAATTCCCAGAGGAAGGGACTATACTTCTTGCTATGACAGGAGACAGCCAAATAAGTAACAATTTAAATATCTATGAAAACAGTAACAAATGCATGGATGCGTGCTGTTATGGGCAAGGTACTCCTTTAAATGCCTTACATGTATCATTCCGTTTGGAACCCCCATCATTCTTGGATGTTATAATCTCTGTTTAATAGATGAGGAGCCAGGTCACAGAGAGCCTGCCTGGGAGCAGCTTCCAGGAACCATTTCCAGGGAATGAGAAGGGGTTCACAGAAACTCTAAATGGTTTGGGGAGACTTCAGAGCAGACGTGTGCCTACCCTTCCAGCATCCCCTGGGGAAGCTGCAAGCCTTTTAGAGAAAAGCTTGTTTCCAACAAGGGTGAAGGTGTTGGTTTAGAATGACCAAGCAGGGAGTTTTGCTGGGTGGGTCCAGAGTGGCCTCATAGCATGGGATCCTGTATACTATCAATGCAATGTGATGGGAAGAAGTAACCCCAGGAGTTTCAAAGACATCAAGGGGGGAGCAGAAGTGCTGAGAGAGGGTGCATGTATGCGTGCTCAGTTACTTCAGTCGTGTACGACTCACTGTGACCCTGTGGAATGTAGCCCACCAGGCTCCTCCATCCATGGGATTCTCCAGGCAAGAATTCTGGAATGGGTTGCCATTTCTTTCTCCAGGGGATCTTCCCGACCCAGGGATTGAACCCACATCTCCTGAGTCTCCTACACTGGCAGGCAGATTCTTTACCACTGAGATACCAGGGAAGCCCCTTGAGAGAGGGTAGTTGACTCAAAAGCCCTTAAGGTCAGGGCAAGGAGCTCATAAAGAGCATGGCCTGTCAACAGGAGGCCAAACAGAACCACAGAAGCAAATGTCAACACATGTTGACAAGGAACAGCTTAGTTAAGACAGTTCATCAGAGGTCAGAAGGTGACCATGGGCCAGACGGGCCATGTTCTTCTGATGCCCATCATCTGAGGAAAAGAAAAAGGAGAAGGCAAGAATCCAGGATTGATTGAAAAGTTATCCCAAAGAGATTGAATTTGAAGCAAGGCGTGGCTGAGCCTACTTGGTTTTGTAAGATTAAGTTATCTGTTATAGCTAGAATTAGGACATGAGAGCTAAGACTCTCTTTATATAGAAATAAAGCAAGTTAACATTGTCTACAAGCCTGTTTTTGAGGGCTGTTATGACTATGAAAATTCACCCCCCATCATTTGCTCTTGACATTGTCAAGGGGGAAAAAATAGCTGCACAGACAAGTTCATTGTGACACCACAGTTAAGCTGTTTTGGGTTTTAGAGAACTGGGGGAGAAAAAAAAAAACAGCCCCTCAGTCAAATGGCACCACTTCCAAAACATTAAATTTCCTCCAGTATTTGGAAGCAGGTTATGGAATTGACAGCTATTTACCTTCAACTTGCAAAAGGATGTAACTACTGATGTCTTTCAATGCAGCCAACTCTTGGTTTTCATCTATTTTCACTCGCTCTGTGAAAGAAGTCCTCTATTTTGCAAGTCCCATTGGGAAACTTCACTGGCCATCTACATCTTCAAAATGATGAATAGTTTCATTGCCAAGCAAAATTTCACTTAGAGGGAAAAAATGGCTCTCAGGGCACAAAAAGAATACCTTCGTTGCTTGGAAACACATCTGGGTTAAAGGGAACCATTTTTCTCCCTCTTATAGCACTCCCTCCTAGGCTCATAAAATAGTCACTTTTTCCCCCTCCTTCCACATTTTTCTTTAGCTCTTTGATGGGAGAGGAAGTGTTTAGCATCCCTTGGTGCATTTTTCTCTACGGATCAGAAGATAAAGCATCTCCTCCTAGTCACTTCCTTTTGTTCCTGTCTCTGGCTGCCCACCTCCACAAAACACACATTTTTTTAAGTTTCTACAGGGGGACATCCCTTTTCCAGATGGTTACTTTAATTCCAGGGAGTTGTAGAAAGTCTGTTCAGACTACAAAAGAAAGCCAAGCCTTCATTCCAATTTCACCAGTAATAAAAGCTGGTATTTGATCTGCCCCACTTGAGTCCCATGTACTTCTCTCAATTGGTTGTAAACTCAGACATGGGAGAAAGGGTGTAATTTATCGGCCGCCTTAAACCTTAAAATAGCTTGCTTTGTGTTTCGTGAATGTAGTAAATTGGAAAAATGGCCGTAAATTCTCCTCCTCCACGTATCTTACATCCTCGAAAGGTGGCTTGTCTCACCATTAGTTGACTTCTTGGTCCATGCCTTGAAGCCGCACTGACCACGTGACTTGACTTTGTCCAGTAGGACAGGAGCAAAGGCGAGTCACAAGAACTTGGAAAGAAACTTGGACTTGTTCACAGAAGTGGGCTCTCCGGCTTTGCTTGGAACCCAGCCACCACATGAACATGCCTGGGCCAGTCTGCTGAAGAGTAAGAAGCTATGCCAACAGAGGGCTCAGTCAGCCCAGCTGCAGAGACCAGGCAGCATCCCAAACCAGCTGGTCTCGCCAACCCACCAGCGTCAATGCAGAAGCATGAATAAGCCCAAGAGACATGAACAGAGCCAAGCTGGGCCAGGAGAGCTACCCGCAAGCCCCTCCTAAACTGCCAACCTACAGAATCATGAGCCAAACTAATGGCTGTTGATGAAGCCACTGAATTGTGGGGTGGTTTGTCAGGTGGCAGTGGAGAACTGATACAGAGAAGAAAGAAGTAGCAGGTAACATTGCTACATCACTGTGCTTGAGGTTCAGACCTAGACAAGCAGCCTCAGAGAAAATCCTGCTGCCCTTACCTTGAACCACCTTCTCAATGCATTTTATCAAGAAATGGAGCAGAGACAACCTACAGAATAGGAGAAATTTGCCAATGATGCAATTTAAACGCTCTAATTTGTAAAGGTATATGCTCCCCAATGTTCATAGCAGCACTATTTACAATAGCCAAAACATGAAAGTTTTTGGCTAAGCATCCACAGATGAACAGATAAGATGAGATACATCTCTGTGTGTGTGTGTGTGTGTGTGTGTGTGGTGTGTGCGCACGTTAGTCAGTCATGTCTGACTCTTTGCAACGCCATGGACTATAACCTGCAAGGCTCCTCCTCCAGTTCAATCGTAAGGCTGTATGTACAACAGTAGATGTCAAAAGAACTCAGCCCCATTTCCAGGCATCTACAGATTTCTGCTGGCAGAGCAACTGACAAGGTGTTCCATGGAATTCTCCAGGTAAGAATACTGAAGCGGGTAGCCATTCCCTTCTTGAGGAGATCTTCCAGACCCAGGGATCAAACCCAAGTCTCCTGCATTACAAGCAGATTCTTTACTGTCTGAGCCACCCATATATATATATATATATAATGGAATATTACTCAGCCAAACTAAGTGAAGTAAGACAGAGAAAGACAAATATGATGTCACTTATATGTAAAATCTAAAAAATAGCCACAAATGAACTTATTTACAAAGCAGAAAGAAACTCACAAACATAGAAAATAAGCATGGTTAACAACGGGGAAGAAGAGGAAGGATAAATTGAGAGTGAGGGATTTTAAAAAAGGAAAATAAACAGGAAACTCTAAAGCCCTTCTCTAGAGAGATTTACCAGCTTTTTGAGAACAAATCTTAAAACACTTGACTGAACTTCTGGCAGACGAAAGATGACCCCTTATCAGTGCATTCTGACAGGGATAAATTCTTGGTGGGCATTTTTAGCAAGATGAATAAGGCAGCAATTAGAATTTAAGCCCAGCATTCGCCATTACGGATGCTGCCCAAAAGCCCCAAGCTTTTCTGCCATTTTCACTGTTCTGGAAGAGCTGAGAGGAGAAATGCTTTTGTAGATTGTTGCCCGCAGTGAGAACTCCTTGTCAGTTGCTCTGCAAGCAGAAATCTGCAGCCCTCTGGAAATGGGGCTGAGTTCTTTTGACATTTACTGTTGTGTAGACAGCCTTACAATTGAACCGGAATCTCACCCTCACCTTGCTGACACAGACAGCATCAAGAATGCAGAGAACTTGCCAAAACTGACCTCATTAACTCTAGGACAAAGGGGATTATACAAAACAAATTAAACTCAAAGAGTCTTAGGGAATTCTGGGGCTCCTTGACACACATCTGACTGTGTCTAGCAAAGCGAGCTCAAGGACTGATAATGTGGTTTTTTACTTATCTTTGAGAGCCATGGTGTAGGGGGACTTGATGCCAACAAAAGTGTTGAAATTGATTAGATAGCAAAAAAGATGTTGTCGTGTAAAGACAGCTCCGAAATTTTAATTTCTTATTTAATCAAATAACAGCAACCTTCTGGCTGAAATTTACATTTTAACAGAATTTAAATTTACATTTTTATTCATTGGCAAAATTTGGATTTATTGCTTTTTTAAGGAAGTGGCTATTAATGCTTTGCAGGGAGAATATAAGAAATAAATTTTTGTAAATCTTGGTTTATAGTCTCAATTCCCATACAATGAAATGAAATCACAGGCAAAATTTCATTTGTATGTATTTCCATGTAAACACATCAGAACCAATAGTTTTTATCAGATGATCAGAGGCGGAAAAAAGATTAAAAATAACTGTCATACATACAGATGGCCAAGAGACACATGAAAAGATGCTCAACCTTGCTATTTACCAAAGAAATGCAAATCAAAACTACCATGAGGTATCACCTCACACCAGTCAAAATGGCCATCATCAAAAAGTCTACAAACAGTAAATGCTGGGGAGGGTGTGGAGAAAGGGGAGCCCTCCTACACTGCGGGTGGGAAGGTCAACTGGTGCAGACACTCTGGAGAGCAATGTGGAGGTTCCTTCAGTTCACTAAAAACAGAGTTAGCATATGATTCAGCAATCCCACTCCTGGGTGTATATCCAGAAAAGACAAAAACTCTGATTAGAAAAGATGCAACCACCCTAATGTTCATAGCCGCACTGTTACAATATTCAAGATGGGGAAGCCACACAAATGTTCATTAACAGACGCATGGATAAAGAAGAAGTGGCAGATATATAGGTATTTCTCAGTCATAAAAAAGAATGAAATAATGTCATTTGTAGCAACATGGATGGACCTAGACATGATCATACTAGGAAGTCAGACAAAGACAAATATATAATATCACTTATTGTGGAATCTAAGAAATGATACAAATGAACTTATTAATATTTACAAAACAGATTCACAGGCACAGAAAACAATCTTATGGCTGCCAAAGGAGAAGGGGGGACAGATAAATTGGGAGTGTAGAATTAACAGCTACACACTATTGACATACATAAAATAGGTAAACAACAATGATTTACTATATAGCACAGAGAACTATACTCAATATCTTATAATAACCTATAACAGAAAAGAATCTGAAAAAGAATATATATGTGTGTTTGTGTATAACTGAATTGCTTTGCTCTACATCTGAAACTAACATAACACTGTAAATCAACTATACTTCAATAAGAAATAAAATAATTTTCATAAAGAAAGGGGGGAATACAGTAGATAGGAAATATGTTAAGGGAGCAGGCTTTTTTTTGCTACTTACAAGTAGCATGATTTAGGGAAAATCAAAATATGTCTGAGTTTTGTTCATAAGAATGTGGCTCACAATGCTTAGTAAGTAGGGTAATTATAAGGATTTGATGAGGTCAGGTATTTGCCTGGCATATAGTGAGTGCTCAGTAAATTGCAGTGCCCTTTCTGCCCTCTCATTAAACCCTTTGCATTATATTCTAAGACATTTGCAATCTGGCCTATAAATCTAGCAAATTTCACAAGAACTTCATCCCCACTCACTCCATATATTTCGCCTTAATCCCAGCCACCCTGGGAACTAGCTTCCAGTAAGTTCTTTAACTTTCTTACCTATGGCATGGATACCTGCTGCATGGACTCATCAGGACAATTAAATGAGATTGTGTATTTAAACTACTAGGAAAATGGGACTTCCCTAGCCATCCAATGGTTGGGACTCCTTTCCAACAGTGCAGGGGGCATGAGTTTGATCCCTGGTCGGGGAACTAAGATACTGCATGCTTCATGGCACAGCCTAAAAAAATTTTTTTTAATTAAAAAATAAATGTAAGTACTAGGAATAATGCTCTGTTAAATAAATACTCATGTGCTGTGTGCTAAGTGGCTTCAGCAGTGTCCGACCCTTTGCGACCCCATGTACTTTAACGCACCAGGTTCCTCTGTCCATGGGATTCTCCAGGCAACAATACTGGAGTGGGTTGCCATGCCCTCCTCCAGGGGATCTTCCCGACCCAGGTATCAAACCTGCATCCCTTATATCTCCTGCACTGGCAGGCGTGTTCTTCACCACTGAGCCACCTGGGAAGTCTCGATAAATACTCAGTTAGTGTTAACTAGGCATAATACCTCTCCTACTCTCCACTGTTACTGCGTACTGGCCTCCTGCCTCACCCTGATCCCTCTCTTCTCCATGCTATCACAGACACCACTGTCTCTGAATCCTGCCATGTTTCAGTGTCAATCCTCTCTTCCCTGTCAGGAATGGGTGCCTCCACTGGGCTAGCATGGTGCCCTCTATGTGTCTCTCTTAGCTCCCATATTATATCAGCAGTGGTCACTGGCTCACCTGTCTGTCTATCCAGTTAGCCTGAGCTCCTAAGATCAAGGATAGCTTTATTCATCTTTATTCATCTTTGTATCAATAGGGCCCAGCACAGAGCCTGACTCATCACAACTGCTCATCGAATATTTGTGGTTGTGAGAAAGAATAAATGCATGGTTTCTATCTCCTTCCAAACAAATCATAACCTTTGGTTGATTTTCTTATCAATTTTCATTATTTTAGTTTTAATGGTAAAAAAAAAAAAAAAAGGAATTTAACCAGGTTTAAGTAAAGAAAAACTGTGTCTTTGATTAAGTCCAGGTGACTAGCTTCTAGCATAGCTGGATACACACATGGTATCTCTGCTTTCAGTTGTGATGGTTTCTTAATGATGTATATGATAAGCGAGTGAAGTCGCTCAGTCATGTCCGACTCTTTGTGACCCCATGGACTGCAGCCTACCAGGCTTCTGTCCACGGGATTCTCCAGGCAAGAATACTGGAGTGGGTTGCCATTTCCTTCTCCAGGGGATCTTCCCGACCCAGGGATCGAACCCAGGTCTCCCACATTGCAGGCAGACGCTTTAACCTCTGAGCCACCAGCAGGGAAGCCCAGTATATATGATATGTGTGTGTATATGTATGTTATTGTTGTCCTTGTTCAGTCACTAAGTCATGTCCGACTCTTTGTGACCCCATGGACTGCAGGATGCCAGGCTTCCCTGTCCTTCACCATCTCCTGGAGTTTGCTCAATCTCATGTCCATTGAGTCGGTGATGCTCTCTAACCATCTCTATGATGTATCTGTCTCTGTATATATGTACATAGGATGTATTCATCTCCCACTTGGTGCCAAGATGCCCACTGGTGACCTCAGACTTGGTTCCTCCCAATCTACCAGTCCCAGTGCAGAATTTCTCCTTCAAAGTAGTTCCACGAATGTCCCCAAGTTGCAATCCATTAGCCTGATATTCACCCTTAGAGAAAGGTAAGAGAAAGAAATAAATACCCTAAGTGATGAGTAACTTCCCAGTAGAAGATGGGTACAGTTACCAGATGAAGGGGGAATGGATAATAAACAGACACACACATCTTTTACAGGTCCCCCACTTGATTTTCCAGGTGTGCTTGCTTCTGAGCACCCACCTGGAGATCTGGGCTTCCATCAATACCCACCACCTGCTTTCATCAACAGCAGTTTTGGGGTGGCCTCTGCTTATACTTTGAGGAGACCCAGCATCCGTCCTCAGCCCTCCTGTGAAGCACTCTGTTACTTGAGCCTTTGCCCAGGGCTGTGCTGTGTCACGAACATGCAGCTTTCTTCTCATGGTCAATATCTGGGTTGACAGGGCCTAGATCCAGGACACCCCTTCCCTACTCTGGGAAGGCAAGAGGCATCCGGCAGTGAGGATTTGAAATGTCACCTTTACCACTGATACGGCTGTTGGAGAACAAGGTTTAAGAGAAAGGCAACAAGTGGCTTCCTGATGCCACACCCCAGCATTAGACAGTCTTGCCTCCTAGGTCACAAACAGTGTTCAATACCTGTATGCTCCCCACAGAGCCGGTCCCAGAGAGAAACAAGCTACAATGTGGAGGAGCAGAGAGGGAGCGCTTTCTGCAATCAGGCAGAATGAAGAGAAAAACAGGAAGGGGCCAAGGCAGGGATGCACTTCTTCTCCAAACTGACCAGCCAGATTAAGTCTTTGCCCTCCAAGAGGAAGTCATGGAGGTGAGAGAGGGTCCTGGGGTAGGATTGCGATGGATGCCCTTCCCAGACGGAGCAGGAGCTAAGGGCTCCCCTCTCCCCAACTGCCAACCTAGTTTGACTAGTTTGTGCATTTCTGGTGCTGCAATTCTGGAAAAAAGAAAATCCTCCCCTTTCCAGCCATGCTTTCTCTGCAAGCAGTCAGAAGTAACTAATGAGGAGGTTGTCACTCTTGGAAACTTACATGTTCGGGACTTCCCAGGGAAGATCCCGCCTCACATTCCACACAGTGCAGGATGGGGTGGGGAACAGGAGGACTAGAAAGGGGCGGGTAGCTGACCCATAAAACCAACCTGATGGCAGTGCCTTTTGTCTTCCAGAAAACAGAGTGCCCGAACTGCCAGAGGATTTTGCTGACTCTTGGCTTCCTTGCTTTTACATCCAGTGCTATTGTTCGCCCTTGGGATTTACGGTAATTCTTCTCCCTAAAAGATATCTCTCTAAGAATGCCCGTAAATTTAAGAAGCAGTGTTTCAATTTTTCTCACTAATTATTTTCCCTCTCAGTTATTTCCCATCAGCAATTTTTAAAGTCAGAGGATGTTTCTTAGATATGATGGGGGTATGCTACACAAGGCGATAGGATTCTGTAGACATCTAATTAAGCATAAACCAGGCGATTGCATTGACAGAGGACCTATTATGCACAGAAGACCCCGCTAGGAGCCATGAAGGGAAAGAAAAAGTGAGGCCTGATCTTGAAGAGATGGGCATTCCCAAGAAAGTGCCTGTGAATATGAAATAATTTCACAAATCAAGCATATTTTAATACAATAATTTTTGTTAAGGATAGCTCATACTACACAGACAGGGTTCTTTCCCGTCTGAATCACCAGAGAAGACCTCTCCTCTGTACAAGGAAAATCTCAACTTCCACTGACACATTATTTTGTTTTCAGAATAATGGATCATTAAAATGGATGATCATTAAAATCTTACAATCATGTTTTCCCTTTTCATTTTGGCTGCTAGGGAGCTCAAAGCCATTTAGCAAGGCATTTTACATATTAATCTAGTTTTATTTGATTTTTCCAATCTTCATTGTCCTTTAGCCTTGATCTCTTCATCCAGGTTTTGCAGCCTGTGTTGCAGACTCCCCGGCCTCCAGGCATCCACAATGTTAGGAAGGGGTCTTCTGCTTCTCTACCCAGCATGTCAGACATTCACCGTCATATATAGCTTGTCATCATATATAGCCCACACAGGGAAGAGGATAAGAAGTGCCGGAAGTAAGGGGGCTTAGTGACTATGGGTAGGAAAGAATAGACTAGAAAAATATCCCCAAAAGGGAGCAGAGAGTACAACTGATCAAGAACAGCCCAGAAGGGTAGTCAGCATTGCAGAACAGGCAGCATCATGGAAAAGCAGTTCCCAGCCACTGGGTCGAAGCGGGAAGGGCTGGGTGGTGGAAGAAGAGAGACAGAGAGAGTGGGGGCACTAGCACGTGCCGTAGCAGGGGCGATCATAGGAAGGAGAACATGCATTCCACACGCAGGAAACGTGCTGTCTTGTTCGTTACTTCTCACATGGTGGTACGTGGTTGGCACTCAACGAAAACGCGGCCAGTGAACAAATGCCCCCACAGGCATGGTTCATCAGGAATCTGAATCTCTGTCGGACCCTCTCTCGTTTCCTGCCTTACGTGGTGAAATGGTGTTTGAAAAGGCAGAGGAAGCTCAGCAGTCTTGACCGAGCACAGTTCGAACATCAGTGAGCCCTCAGCACACACTGAGGGTTGGCCACTATACCAGCAGGACACATTGATACCATATTATATATGATTTTGCAGAGCTTAGTAATTCAGCACCTGGGCTCTGGAGCCAGGTGGTTTGAGTTCATACCCAGCTCCATCACTTGGCATCTGTGTGAATCTGAGCAAGCTACCTAAATACTCTTGACCTCACTTCTGTTCAATAACAGTAGCTACTGAATAAGACTACTGTGACCACTGGTTGAGCCAAGATATGTACCTGGCATAGAAGTGGTGACGCTGCTGACTTTGCCCTCTGGAGCAGAACAGACACTGGGAGCTGGGACCAGTCTGGGAGAGGGCAATACAGTGTGTGGAAACAGAGCAAGCTATAGAGAAAAGGAAGAAGTCTATGATGGGAGCCAGGGTACAAATGGGGATGGGGTCAGAAAGGACAGGTGTATACCAGCAGAACATGCTCCTGGAGAATGTATCCCAAGTTTCCCTAGGGTGGGATTCAAACACAAGACCTGGCTGTCTGGACAGATTGGAAAAAGCAAGTCGGAAGTCCAGACCTGGAGAACCTAGCACCCAAGGGAGGACTTTTGAATCATGGCTCTTTCCTACCCTTTCCCCGGGAGTAGGAGGACAACTCAGCCCCCATCCCAGTGTTTTGTAAAATGCCACCGTCTACCTAGACATGCAGACCAAATACTTTAAAACCATCCTAGAGTCCTTCCTTGCCCTCAGGCCCCGAATTTCACTGTCAAAACATGGCTTGCCTCCAGCTACCGCTTTCCATCTCTCCACAGAGGTCACCTGGCCCAGACCACCATCATCACCTCATGCCTAGAACATGGGCAAGACCCTCCTCACCTACCTCCTCAGAGTCTCCTCTTTCTTTCTGCTACCCATTCTCCACATGACAATCATGAGTGATTTTTTTTTTTTTTAATGTAAGTCTAATCACATCTTCTACTTAAAACTCCAGACTGGCTTTCTATCATCCTTAGAATTAAATAGAAGTGTCTCCATCTAACCCACGAGGCCCTCGTCACCTGGGCTCTGCTAACCTTGCCTTCCACACCTTTCCTTCTCATGCCCTATGATTCAGCCACTTCACTCTTCTTTCTGTTTCCCAAACATGCCAGGTTTTTACCACCCGCTGACTTTTGCATGGATTGTTCCCTCTCTGCCCTCCACTCTTTTTCCAGGATTGGTGCCTCCCTATCATTCAGACCTCAGCTTAAGTGTAAGACCTCCCCTAAGTGTTAGCAACCACGGTTCTTAGCCTCCTTAATCAATAGAAATTGACAAAAGGCCAGACGAGGAATTCAGACAAAGCTTTCTTGGGGCCCCTGCTGCAGCAGTGGGGAGCGAAAACAAACAACAGGTTCCCTCATTGCTTGCTTGCTTGTTTGCTCCCTGAGAGGGGGCAGGGAGTTTGTTCTTTATATGGGGTGAGGGCAGGGCGGATCCAGCGCTGGGCCTAGAGGGGTTGCTTAGGTGTTAGCCCAGCCCTTCGGCAATGCTGTGTGCAAGGGGTATGCACAGGACCCTGCCTTTCCTCCCGGCTCTTCAGACACTCCCACTGTATTTTTGGTCTCTTTGTATTTTGTGGTTCATAATTTGTCCCAACTGTGCTTTCAGCCCCTTATAGTTTCTTTGCATTTTGTTGCTTGAGAAGGTGTTTGTGCAGGTGTAAACACTGCAGTAAAAGGTCCCAGATCCAACCCTGTCTCATAACCACCCCATCCCACATCAAGCCCCAACCCCCCTTCACTGCACTGAAAACCACCAGCACAAGGAGAAGGTGAGTTCTATGGAAGCAGAAATTGGGCTTCATGACTGTTCCTCCAGTGCCTAAAACAATGCCTGGCACATGGGTGGTACCCAGTAAGTATTTGTCAAGTGAGCAACTTAATCAACCTATCAGGATGCACCCTGGGGTCTGAGGTGGTTCTGAGCCTACAGGTGAGCAGAGGCAAGACACAGATACCAGGAGCCAAGGAATACATGAGCAGGAAAGCTGAACGGGTCCCGCCAAGTCCCTGTCCTGGAAAAGCTATTTGTGCGCCATGACCAGCACAGCCACTCAGGTGAAGAAAGTCAAAGTGACAGAAAGTGCATTTGATGAAATCATCCTGCCCGCAAACCTCCAGTGTCCCCTGTCGTGAGCAAGACAGTAAGGGTTGTGGACACAGAAGTGAGTAGAGGTGGTCCCTGCCCTAACTGAGCTTCTGGGCAATGAGAACACAGGCAGAGCTGGGTCCTGCATGGTAAGCACCATGACACAGGTAATCTTCAGATCCAATGGGGCGCACAGGCAGGAGTCGTCACCTCAGCTCTACCTGGGAGCCCAGGAAGGCTTCCCAGAGGAGGGGGCACTGGAGCTGGGTCTTGAAGGCTGAGAAGGAGTTCCCGGGAAGTGTGTAGGCCCAAGCCAAGTAGAACCCGGAGACCCTGTGAAGTCCACAAGATCTATCCCTCTGCTTATTGCCACTCTGCCTCCCCAGCTAAACCTCCTCCAGCCACCAGGCCTGCCAATTGTCCCCTGTCTCCTTGACATCCCTTTCAAATCGTGCCTTTCATCTGAAACACCTTTGAAGCCCACTGGGCTAGCTCTCTTCCACTGTTCAAAGTAACTCCTGAAAAACACTGCCTCTTAGCAGTGAATGGGCTCTCTGATCCAACGCTGGTGGGAGGTTAAATTGGTGCACCCTTTGGGAGAGTAATTTAGAAAACGGTTTCAGAAGATTTTTTTTAAATGACCATGGCTTTATTATTCTAAATCATCCCGCTTTAGGAAATCTAGCCCAAGAAGGAGATCCTAAATTTGGAAAGGGGAAAAAAAAAAACTTTACAAGTAGATATTCACTATATATATTAGTAACATTAAGAACAACCAAAATGTTCAATTGTAAGAGAACAAATGTTTTAAATTTTTCTATGTGGTGGAATATTACATAATCAGTCTGAAAGGTGTTTTGTTAAAATATGTAAGAGCTCAGGGAATAACATAATATAATAGTATATTTTAATGCTGAAATAACATTAAGTGAGATAAGCATTCAAGAATTACGAGCAATAGCCCTACTCTAAACCAGCTTCTTGTTACCCCACTCCTTTCCAATAAATCTTTTCAGACAAGTATCTGAGGTTCTGAATTTAAGCAGTAATAGAGCTTTGTACTCAAGACATTTGATACCAGAAGGTTTTGGATTTGAATCCTGACTCTACCATTTATTATTATTGTAAGATGTGTGAGTGTGTGAAAATTATTCAGCCCCCTTAAGGTTTTGATTTCTCCTTATAACAGACTAATAGTAATAGTATCTACCTATTGTCACCAAGATTAAATGAGGGACTTCCCTGGTGGTCCAGTGGTTGAGACTTCACCTTGCAATGCAGGGAGTATGGGTTCTATCCCCGGTCAGGGAGGTGAGATTCCACATGCCTCACAGCAGCCCTACCCCCAAAAAACATAAACAACAGAAGCAATATTGCAGCAAATTCAATAAAAAACTTTAAAAATGGTCCATGTCCAAAAAAAAAATCTTAAAAAAAATTTTTTTAAGATTTAAATGAGCTATTGTTTGGCAATGAGTGCATATTATTACTTCTTAAGTTCCAGGTATGTTTGCTAGCCTGTTGTTTAGGCTAAAATTTTTAACTTGAATTGAACCAATAAAATATAAAATCTTGGGGGAATATGTTACGAGCAACATGCAAAATTAAAAAACGTCTGCCTCGGCCATCTTGTGACAGAGGCTGAACACGGTTAGGAGGAGTGCCGTGTGCTGCCTTCCTGCTTCTTGGAGGTTACTTATTGGTGATACAGAGGAAGCACTGGGGCCATTGGAAAGGAGTGGGTCAGTGTTATGTTGAAACCCAAACTGAAAGTCAGTTTCACATCAAGATTTTAAATGCCCAATTCCACTGGCGTAGCTTGTCTGCCCCTTCCCCACCCTCCCCATACACAGAGAATACAGGTTCAGGTTACCCAAAGCATGGAAAGAGGCAAAGACTGGGAGTCAGAAAGAAATAGAACTGTCGGAACTCACAGGTGGCACATCATTCACAGAAATTTGCTAATGAAGATTCAACTTTTCTTTCTAAAGCTGTGCATATTTGATGTGTACAGATGATGTGTTTGAAAATAAGCATATGAATCTGGAAAGCAATACACAAGTGAAATAAACCAGACCTAGAAGGAAAAGACTACATGATACCGCATATATGAGTTTCTAGTGGTCTCAAAGGGGCAGAGCATGGAATGCAAGTTGCCAGGGGCTGAGGGGAGGAAGAAACAGGAAGGAATCAGTCAAAAGGCACAAAGTTTCAGGTATATGAGATGAATAAGTCCTAGAGATCTACTGTACAACTCAGCGGCCATGCTAACAATATCGTATTGAATACTCCCACATTTGCTAAGAGGATAGATCTTCTGTTAAGTGCTCCTCTAACAACAAAAAAATTGACTCTTAAAAAGAACTTGGAGTAAGTACCTAAGCAAAGACGAACAATGATCATTGAGCCAGACACTTCAATATTAAGTAACTTGTAACTTCCAAGAGATCCAGCACCTGCTTGAAGACAGAGGATGCCAACCACGTCGGAACTGGACCAGGCTCCCAACCGTTCCATCCTGGGCAAGAGCTTACACCATTTCCTCAGTGTGGGAAACCAGGGTCCATACTGGAAAGCACTCTTGTGTTTGTCCATGTTGTGTATGCTATGAGTAAATTTTACATATCTTTTATCCTAGAATTTGCATAAGTCATTTTGTTCTTTTTTACCTTTGAAAACAGAAAGCAAATCCTTTCAACTTCTAGATATTCAGTAGGGAGGAGGATAAATTAGGAGTTCAGGATTAACAGATGTATGCAGATTTGGGGAATAAGTTATCACCAAAATGTGGGTACTTAGAAAAAAAACTGTCCAGTTCTTCCCATTTTAGAGATGGGAGAAAATCAGTGCCCAGGAAAGTAAAATAACTTGAACAAAGTTACACAGAGAGTTAGAGGCAGATTTTCTATTAGAACCAAGTGTATTCATCAGCTACTGCTGTGAAACAACATCTATCATGAGCTGAAAACCTCTATCATGTATTCACATGCATTCGTCTTGCTGCTGCTGCTAAGTTGCTTCAGTCGTGTCCAACTCTGTGCGACCCCATAGATGGCAGCCCACCAGGCTCCGCCGTCCCAGGGGTTCTCTAGGGCGTGCTAACCCAGGATGGCAGTAATGGCAGCTGCGGAGAGCTCCATGGCACAGGCACACTTACGCCTTATTCTTATATCCCTATCTGATAACTTTTCCATTTCCAAACAAGTCACATGGTCGAACACAACACTAACGGGGAGTATACCTCATTGGGGAGGCTGATTCAGCCCAGCGTGTTCTCTTGGGGATGACAGAACATAGAGAGAGTACATAAACGCCTTCAGGAACAGGCAGGTCATGGACAAGGGTGAAGTGGGCCAGATGAAAGACAATAAGGGGAAGTAGGACGTAGTGAGCTGGAGAGAAGGTGACCTCAACTTTAGCTGATTGTTGGCAGATTATACGTATCTTTCATGGACTGCTGAACCGCAGACCTTAATAAAGAAAGCTTCCTGATTCTTAAATCACTAAGCGGACCAACAGACGGAGCCCATGAGACATATTCTTACAGGCCCTGCTCTTTGCCATGCTACCAGCGCCTGAGAATCCCATAGTCCTTCTGTGGCTAAGGCTCTCAGGGTGAACCCCTGGGGAAAGTCAGATGATGACAACAGATGAAACAGTATCCTGGGCACACCTTTACTTGAGTAGGGAGCAGGTGGACCACATGGCAGCTAGGTGGCCTCAGAAAGAGGGGGAATGAAGAAGTGCTACGAATTTGATTCTTAGCAGCAAGCACCTTTTTGTCCATTAGTCCTCCAGTTGCAAAAATCTACAAAAGGAGTATCATTTCCATTCCATCTACCTTCCCAGGGTATTCAATATTCCTAGTCTCAGCTATGTTGGCAAGGACTTCTCCCTTGGCATCTGGGCTGTTTAGAATCTGAGACCCTGCAGTGAAGAACTGCATCATATTCTCCTGCCAAAAAGTAGCAGAATGATAACAATATTAACGATAAAAGCAGCCCTATATTGAGCCCTTCCTATATGCTGATACCATTATAAGCATCCTATTAATACATGCATTATGATGTTGAATTTTCTTAATGATCCTGTAAGGTAAGTATTGTTATCCCATTTTTCAGAAGCTGAGACACAGAGAGGTGGAATAACATACCTATCATGACACAGTAAGTCAAGGCACCCACTTTTCCCAATACATAAATCTGATGGAGCAAAAGTCAGAAAAATTCAGGTAGCATCCAAAATCACTTTCGTGAGTCACAAAGACATTTATTAAATCTGTACTCTGTAGTCAACACATGTTATTAAATTCTCCCACAGCAGCTGTATGGGGTGTATCTTACCTTCATTTTCACCATAAGAAATTAATGTTTGGATATTTGAAATCATTTCACTCCCCTGTAAGGCTAGAATGTGGGAAAAAGAGGAATAGAATCCACAGCTGTCTGGTGCCACCAAAGACCAGAGCCTTCAATTCAGGAATGAGGCTCATGAGTTCTTATTTATCTCTCCTCCCAGTCCCCTACTCCTCACTGAAGCTCCAGACCCATTGCAGCCTCCCTGAGAACCTAGTCCAGAGATCCCAGAAGGTAGGTCTTGTCTTCCCACTGCTGACTTTTAAAGCACGGTGCCTGTTCCTCCAAGGGCTCAGAGAAGGTTGTGACCAGGACAAATCCTTCTTCCTCTTGGCACCTTTAACTTCCCTCCAGCAACCCAGATTCAGCTTGCTTCCTGATGCCCAGACAAGGTGGGCTGTGACCTCAGACAACTCACTCAGCCTCTCTGGGCCCCAGTTTCCCTCTCTGTAAAATAAAGGGTTTGATCTGAAAGATCTCCAGGTCTCCTTCCAGCTTTAAATAACAATCAAGCTGAAGGACTAGAAACAAAATGTCTTTCAGCCCATCTGGCTCCTTGGTGGGGGAACCAACACAGAGCTTTATAGTCAGGGCTGGGAATAAAGCTCTAAATTGAAATGATAGCTTCGGGGAGGGTTTTGTTTATTGTGACCATAACTCACAGTGGCATGGTGGTATACCACTTGCAGCACCATTTTATGTAGAATCTCATTTCCTCTGTGCAACAGCCCCATGAAGGTGGTCAGACGCACTCTGTAGAAGAGGAAGCATGTTCCAGGAGTGTGTGTATTTGTTCAGCTGTCGCTCACAGAAGCCCTGACTTCTGTGGGCTTTAAGAAGTGTGGTTTAAGGAAGGAAGGGGCTAGAAGGGAGCAGTGACAGGTGGGACAACGGCAGCAGGGCTGGCATCTCCGCAATTCTCTTGCACTTTCTCTTGTGGTCATAAAATAGCCAAAACATCCAATGTGCTGTTAAATCAGGTGAAGGAGAGGCACCAACCACCTCTCACAGAAACACAAGACTTTCTCAGAAATCCCAGTATCCTTTTCTCTCATATACTGACATTTCATTGGCTTGCCTTGTGTCACCTGACCAGACCTAGCTGCAAGGGAATCTTCAGAAGCCCTTTCTCCTGCCCCTGTTAGTCCTAGCACTGTCGTAACAAAGCCCTACAGGCTGGGGATGCCAAGCAACAGAAATTCACTGTCTCGCAGGCTGGAGGCCAGAAGTCCAAGATGAAACTGTCAGTGGCTGTGCTTCCTGCCAGGGGCTATGCTTTCCTGCTTGGCTGTAGAAGACTGCTTTCTCCTTGTGTCATTTTCCTTTTCTTGAGTATAGTTGACTTACAATGTTGTGTTAATTTCTGCTGTATAGCAAAGTGGTTCAGTTATATGTATTTTTTCTTTTTTTATATACATATATTTTCTTTATCATAGTCTCTTCCATTATGTTTTATCACAGGATAAACTTACTGAGGGGGCTTGCCTGGTGTCTCAGTGGTAAAGAATCTGCCTGGTAATGCAGGAGATGTGGCTTTGATCCCTGGGTCAGGAAGATCCCCAGAGGAGGAAATGGCAACCCACTCCAGTATTCTTGCTGGGAAATCCCATGATCCATATAGTCCATAGGGTCACAAAAGTCAGGCATAACTGAGCATGGCACAGCAACAGACTCTCTGAGACTCAGCTTCCTGAGACTACCTTGCCTCTCATATAGCCTCTTGTCACAGGAACCTGCATTGCATAATGAATGAAAAAACAAACTCTAGATTCAGATTCCCTGGCTTCAAGTCTGCTTTTGCTGTGTGACCTTCAGCAAGCTACTTAACCTCCCTGACTCCAGTGAAACAGGCAACTATTTACAACACCAATTATGAGCTGAGTCTCTTCTAGGTGTCAGTCATTGTTCTCAGGGCTGACAGTGACTGTAATAAAAATTAAAGTGTTAATGAATAGTGTTAAGGGGCGGGGGGGGGGGGGGGAATCTGATGAAACAGTGCAAGTAAATAAAATACTTAATTCTACAGTGCCTAGCACTAGCAAGCCATCAGGCAATGTCATTACCATCAAGGTAACTGTTATTAGCCACTCTCCCTCTCTCCTTTCCTGGGCTCTCTGAGATTGTCCTTTATATCCTGGTCACTGCACATAGCAAGATGATGGGTGTAGGTCAGCCGCGGACACTGCTGTGGCAGGCACAGAAGCACATGACCTACGATGGAAGCTTCCCTAATGCTCCAATGTGAAATGTGTGTTTGCTGGCCCAGAAGTCTGGAGAAGGAGGCCACTTTCCCCTTGACACCCAGCAGAGCAGAAATGATGGAGAGACCAGAACCAGTAGCCTCTAGCAACAGAAAGGGGATGGAGCTATCACTGCAACTTTGATGGCCACAAAAAAAAAGTGAACTGTGGCAAGAGGGAACTTGGGACCCTCTGGGAAGATAGTAATGGGAAATGAATGATATACTCAGAAACACAGAGTCCAGAATAAGATGTTTCAATAGGGAGAGTTAAGGTCTGTGTCAAAGCAGGAAATGTGGGACTGCACAACAATGACCTTGAAGAGGAGAGGAAGCAAACTGACACTTAGCACCAGTCCTAACATTTAGCACCACAAGTTGGGGGGCTTCCCAGGTGGCTCAGTGGTAAAGAATTTGCCTGTCAATGCAGGAGACATGGGTTCAATCCTTGGGTCAGGATGATACCCTGGAGAAAGAAATGGCAACCCACCCCAGTATTCTTGCCTGGGAAATCTCATGGACAGAGAAGCCTGGCAAGCTACAATCCATGGGGTCAGACGCGACTGAGTGATTCAGCACACACACACACACACACTACGTGTTGGACTCTTCATACACTGTATCTCCTTAGATCCCTGTGACAATAAAGACAGGCAAGATGGTATCATAGTTAAAGGAGAAGGTTAGGAGGATGGTCAAATAAAACCCAGATATAAATTCCTGCTCAGCTGGTGGTTTCTAAGTCCCGTGCTGTCTCTGGCAAATTACTTAACTTCTCTGAGTCGGTTCCCTTATTTGTTAAGATGAGAGTGGCTATTCCCAATATACTCAATGAGTGAAAAATAACAAAGGCACATGCTTAAAAAAGAGCAGTTGCTGTTGCTGGTTTTGTTCGTATCTCTCTACTGCTACTATCTCAACTCCTAA
The DNA here is from genome assembly GCF_023091745.1 of Budorcas taxicolor. Lineage (NCBI taxonomy): Eukaryota > Metazoa > Chordata > Mammalia > Artiodactyla > Bovidae > Budorcas > Budorcas taxicolor. The sequence goes on from NC_068914.1 coordinate 117,061,094, forward strand.
GCATATTTTTGTGCCAAAGGAAATTTGGATGACTCTGACTCCTTCTGCTAAAAGGCTTCGTGGCCATTTACATGTGATGATCCAGCCTCCATGTCTGAACACATAGAATGGGTGAGTGGATTCCAAGAGAGCTTAAGCTGTTTTGTTCCCAGGAGATCATTTATATAGGTTATAGCAAGTGATTTAGAAGAAAAAGCAGAATAAAGGAAACCCCATCTTTCAGGATCCCAAAAGGCAAAAGACATCGTCAGCTCAACTTTCCCTGCCCCCTTATCTCCCCACTCCCACCCTTCCAAAATGGGGAGAGGGCTCCAGGTCTCCTCAGGTGGAGGAGACTTCACCATCAAGGGGCTGGTAGTAATTGATTTTTACTTGCTAGCATTTGGAGTAACAAACAAATACTACTTGAATTTTTTTTAACTTTCTAATCAATGTCCGTCTTTTGAGGTTCTGAACCATTTATGCAATACCTTCCGAAAACATACATTTTGTGACAGGCAAGAAGAATGTTTGCCCTAAAACAAAATTCTATTTTCCATAGAAGGAGTCTGCCTGTCTGCCTGCTAAGTGGCTTCAGCCATGTCCGACTCTTTGCAACCCTACAGGCTGTAGCCCACCAGACTCCTCTGTCCATGGGGAGTCTCCAGCTAAAAATACTGAAGTGGGTGGCCATGCCCTCCTCCAGGGAATCTGGAGTCCTCTGTCACTCCCAGGGGATCAAGGAAACGAGGACACTACAGTCAATGAGTGGCCATCCATGATTCACCCTGAATAACATTAGTAATGACTCATAGCTATCACTGATGGACACTCCTTCTCAACTAAGGGGTACAGGCCCAGATGCTTGAGAAACCAAGAAAGGGGGTGAGTCAGAGGAGAGTAAGCCAAGAAGGGTATAAGCTGGCCAGTGCTAAGGACAATGGGTTTCTCTCCCTTGCAGGGCCATCATCCAATCAGTTGTATCAAGAGCATCTCAGGATGGTCCACGCGGGGGGGCAGGAGAAAGAGAAGGGAGTATCCCCTGGCTCCTACCTACATCCTATATCCCGTTAAGAATTGACTCCCAAGAGGATACCAGTTACCCTAGTTCTGTAGGCACCTGACCCATCGGCCTCAACAGGAAAGCTCTGGGCGTGAGGCAAGAGGCTGGCAGCATTAGACTTCAGTGAGTTTTGGTCAAGTTGTGCCTGCATAAACCTGGTCAAAATCCACATAGCAGGACTGGATTGGGCTGGGAGTGCTTTGGGATAAATGATTATACATTATCTGGGGAGAAAAGAAAAGGGAGATGGGTTAGATGAGTTAGAGTCTTCCTAGCCCACTCCTAGCTATCCTATTTTTAATTCACATCTAGCATTTTGGGACCATGTCTGAGAACCCCTTCTCTAGAGTACAGCACTTCTAAAGCTCAATGTCCTCCCACAAATGGGAATCAACTCTCTCTAGTTCAATAAAATGACTTTCAGGGTCAAAATCTGGCCAGACCCAACAGGAAGAGATCACTTAATTATAATAACTTCTCTCAGCATAATTTTATAATTTAGAGTTACGTTACATTTGTCAGGTTCAGAATCTTGACCACCGAATTAATGAGGCCTTAGGTTCCCAAGCTATAGCATCCCCTCCCCCATTCCAACCATCTATTCTAGCTTTACCTGGATACACATGCCAGTTTGCTGGGTGGCCTGCATTATACACCACGTGTGAGTTCTTAGTTGCTCAGTCATGTCCAACTCTGCGACCCCACAGAATACAGCCAGCCAGGCTCCTCTGTCCCTGGGATTTTCCCAGCAAGAATACTGCAGTGGGTTGCCACTCCTCCTCCAGGGGATCTTCCATGCCCCAGGGATCGAACCAGCATATCCTGAATCTCCTGCACTGGCAGGCAGATTCTTTACCACTGAGCCACGAGGGACTCTCACATTATATGCAAATGCCTTTCAAAATGTGGAGCTCACCACACCTCATCCTTTACCGTATCTTCACATCATTTCTATTTGTTGGTCTGCTCCAACCTGGTCCCAGATCTGCCTGTCCTGTCTTAACCTGCCAACTAAGTCAGTCCCAACCTCAGTGTACTACTCACCACTAACTTCCACCAAACCCCTCTGCTCTTTGCCACCCACCTGTTCAGCTACTTCAATAAACCCCACTGCCAAACCTGGGTCTAAGATAGATGCAGCCCCCAGACCCTACACCTGGATGTCCCAGCTGTTCCCTTCCAGAGCCAACCTCTGTGACCATGTACATTTCCCCAGCTCTAGCCTTGCCTGGTCCCCACATCCTCCTCCCCACTGGTGGGGCCTGTGCTGCCAGGACCCCAGCGAGCTGATTTCCAAGCCCAACCAAGCAGAAATAAGCACTTCCTTCCCAGAATGCTCTATTCATCATGCCCCACATCAAGAACAGAAACCCAGAATAGAGAGAGAGTTATTGCAGACAGGGACGCCACCAGCACCAGCAGCTCTGGATTTCATTTAGCTTCTTCCATTCATCCGTTTCTCATATTTAACAAATATTTATTGACCAACCTCTACATGCCAGACACTGGAAAACTGCACTAAAAGGGAGAGAGAGAGTCATTACACTTAGAATCTAGTGGGGGGAAGAGACTGCAGACAGTTTTACAAGGCACTACTCAGCAATTACATCTGTGATATCAATAGATGCTAGAGAGAAAATGTACAACCCTGGTCCACAGAATACAGACGGACCAGTGACTCGCCTTCTGTTTTTACAACCAAAATAAAAAGGAGATTTTAAACTAATCTGCTTTCTGATTCACAAATTCTTTGGCATTATCTCCAGTTGTTCTTAACTTTAGGACAAGCCACAAGTTTATGATTCAAATGAAAATGAAAAGCAAACTCCAACCTTCCGAGTTACCACCATCAGCTCTATTAATAGCTTTCAGCTCCTTGGAAAGAAATTTGAAAAAACAGAAGTGAATTCTCTGGATAGATAAAGGCCAAGCATTGTTTGATGACTATAGTTCACATTACGGAGAGAATCAGTGAGCTGGGAGGCAGATGAAAGGCGCCTTTGGGATTTCACAGGCTGGAGACCCCATGCATTTTTCTAATTCAAATAGGATAAGCCTCAGAGGCCTTTAATGCAAGATGGTTTTTAAGTGTTTCCAAGCTTCCTGAGAAAGATAAAACTGCCTCCTTCATCAGAATTATTCGACTGTGGCATTACTGCTTAGCATGGGGTGGAAGGTGATTGCATTTCCCCCACAGCCCACCTCACCCACCGAGCTGACCCTCTTTTCTCCCAGAATGATTTGCATATGGCTAGAGCCACCCTACATTCACTCACCATTCCTCTCCTGGCCTCTCCCCACCCTGTCTTCCCACAATGTTTTCCCCAAGTCTCAAATCCCATGCCACACTACAACCACCTGCTGCCCCTCCACTCTGGCTCCAGAATCACATCCTGCGGTGAGACCTTCCTTGGGCAGTTTACAAAAGCTCTCTGTACCTCAGTTTCCTCATCAGTAAAATGAGGATAACAATAATGCTGACTTGAGAGGGCTTTGTGAGAATTTATTGAGCATGTGGAAAACCTTCAGGCAGTGCTGGCAGGTCTGAATCACTAATAATATAAGGGTTAGCTATTATTGGTCTTAACAGCAGTAGCAGAACATGCTTTGCAGGATTATTGTGAAGACTAAATATGGAAATGACTGGGACAATGCACCTTGTATTCCAAGGGCTAATGGGAGTCTCAGAACTAGAAGTCAGTGAGCGGGTGTCTTAGAAGCAGAGGGAGGGGACAGAAAGAATAGAGGCTCCCTTGAGGGTCCCTCAAGGACACAGAATGTGTCTGTTTTTATCACCACTGTATCCCCAAAGGGCAGTGCAGGGTCTGGCATTGATACCCAAGGAAGGAAGGAAGGGAGGGAGGGAAGGGGGCTGGGGTGGGAGGAAGATAAAGAGAAAAGTCACACATACACAGCTGAGTGAGCTCCCATTGGAGCTGAGTACCTGAGGTTGGTGGAGGTGAAGATCACTATGTTGGAGAAAGTCAATGATAAACGAGAGGAAGGTACAAGAAGTGCCATACTCATAGGCATCAGGTCCTTCCTGATAATGGTAGGAAAGGATGCGGCTAGGAAGCCTCCAAGTCAGCATCTTCAGGAGGGTGGGAGAGGGACCAGGAGGTTGAGAAATGTCCATCATGAGGAATTATGGAGGGTGGCAGTGTTGGAGAGAACTTGAATCTCAGCAGAAGGGCTTCTGCACCAAGATGGGGCGGGGGCAATGATCTGAAGCCAGGGGAATGTGCTACGGCTCGTAGTGACATGCACGGCACCTCAAGCGGGTGACAGGTGAAGAGGCATCTTTAGGAAATAGGCAGCCCCTCACTACCCCTGAGAGGACAGGAGGCAGAGATACAGTCAGGGATACAGGAACGTTATGTGTGCCGGCATCACAGTTAGATCCGGATGGTCACAGGTTATACACAGGAGCACCTAAGCTTGCTTCAGGTTTATACTGCCCATGCTTTATTTTAACAAGGCTCTATTCCTACTTGACAGTGAGAAAATTAAATTTAGTCCAATTCAGCCCACACAGCCCAGTCTAGTCATTTTTCCAGTCACTTCTGCCTTATTTCATGTATGTACTCAACTTAACATAGGTATTATTATTATTATTAATTTTATTATCATGAGTAAATGGAAAGTAAGCTGTAAGAGGACAGGGTCATGGACTGATTTGCTTACCATTGTATACACAGCATCTAAAATACTCTCTGGCTCCTTGCTCAGCAAACATGGATAACTATCCAGCTCAACTCCTCTTGCCAGATACACACCCTGCTCCCGTGAGGGGTCCCCATGCTGCCCCCACCTCCACAGCAAGGGGTGGTAGACTTGGGCACATCCAGCTACTGCGTCTGTTTCGGGGACTGTTTCATGTTCCCCCAGCCCCCAGCAGGGTGTTCAATGCAACCTCCTGCCATGGGTAACCCTATCAAGAGAGCATTTTTCCTTTCCCAAATACTGGTTTCTCACTCCACCAGGAAGTATCCTGGGGTCTGAGCTAGCCCTGGCCTTTCCTACTCCCTTGCCTCACTTCAGGCCCTGACAAGATGTATCAGTTAGCTCTTGCTGCAACAAAGCCACATAACAAATACCCCAAATCTGTGGCTTACTGCAATAAGCAGTTATTATCATACTCACAGGTCTGTGGATCAGCTGGAAAGCTCTGTTACAGGCTTCAGGTCTCTGGGATGAACAGCAATGTCACTGGGCAAAGAGTGCAGAGACCAGAGGCTGAAATACCGGAATGGCAGTGCACTCTGCCACAGCAACCCTGCCCTCCATGTGCTGGGAACCCCGCATGCTGCCCTATCAGCCATTCCCCCACCTGCCACTTCACGCCAGTCACAGGCAGTCTCTTTGCGAGCTGCCAGCTTTCCCTTAGTTTCCAGACAGGAAGATGCCAGAGCTGGCTTTGGAATCTCCACTCTTCGAGGAGAAGATGGCTCCCTCAACACTTTCCCTTTTAAAGTGGGAAGGAGGGAACAAGATGACCTCTCTCAAAAGTGGTGCTTGCCATCTTCAGCTTGTTCTCTGAGAGAGGAAGGGACCCAGATCAGCTACTCTTACACTCCAGAGCATCTCCTTTGGGATGAGTCTTGGGTAAGGTGGCACCTTTACTCTTAGTGATCTTGGTGGAAATAGAGAAGAAAAGCACAGCTGAGAGTTCAAACTATTGCCACAAGGAAATATTACATATTCTGCTTCTTTGTACCGGGAGCAGAGGCTTCAGAAGATGGCAAAAGGAAACACAGAAGGAAGAACAGAGGTGGAGAAGAACAGAAGGAGAAATACAATGCCCTCTCAAAGGGATTAAAGGGAGTTCAAAGAAGAAAATATGGGTGTTTGAGAAATATTTGTTTCATTCTATTAAACTTTTAATTTCCTCCATCTCCACTAAAAAAAAACCCCGGCCAGAAACACCACTGAGTGACTTTACAGAAAAGTATTAATAGCATCAGGGAATGTGGTCTGAGAACAGTAATGTGCCAGTGTATAGGGGGGAATTTAGCAAAAATAATAATAATAATAATAATAATGAAAGAAAGCATTATTTATCTTAAATTTCTGTAAGTGCCAACCTGGCCCAGGCACAATCTTTTAAGTGGCACACATACACATACAAACCCTGTTATTATCCAAAGCAAATAAATGCACTAAGCAGATTTCTCACTGAAAGGAAATAATGGCATGAAACAAAGGAAAAGTAATAATGTCTAGAAATTGTGGTTAATAAAAGCACAAAGCTGGCCAACTTTTGCTCTTTAATTTGTTTATTAAAATTATTACAAGGCATATGCATTAGGTGGGCTGTAGGCGTAAACAGTATTTTATGCACCATAGAAAATAAAAGCTTTAATCCACAGGCAATATTTCCTACCACTAGAACCAAGTCCACCCCATCAGGCAAGAAGGTCAAGGAAAAGATGATTTAAAGAAACTGAAATGTTGCCTGCCTCCTGCTAAAGGTGAGCGGAAGCATCAGGAGGTCTGGTACATTTTAGGACATAGAAAGAGCTTGTGCAAGGCACTATGGTAGGGGTGACACAGAGCATGTGTGTGTGTGTCTGTGTGTCTGTGTGTGTGCTTAGTTGCTCAGTAGTGTCTGACTCTCTGTAAACCTTTGGACTATAGCCTGCCAGGCCCCTCTGTCCAAGGGATTTTTCAAGCAACAATACTGGAGTGGGTTGCCATGTCCTTCTCTAGGGATCTTCTGAATCCAGGGATCAAACCCGCATCTCCTGTGTCTCCTGCATTACAGAGGGATTCTTCAGGGAATCAAAAGGCCAGTATGGCTGGAGTTCTGAGTGGGAGAGGGAAAAGGGCCAGGAAACGGGAGAGATACCAATGGTCGGATCATTCTGGACTTCGGAGATCACAGTCATTGTGACTTGATTGATGACACCACCTTTTAGCTCATTTTCTGAGCAGACATGATTGGTCAGCACACACAGAATCCATACAGAATCAGATCTTTCCCAACTCACATTTCTAGATCCTCCTTCTTGTAGTTTTCTTTACTTATATCTTGAGTGATTCTAAAGCAATTTTCTGACAAAACAAAAGAAAACAAAACTCACTCCAACCCATTGGCCACAAAGTAGATTCCCCCAAAAGCACAAGTCTCTTTTAACCTTACCTGATAATTAGGGATTAAAGGCTACACGCTAAGTCCCTCAGTTGTGGCTGACTCTTTGCAACCCCATGGACTGCAGCCCACCAGGCTCCTTTTTCCATGGAATGCTCCAGGCCAGAATACTGGAGTGGGTTGCCATTTCCTTCTGCAGGGGAATCTTCCCCACCCAAGAATCAAACCTGGGTCTCCCATATTGCAGGCAGATTCTTTACCAACTGAGCCACCAGGGAAGCCCAGGGAGGGGTTAACGGCTATACCACAGCTAACCAGCTGTAAATCAGAGCTGCTTTCCTTTCACCCTGGGACGGCAGTCAATGTTTCACAGCCTCCTCGGCCACTAGGTAGGACCAGATGGCTAAGAATTGCCAGTGGGATCTGCCATAAAATAAATAAATTTATATTAAAAAAAAATAAATAACAAAACTTTATTTTCTCACAGTTGTGGAGGCTGAAAGTCCCAGATCGAGATCCTGGCTAGTTCAGTTTCTGGTGAGGGCTCTCTTCCTGATTTGAAGACAGTTGCCTGCTCACTGAGTCATAACCTCTTTTTTGCCTATATGGACAGAATCAACAATCTCTCTTTCTCTTCTTGTAAGCCACCAATCTTCCTGTATCAGGTTACCACCCTTATGACCTCATCCAACCTTAATGACCCCCTTAAAGCCCTGGGGGCAGAGGAGTTGGGCCTTTTACACACAGTAGTCAACTCCTGGCTACAAGCTGCTGGGAGTGGGAGGGAGTGGGTGTGAGACAGACTCCCAGGCAGGTCCACTCTCCCCGTGATCAAGAAGGCTCTAGCATCCAAGGACTGTTCTCTAAGGTGCCAGGGGCAGGTGTGAGCTGCAGCAAAGCACGCAGTGAGGGGATGGCTACACAGAGCTGAGGGGCGGGGCCAGGTTCCAGCACCGCCCGTTTCACTGCTTTGCACTGTTCCGTGGGGATCGAGTTAAATAGCAGCGAATACCTATCAGGTTTGCTTTCTCCTCGTCTCACGAGGGGTGCAATCACGTGGATTTCCACACACATGACTCTTACTATGTGCCAGACACTGTTCTGAGTGTATTAACTTATTTAGTTCTCACCCTCGACCCACTGCTATCCCCTTTTAAAGACTAGAGCATAAAGAGGATAAGTAACTTGCCAAGGTCATGCCACCAGTAAGTAGCAGAATGTGTATTTATGCCCGGAAAATGGGTCCAGAGTCCTTTGCTTAAACACAATGCTACACCGCATTTGCCCAAGTCCCTGCTTTATCGCGCTCTAACACAAGAGCCGCCAGCCACATGTGACTCTAAAAAGCTAGTTAAAAACATTAAAATGAAATAAAATTTAGAATTCCATCCTTCAGAACTCCCAGGTGGCACAGTGCAGGCAACATGCGTTCAATCTCCGGTCGGGGAAGATTCCGTATGCTGCGGAGCCACTAAGCCCGAGAGCCACAGCTACCGAGTCTGTGCGCCGCGGCGATTGAAGCCTGCACACCGAGACTCTGTGCTCCACAAGGGAAGCCACCGCAAAAAGAAGCCCGTGCACAGCACCGAAGAGTAGCCCCCACTTTGCACAATGAGAGAAAACTTGCAGGAGCAAGGAAGACCGAGCGCAGCCAAAGACGAAGAAATAAATAATTTTTTAAGAAAGAATGTTATCCCTCAGCCACACTAGCCACCTTTCAAGTGCTCCACAGTCTCATACAACCAGTACGCAAACAGTGCACACACAGAACGTTTCCAACAGAAAGTCCCACTGCACAGCATGAGGGAGAATAGAATCCCGGAGAGAGGGAATAAAGGGATTAAGACCCTAGGATCTGCAAAGAGGCAGACGCAGCTCCTACTCCAGCTTTAGCACTAAGCTGTGTAATGCTGGGCAAGCCTCAGTTTCATGACCTTTTGAAATGGGCAGAGTAATGGCATCTTCCTTTCCTGTGCTTATTGTGAGAATGGTGGCTCAGATGGTGAAGAATCTTCCTGCAATGCAGGAGACCTGGGTTTGATCCCTGGGTCAGGAGATTCCCTGGAAAAGGAAATGGCAACCTACTCCAGTATTCTTGGCTGGAGAATTCCATGGACAGAGCAGCCTGGGAGGCTACATTCCATGGGGTCGCAATGAGTCAGATAGGACTGAGCAACTAACACTTTCACTTTCACTCACTTCTCGTGCTTATTGTGTGGATGAAATGAACATAAGGCACTCAAATGAAGCCTGGCACGAAGTAATCGCTGAACAGACACCAGCTATTATTACTCCTGTTCTATTTATTATCATTATTGTTACTGTTACCGTAGAGCCAGGGCGGAGCTGCCGAAGAGCCCACACCATATCACAGATGGAGAAATTGAGGTACAGAGAAGGATTTTGGCATGGAGGCAGCAAAGCCAGGACAAGACTCTAACTCTCTCCATTCCCTACACGGTCATCTTTCCACTGGTCTGTGCTGTAAAACAATTCCACAGCCATTTTAGCTCTTCAACTCCAGGCTTTATCTATCGGATTTAAATATTCCATCTCTGACCAACCGTGAAACCATGGAAACTGAATGGCAAATTGAAAAGGCAGCAAACAAATTAGCTTGCAAAGCCCCTCAAATGATATAATCGCTCCAGCATTTAAGCTGCAGATATTCTCTGCATTTCGGCCAAGGCCTTTCTCAATTGCTTTTGTAAACCTGCATTTTGTGTGTTCCTCAATCAGCATCAGCCCACACAATATTACAGCCAGAATCTACAGCCATTCTCAGTCCCGTTGATTCAGAGCCAAACTCCAAGGGGTGAAACTTCCACTGAAGGTAGAGGGTGGGGTACCTGTACCCTCCCATTCTCTGCAGAAAGGCCAAACTGCATGAATGGATGTCCAGTTCTGCTGTCTCCTTCCTATCAGAAGCTCCAAGAATAAGCAAACAGAAGGGGTGTCCTGTGGGTGGAGAAAGAGAATTGTTTGGAGTGGACCAGAGGGGAAATTATAATGAATAGTAGCCAGCCAGAAGCATGAGAGGCATCTGTGGCAGACTGCAACAATGGCTCAATTCCTCACCCTTCATGGTATCCACACATTTTGGATGGCAGCACTCCCCGTACACTAAAGCACAATTCCATGGCCCTGCAGGACATTTTTGGCCAAAAATGAATATTAACAAATGTTATGCAGAGTCTTGAATTGCTCTTATATGATTTCTGCTTTTTGTGCCTCTGCTATGACCATGAGGAGACCATACCTGCTCACCCAGGAGGAAAAAGAAGAGCATCCATTGCATCTGAGCTGTCTCAGCTTAGCTAATCCAGATCAGTTTAGGTTCAAACAGAGCACCCGTTACTCCCTCCCCTGAAGAGCCGCAAAAGCATGAGCAAGTCCGTCTAATATCAACAGGGAACCCTTCTTAGGCCAGTCAATGAATAACAAATCACAGAGGCACGAGCTGTAATAATAAATGAGTGTTGTCCTAAGCCATGAATATGACGGCGATTCTCTCACCTACACTCTTGGTTGCCTCCAGTCCAGTTTCCACACACTTTCCCCAAAGCAAAGTTGGATTATATCTCCCTAGACAGGACGGGGGAGCCTGGTGGGCTGCCATCTATGGGGTCGCACAGAGTCAGACACAACTGAAGTGACTTAGCATCAGGAGCTGCAGCTGCAGCAGCAGCAGCAGACATATTATAGGAATAAATTATCTGAGAATAAAATCCAGCCACTGTCCCTAAAGATCCAGCCTCTGTTGACCTCTCCTAGTTCTGCTCATGTCACTCTCCCTGAAGTCAGACCAATCTTCTCTGTTTCTGGAACATGCCAAGCTCTCTCCCACCTTGAGGCCTTCATATATGCTGTTCCTTCTCCTGGAATGGCTTTCTCCCTGCTGTCAGCGTGGCTGACTCTCTTTCTGGTGGTGTGTGTGTGTGTGTGTGTGTGTGCTAAGTCACTTTTGTCATATCCTACTCTTTGTTACTTTGTTACTTTAGCCCTCCAGGCTCCTCTATGTCCATGGGATTCTCTAGGCAAGAGTACTAGAGTGGATTGCCACATCCTCCTCCAGGGAATCTTTCCCACCCAGGGATCGAACTGACATCTGTGTCTCCTGCATGGGCAGGCAGGTTCTTTACCACTAGCGCCACCTGGGAGGCCCTCTCTTCTTGAACTATTTCCCTGCCCATTGTCCTAAAGGAAGTCTTCTTCTGTTTTGTCCATGTCCAAGTCGCTGTATCTTTCTGCTTTGTAATTATTGGAGCTGGATGTTGTTTTATTTATTTGTCTGCCTACTTTATTGATTTACTCAAATATTATTTACTGAATTACTATTATGTGCCAGGCTTTGTTCTAGGTGATTTGGAGAAAGCTGTGAAGCAGATAGACCAGGTTCTCACCCCTCATTAAGGTTTCCTTCTAATGAGGGAGACTGACAATGAACAGGTAATAAACTGTCCTCACACATCCTATCTTCCCTGGTCAACAGACTAAGCACGGGAGACTACATAGACTTCAATCATTGACTTCTTGTGATTGACTGTGAGTTATGTAGCGGGAGACATAAGACGTCAGAAGTTCCAGGTCAATCTCTTCTCTGCACCATCCAGTGTCATCCTTATGCTCATTCTGCAGAAGGCCTCCTCTCAATCCCCTCCCCCTCAACTAACCTTAAGTTATCCCCCTTCATGGTTATTTACTCCAAGTGCACAGGGCTTTTCTCATTACTGTTTGAATGGGCCCCAAGGCCCAACCCACTGAACTGTGGGAGTTGAGTCCTTTACAGCTACCACGATACCCTCTGCCCCATCTGACCAGCTCCCTACCTGTGTTCAGGGCTCACCTCACCTTGTGCTCATCAGAAAGCAGACTTCTGCTGGGTTTCAAATTCCCTCTTATTTTTTGTCTATTTCTTCACATGGTCATGATGATTTATACCAGTTCCCATGGATTCACTAACTTCCCACATTATATTTCTTCTTGCAAAACTTGCTAACATTCTGTTCTCCGATGCCATAAATTTACCTTCTGGTAAATACTACTGCACTCAAGACAGATAATGCAATTTTCGATCATGATAAGTGAGATGGAGAAAATGGAGCAGGGAAGAAAATACAGCTGAGTGAGTTGGGTGGATGCTGTGGCACGTGCTCAAGAAGTGTTTGTGGATTAATAAACTGACAAAATTATGAATTTGCTATGAATAAATTGAGGGACCTGCAGCTTTTCTCCTCCTCTGCAGATAAAGCTTCTCCTACTCCTCCCTTTTCTCTCTTCTCCTGGGAGTTGAACTGAATGAACTGAGTGACTCTTCCTCCAGATTTGGTCCAGGTTGAGATCCAAACTATTAAAGACTAAGCTGTTGCCATGCAATAAAGAAGCCCCAAATTGTAGCCAATTAAGTAAAATAGCAACTTACTTCTTTCTCACCTAACAATCAAAGATGTGTGGTCCAAGCCACAGGGGCAGCTGTGCTCCACAAAGTCATACAGAAGCCCGGGTTCCTCCCATGTTCTTGCCACAGCAGCATCTAGTATGTCGCCTCCACCTCCACGATCATAGCTGGATCACTGCCAGTGCTTTGCTTCACAAGAAGTAAGCTCTTTCTTGTTAAAGAAATGACAGGGAGGTTACACATTCCACTGATACAAAATTAATCAGATGACTACAGCTGGGATCAAGGAAGTCTGGGAAATCCTGTCAATAGCTGGGTGGCTATGTTCCCAGATAAAAGTTCAATTCATTTCAGTCACTCAGTCGTGTCCGACTCTTTGCAACCCCATGAATTGCAGCACGCCAGGCCTCCCTGTCCATCACCAACTCCCAGAGTTCACCCCAAAGTTAGGGGTGTGTTATTTTTAACAAAAGGAAGGGGAGCATAGACACTGGGGAACAGTGACAACCTTAGCCACACCCACACCTTTCTAAGGACCAAACTCCAGCAAAGCAATTTTGATTCTATTGGTCCTTGTCTGTTAAATGACTGGTTGCTTCTTCAGATATCAAACTCCTGCTGTTGTTTAGTCGCTAAGTCATATCTGACTCTTTTGCAACCCCATGGACTGTAGCCCGCCAGGTTCCTCTGTCCATGGGATTTTCCAGGCAAGATTACTGGAGTGGGTTACCATTTACTTCTCGGGAGGATCTTCCTGAGGTTGACCCAGGGATCCAACCCACATCTCCTCCATTGGCAGGTGGATTCTTTACCACTGAGCAACCAGGGACTCCTGCTGCTGCTGCTAAGTCAGTCGTGTCCGACTCTGTGCGACCCCATAGACGGCAGCCCACCAGGCTCCCCTGTCCCTGGGATTCTCCAGGCAAGAATACTGGAGTTGGTTGCCATTTCCTTCTCTGCCAGGGACTCCTACTCTTCCAATAAAGTTCAACTCAAGATCCCATCATCGTTCATGCATTCAGAGCCATTTGTGCTGAGGGCTGTAGAGTGAGTGCTGGACCCCTTCCCTTTGAAGAGTTCACCATAAGCTTCTACAGGTAAAGGCAACAAGCTGAGCAAGCATGTGCTAAAAGCAGATGCTGGGAAAGTCAACCCATTGGACAAGTTGGGACAAAAGACATTTTCATACAAGTAAGTAGACTCAAATCCTGGGTTGTTGTGGTTTATCAGAATGTCTGCCCTGCTCTGCAAAATCTCATTAATGTTAAACAGTACTTCTCCCCCCAAATGGATCCCTTCTCCTATATTTTTTTGAAGTTTATTGAGCAAGTATTATGCATCACACCCCATGTATGAGTATACTTCTGCCTCACTATAAAGGGAAAAATGAGAATGATTTTATAGACTGAAGAACCAAGGACATTGCCCAAGTATGCACAGTCAGCAAATGGCAAAGCCTGGACTCAGACCCAGATCCATCCGGTTCTGATTCATGTCCTTTCCCACTAAAACAAGTCTGTCAACCCAGAAACTGCTTAATGAGCTCAGGAAACCAGTTTCTTTATTCAACTCTGCAGAATTCAAATAAGGTAGTTCTACCATATTTCACAAAAATATGTATATTATATTGATTGTCTCATACTTGAGCTTGTTTCCCATAATCTTTCCCTAAAATATCATACATTTTCTGGTCTGTGTGGTCAAAAGACAAATGAACAAAGAGAAACATGCTTTCCTAGAAACACACCCCTCCCCAAAAAAAGGTGATATTATTAAGATTCTTTATATATTATTTTTTAATTTAAGTGCAGGTAATTTACAATATTGTGTTAGTTTCAGGTGTCAGGATTCTTTATATATTTTTTAGGTTTAATGACCAGCATACACATAATAGAGTCAGATTTTAATCTGATCATGTGATCAGCAACATCACTTCTAGTTTGATTTCTAGAAGAAAACACACCTGCGAGTCCCAGCATTCCACACAGAAGTATATGTTTGCAACTATGCCAACTCCTGAATAAATTGGAAAGTTTAAAGAATTCTGGGTTCAAATTCCAGCTCAACTGTGGCAAGTGAAAAACAAATTTGGACTTAGGATGGGAAAGATTTTATTCGAAAAGACTATTGCAGTAGGAAAAATGCTTTGACTTCAGGATCTTCAAGCACCTCAAAATTCAAAAGAAAAAAGCCTTTTCTTTTGTGAGGGCTTTGCAGTGCTACATATTGGTAGGGACTTTGGGGAAGGCTGACAAGCAAAACAGGGTTTCTCTTTGCAGCCAGTTTTTTGAAAAGTTGTCCTGCGTCTTGTTGTTGCTGTGTTAGTTGTTGAGTCATGTCCAACTCTTTGCAGCTCCATGGACTGTAGCCCACCAGGTTCCTCTGTCCATGGAATTCTCCAAGCAAGAATACTGGAGTAGGTTGCCATTCCCTTCTCCAGGGGATCTTCCTGACTCAGGGATGGAACCTAGGTCTCCTGCATTGGCAGGCAGATTCTTTACCATCTGAGCCACCAGAGAAGCCCAAATTCTGCACCTTGGTTCCTGCTTAAACTTGGAGACCAGCCAAAATTTCAGAGTTTGTATGAAAGAGGTAAGCTTGACTAAAGTTTGGTCAAGCCAAACCTATGGATAATTGGGAGCACTTTTGGTCACCCACTTCTAAGCTGTGTGACCTCAGCTAAGTCACTTTACTCCTCTTAGAATTGGGTTCCTTTTTTTTTTTTTTTCAAAATGTGGACGGTATCTGATCCCTACCTCGTAGCATAATGAGAATTAGATGAAACGTGTTGCATAGGACCTTGGATCCCTATTCCTCCCACCCCCAAGGCACAGAAGGGTCCCCAGTAATGTGTTTAGCCCCTGACACTTAAGCTGCTATCCTGATACACTCCCACCAAGAAGACTGTAAGAGGCAAACTGCATTGATGCTGGCAAAGTGCTTCTGAAGCTGCAACCTGAAAGAGAGGCTGTTCCCATTCCTCTTGTGCTCAAGGACCCTTCAGTTTCCTGCAATGACAACATCCCCAGTGCAGGCTTGGTCAATGCATCTCAACCTCAAAGAAAATGGATTAGAAAGTTCAGTCAAAAAGGAAATTCTCCTTTCTGTTGTTTTCTCATGCAATTGATTAGGAAAAACAAATACTTTTTATCAGCCAGGACATTCTTCAGATATATTTTAGACCCTGATGCCAGAACAGAGCAAAATGCTCAAGATCTGGAAAGCTCCCAGGCAGCCTTCCATTCTTAGGATAAAATCTAGAATCTGGGAGTAGAGGAAGGAAAAGGAACTAGGTGCTCTGAAGAATGAGGAGTGTAGCTAACCCATCTCTGTCCCCTTGTCCAGCAGAGGGTCCAGCAGATGGTAGGTGGTGAAGAATTGCTTGTCCTACTGGCCTGTGGACACCTATCACACCAGGCTCTTTGCTTGAGCTGTATTACAGACTCTAATTCCAAGACCTCATCCTGAACTCTGGAGCTCTCCACCACCCAGTCCTGCTTCACGTCACTTCTTTCTCTTCCATTTGTCCTTCTGTCCCCTCAAACCATGTCAGCCAGCTGCCCTTGCTGTTCCTGCATCGGGGTGGGGGGATCCTCCCTCAGCTGCTGCACTGGCTGCCCCCTTGACCTGAAATCAGCTCCTGTCCTCACTTAACTTGGGTCTCTGCTCAAATCCCAGCTTCCCAGAAGAGCTCCTCAATGCCCACTCCAAGCCAACAGTAACACTGTGTCCCTGCATCCTCTTGCCATAATGCCTTTTTGGACTTATTACCCCTTGAAATTATTATTATTTTTTTTTTTTGCTTTGTTTTCAAGGTTCTTGTCTTGGCCTGTAGAATGTAAGCTCCACCTTGTCCATGACTTGGTCTTCACCACTGGCTCCCCGTTGCCCAGAAAAGCCTCCGGCACATAATGAATGCTTTATAAATGCAGAGCTATCGTCTCACTTAATCCAGCCCAGGAAGTCGGTACCGTGGTCCCCATTTGGCAGATGAGGAAATGGAGGCTCAGAGATATGAAGTCAGTGGTCCAGGCTTGCACCGCTAGGAAAAGGCAGCCCTGGCTTTGAACCCACATCCATCACCTTCCTCTGCCCCCTGCTGCCTCCTTGGAGGTAATGCTATTAAAGATGACTGAGTCACCCACACTCCCTAGAGGACAAGAGCTCAGCCTAAACCCTGCAGTGTGGATGGGGCCATGAACTCCAGCTCATCGGGGTGTTGGCCATTTACATAACCCCAGCTACTCCTTCAGGATCTGATATCAGAAGACTCCTTTGGTAAGTTCAAGTGTATTGAGATCATCTATCACCCTTTCTGAATCATTACTATTAAGAGAAGAAACACAAGATACCCACCTTAAAAGTATTTTAAAGCAACAGTCAGTGGAAGCAGCAATCTGCATGTTACCTAATCTTCCCTAAACATCAACTCCAATACCCAAATAGACTTCTAAGTAGGTAGTCTCCACTAAAAGTCCAGGTGTAGGTGAGATGGGACTTCCCTGACAGCTCAGTTGATAAAGAATCCTGGGCCGGGACTGGAGAAGGGTTAGGCTACCCACTCCAGTATTCTTGGGCTTCCCTTGTGGCTCAGCTGGTAAAGAATCCACCTGCAATGAGGGAGACCTGGGCTCAACCCCTGGCTTGGGAAGATCCCCTGGAGAAGGGGCTACCTACTCCAGTATTCTGGTCTGGAGAATTCCATGGACTGTATAGTCCATAGGATCACAAAGAGTTGGACACGACTGAGCAATTTTCACAATGACAATGACAATGTAGGTGAGTCTTTGGCTGTGCCAGGCCATGGCTAGACCCCTCAAGCCCCAAGAAGGCTGTGTGGAACCTGCCAAAGAACTTAGCTTTTGAGCCAAATGAACAAAACAGCCTTCCCTCCCACTTACCACCTGCAAACTTAATAGGGGACAGGGACTTGCCAGGTAACACGGTGGTAAAGAACCCGCCTGCCAATGCATTAGACAAAAGAGACGCAGGTTTGATCCTTGGATAGGGAAATGACAGCCCACTCCAGTATTCTTGCCTGGAAAATTTCATGGAGAGAGGAGCCTGGCAGTTTACAAAGAGTTCAACACGACTGAGCAGATACACACAACCTCTCTGAGCTTCACTTTCAACGTTTCCAAAATGGGAGCTAAGAGACACACAGTGGTACTGATATCCATGGGTTACTGTGAAGAATAAGCAATATACTGCATACAAAATTCTTGTCACATTTCCTGGCACATAGTAAGTGTTTAATAAATGATGGTTGACATATTTCTTTTCAATGTATCTGTTTCCCTGAAACAAGCTGCCTCAGAAGAAGAGCTTTTATTAACTTTTTAATAAAGAAGATATGCATTTACAAGACCAAAGTCATTCTTTGAAAAACCATTCATTGATCACCTGCCTTGTGCTCAATTCTAAGAGAGACAAAGATGAATAAGACATGAACCTTCAAGAATAAGTCCCTGGTGACTATGTCTATGCAGGTAATATTGCATTTTGCCTTCTAAATTAAGTTTGTTTGTGCAGGCTTAATTAGCATCAGTTCTTCTGTGTGCTTAGCAGTTGGCTCAATGGATTGTTAAGACTGTGGATAACAATGGGGATTGTATTTGGAGATGGGGCCTTTAGAAGGTAAATAAGGTTAAATGAGGTCATAAGAGTGGGTCCCTGATATAGTATGATTAGTGCTCTTTTAAGAAAAGACACCAGACCTTGCTCCTCAGGCTTTCTCCCTCTCTCTCTCTCTCTCTTTCTCTCTCTCTCTCTCCTTCTCCACCCCAAACCCCACATTCTCTGCCTAGGGTATTCAGTGGAAAATCCATGTGAAGCTAAAGTGACCATCTGCAAGCCAAGAAAAGATGGAACATCAGGGACAGAATCAGCCACCATCTTAATCTTGGACTTCCAGCCTTTAAGTACTGTGAGAAAATAAATTTCTGTGGTTTAAGCCCCCCAGTCTATGGTATTTCATTATGGCAACCCCAGTCCCCGAAGACACAGCTCCACGCTATGCTTCCTATCCTGCTACCCAGACTTTCCCAGCAGTGCTTCCTGCCTCTGTCTCTCCCAGACTCTCCTCCTCTGGACACACCCGTGTTCACTCCAGTCCCAGCAAATGCAAAGCAGACAGCTTCAGAATTCAAAACAGCCTGCAGGCTGCAGCCTCTTATTTTAATGATCCTAATTTATCTCCAGCATTATCAATAATAAATCAAGCTAAGTGGAGCTAAAGCAACTTACCCCGTGGCCGTGTCATGTTCTGTTGGAAAAGACGACCCCCTTCAAAAGGCTGTGCTGATCAGCCTCAGTCTGCCACTGGGGAGCAGGTTTCTCAGAAAGCACTCGGTGTGGCTTTCCTCCATGGAGAAAGATGTTTTCTATTCGCACCTAGAGTTCACTGCACACCTGGCATGGGCCATTGATAGCCCCAGGAGCATCACATTACCTCATTTAATGTAAGCCTAAGGAATAGGAATGAGTAACGTCCCATTTTGCTGATAGGGAAACTGAGGCACAAAGGAGTTCAGTGACTGTGAACCCAGACTTCTCCAGTCCCACATCCCCTCTCATGAATAAGTTGATCTGGTCTGTAGCTGGCAGCCTGGTGTCCTGGCAAAAAGTCAGGTTTTGGAGTTAGACTTCTGAGCCCCCTCCTCTACATCTAATGATGAGTCGGTGCTCAGGGAAGTTACTGAATCCTGCTGAGCTGCCTTCTGATCTTGGGAAGGGGCAGCTTATAAAACCTACAGGGCCACCAGCTACCCAAGGGGTTCTCTTGGTAGATGTACTCCAGAATGGTACTCCAGAAAGGACCATGCACAAGGAACACAGGAACAGCGCCCCCCAGAGACAAATCATGGGATGAATATGTTCCTCACCAAGTAGTAGGGAGATTTTGAGTTAACAGCTGCAAAGCTCATAGCAAAGTATCAATCATGTAGTCGATAATCACGATTATTATCATTTATCTGTTAGGATGTTTCTTTTGATATCCATGAGCTGAACTTGAGGTGGAATAAGAATGGCATTGCTTGCACTGCCTCCTGCTCAGGCAGTTGAATAATTGTAAATTATGGTCAACAGGGTAGAATGCTCTTGAAATCAGAGGAACTCGAACACACATCCTGCAGCTTGAAGAACTCATTTTGAAAATGAGGAAGACACGAAAAAGAGGCTGCAGACTCCGTGGAGGTCACACAACATCACCCTGTAGCAAGATCAGGGTGAGAAGCCCGGTATCTCAATGCCCAGAACCGGTTCATCCTTCAAATTCCTTCCCAGCAGAATAACAGGCTGGCCTGTTGCATCATGCTCCATTCTTAGATTTGGAGGCAACCTGGTACTCAGTAAAAACTAAGTGATGGGACATGGTGCCCCAAATCATCCATATTCTAGGTTCTAAAGGAGTTATCTAAACCAGAGTCTCTTCCAAGGAAGAAGATCCCTGCCATCTCTTCATGTATCCACAGCCCCCACATGGGACCCCTCATCTGGCTGCCCTGTCTGAACCTTCTGAAGTGGTGACAAAGGTCCATGTTTGCTGGACAACCCAGGGCCACCCTGGGTCTGCCTCATTTCCATCTCTCCCTCTTACTGTTTCCCGTTATCACACAAACATATCAGAAAGGAAAAATGGTCCACTTTTGCACATCAGCTAAGCGCAGGCTTGGCAACTGATCGGTTTGCAGCAAAGGCAGCTGCTGAGATTGCTGGCTTCCCTGGGGCACAGTACTGCAGGATGCCTCTCGGACAGAGAAATAGTCTGAGACCCACTGTGAGAAGCAGCCCTATTTCCACAAATATTTGAGTTTAGTAGTCAAAGAGATTTCGCAGCAGTGTGATGGGGGCAGCAGTAGAGGTCCCAGCCTCAGACATCGCAGCCTCCTGCCCACATCACTTGCCAAACTGAGGCCTAAATTCTACCGCTCATCCCCCTCATTTTGTGTAACAGAAAATAATCAGACATTAAAATGTATAGTCTGTGTAACAAAGCCAGCATAATCAGAGTTAAAAGGCTATAGCCTGGGAGATATTTGCAAAACACTTGACTGACAAAGTCTAGTGTCCAGAATATGTAAAGAATTTCTACGAGTCAATAACTCAGAACAATGATGAATGAAGACCATCAAAAGACAATTCAGAGATAATTTCACCTAAAATGGCCAATAAATGTTTGACAAGGAGATTAGCCTCACTAGAAGCCAGGAACAGGTAAATAACAAGCAATTGTATCAACTTACCCCTACCGGGCAGGCAAGGATCATTACAGGGAGGAGCATAAATTGGTGCCATCATTTTGACGAAAAATATAGTATCACTTAGTCAATACGAAGATGCACATACCCTAAGACCCAGACATTCCACATCCCAGATCTCAGAAAAATCTCACATATGTTCACAAAAGATACGCCCAAGGGGGTTCAGCAAAAAATTAGAAAAAATTAGAAATTACCTAGATATTCACTTAAGGGGGAAAATGTAAATGATTTATGGTATAATTATACAATAGGATTATCTACCAATCTTAAAATGAGTGAATTAAATTTGCATGTATCATCATGAATAAAATATAATGTTGATATAAAAAGGCAAATTGTAGAAGGTTAGATATTCAGTTTATGTAAAATTATAAAACCCCAGAAGAATACTGGGTACATGCACAAAAGCATAAAATCATGGCCCTGAAGACTACACACCGACAGTAGAACAGGGTCACCTCTTGGAAAGTAGTGAGGGAGCAGGGGCTGGAAGAACTGGGAGCCTCCAACATTATCTTTTTTTTTTTTAACGTGAACCATTTTTAAAGACTTTATTGAATTTGTTACAATATTTATTGTGTTTTATGTTTTGATTTTTGGCCACAAGACATGTGGGATCTTAATTCCCTGACCAGGGATCGAATCCTCACTCCCTGCATTGGGAGGTGAAGTCTTAACCACTGGACCACCAGGGAAATCTATTCAACAGTATTAAAGCATCTTAGTTCTTAGGAAGAGAAAGAATTTAGGGATATAAGGCAAAATGCCAACATTCATTAAACTTGGTTCTGGCTACATAGATGTTTGTAATTTTACTCTCAATGCTTTTCATTCATTCTTTCATTCTACAAGTACTTATTGAGCATCTGCTGTATACCAGGCACTGTTCTAGACGTTGGGGCCATAGCTGTGAACGAGACTGAAGCCTGGATCATCTGGAGCTGATACTAGTCAAATGGGTGGTCAACAAATACATGAGGGAGATATATTAAATTGTGAGATGCTGATACAATTATGGAAGAAAAAATAAAGCAAGGAAGGGCAATATGAGGTGTAGAGGTGTCTGGAAGAGGGCAGAGGTTATAAAGTAGGAAGCCAGGAAGGACTTGGATGAAAGGGAGATATAAGGGTCAAAATCAGCAGGAAGAAGAGAGCCATGGAAGAGAGGAAAAGTGAGAGAGTTCCTGGCAGGGTCCTGAGTGGAGGAGGAGGCGGGAGATGAGGTCCAAAAGGTTAAGGGGCAAAGGAGGGGTATCATGTGACTTTTAAGTGGCTCATAGTTTTCACAGAGAAGGAAGAGGGGGATGGAAAGAGAGAGGACTTGCCAAATTATATCTGGTTGACTTTCAAGAAAACTATGATTAGGAAACACAAATGTTAAAAGGGATAAATTGAGAGGCTAAAATTGACATGTACACACTGCTGCTAAGTCGCTGCAGTCGTGTCCGACTCTGTGCGAACCCATAGACAGCAGCCCACCAGGCTCTGCTGTCCCTGGGATTCTCCAGGCAAGAGCGCTGGAGTGGGTTGCCATTGCCTTCTCCAAAGCATGAAAGTGAAAAAAGAAAGTGAAGTCGCTCAGTCGTGTCCGACTCTTCGCGACGCCATGGACCGCAGCCTACGAGGCTCCTCCGTCCATGGGATTTTCCAGGCAAGGGTACTGGAGTGGGGTGCCATTGCCTTCTCCATGTGCACACTACTATGTATAAAATAGATAACTAATAAAAACCTACTGTATAGCACAAGGAGCTCTTCTCAGTACTCTGTAATGACCTATATGGGGAAAGACTTAAAGAGAATAGATATACACATATGCATAACTGAGTCACTTTGCTGTAAAGCAGTGTACACAACACTGTAAATCAAGTATACTCCAATAAAATTTTTTTTTAAATGATGAACTCGTCAAAGCTTTGATGTGCCACTGAGCATACTGAAGATTCAAGAGGGGAAGAGAGCAGAAGGAGTTTTAAAATATCCATGTGCCTGGGGGCACCCAGACCACTCACATCACAGTGTCTGGAGCAGGGGCCAAGCACAGACCGCTTGGAGATCCCAGGGCTCCTCAAAGCTGGGGAACCATAGAGACAGAGTGTGCAGGGTGTCCCTAACCTACTTGACTCTGGGGCCTTCTTGTTTTTACTTCTCACAGGTCAAATCATGAGACTAAATTTCCCCCTCAGAACATCAGTTTGTGAAGCGTGACTCAGTTGTTTTGTTTTTGCTTTTTATTTTAAAAGGGTTTTTTAAAGCAATATATTCCCAGTCATTAAACAAAATACAGATAAAGTCCTTAAAATAGTGCCTAGGGGACTTCCCTGGTGGTCCAATGACTAAGATTTCTCACTCACAGTGCAGGGGGCCCCAGGTTCAATTCCTGGTTAGGGAACAAGACCCCACATGCTGCGACTAAGAGTTTAAATGCCACAACTAAGCATGCCACAGTGAAGACCGAAGACCCCACATGCCCTGACTTAGACCAAATGCAGCCACATAAATACGTATTTTTAAAAAAACAGTGTCTGGCACATCATTAAGAGCTCAATAGATCAAGGTTACTGTTATTGTTGCTCTTGATGTTTTACCTTAGCATGACGAAGTTTATCAGCTCCGTTCCTGAGAATATGTCTTAATTAGGACATCAAAACATTTGTTAGGAACATTTAACACAGTCTTATAATACGCCAGAAATTTTATATGTTTGTAAGTCAAAATGCCCTGATGTTAACAGTGAGGAAATAAAGGCTCAGAAAGGTAAAGCAACCAGCCAAAGGTCATAAGGCTAGAAGTGGCCAAACCAAGGCAATGGGCACGGTTCTCATCCAACTACTAAAATCCAACCAGACTTTATAAGATATTTGTTTTTCTCTAATATGTAAATGTCATTTTGAATTTGATTCTCGTGTAAAAGAACACAGAAATGAGAGAACTGGATGCTTTTCTGGGCTCCTCCGTAGAACCAATCTCTCCCCTCTTTCGGATTCCACAAGCCTTTGTACGTCCTCCGTGATAGGTCTTACCACATTGCCCTACAGCTGGAGCCAGGATTCAGGTTAAGATCAGAGAATGAGGCAGCTTCCCTGAACACATCCAAGGGCTCCAGCACCGGACTGTCCTGTGTGTACGGACTGCAATGCACAGGCTGTGGATCTTCTGGGAATGCTACCCACCCTAGTGAAAGGGATGAGATGACATGAAGGCAGTGCATCTCGGGGGTTGAGAGGGGGAGCCTGGAGGCAGACCACCAAGGTTCCAGTCCAGGGTCTGGCCCTTGGTTGCTGTGTAATCATGGGTGAATTTCTGGACCTTTCTGTGCCTCCATTTTCTTACCTGTAAAACTGGTAATTAAAAAAAAAAATCAAAGGTAATAATGGTGGTTGCAAGAGGCAGGAAGTGAGGAGTGGGAGAAATGGGTGGAGGTGGTCAAAAGGTACCAATATCTGGTTGTGAAATAATAAGTCACGGGGATGCAATGTACAGTATGGTGACAATAGTTAATAATATTGTATTATATATTTAAGAGTCCCAAAAGAGTAGATCTTAAATGTTCTCACCACAAGAAAATAAATGTGTAACTATGTGTGGTGATAGATGTTAACTAAACTTCTTGTGGTGATTGTTTTGCAGGGTATCAAATATCTAACCATTATGTTGTACACCTGAAACAAATATCATTTATATGTCAATGATATTTTTTAAAAACTAAGGGAATCTGAATAAACTATATGGACTTTAGTTAAAACAACAACAACAACAAACCAATACCTTCTGCACAGTGTAGAGGATGAAATGCTTTCACATATGCAAAATTCCTAGAAGGATGCTCAGCATACAGTAATCACTAAATAAATCCTAGCTATTAGTGTCATGTTATAATTAAAGGCTGACCCACTTAACTCCAAAAACACAGATTCCTGGTTACCACTAACCGGTTGGAGAGGTTGAGGAAAATGTTTTGGAACTGGATACAGATGGTGATCATGCAACATTGTGAATACATTAACTGTCACTGAAATTTTCGCTACTAAAAGGCTAAGTTTATTTTATGTGAATTTCACCTCAATTTTAAAGAAAATCTAACCAACCTATACTCCCATCCCAGTTCACCATGTGGTAGCCAAATTTGTATTTCCTCACCTGTCAAAAGTAATGATAGTAATATTTTGAGCATAGGTCACATGTGAGATTTAAATTAGGTGATTATGTAAATTACTCCCTGCATATAAACCACATGGCATATAATAAATGCTGAAGAAATAACACTGATTATTCTTTGAGTTTAAGGCTCAAAGTAGCAAGGACTTTAGAAGTTACCCTTTTCATAGGATGGATTGACCCCTTATTATCAAACTGTCAAGTACTCATAGATTTAAGTACTATACATTTACATACAGAACATTCCCCAAAATCAACCTTCTGAGATTCATCTGGGAAATCCATTCTCTGTAAGTCAAAAATTCTCACTTTAGCTCTTTTGGAATAAATATTAAATTACTTAGCAAATATTTGAGATAAGTCTGTCAATTACAATCAAACATATTAGCAAATAAGAGATTTCTGTCCACTTTTACTTAAATACCAGTAAACAGCTTCTACTCCCATACTAAATGTTGTTGCTCCAACAAGTAACTTTAATGGAAGCCATTGGCAGAAAGGATCCAGTTCTGTTTGAAAAGCAGTCACCCAGGAATTCCTGTAACACCTGTTCTGGCCTACAGGTAGGGAACGGCATTCACAGAAGGTATAAATGTCTACACTGCCCTTCTATACTCTAGTCAAATTGCAACAGAAGGAGAGGAAGAAAAAACATTCAGAGAGATTCATAAGATATAAATCATAAGACCAAAGGAAACAGAAATACAAATGGAAGAACAGGTGTGCTGTTTCCAAATTATTCTGAGTTGAGCCCAAATCCCAAACATCTCATTTGGTACTGGCTATCCAAACAGATGTCTTAGCCTTCAGGAAAATTACTAAAAATGGAAGTATGAATCCTCACTGGGCTTCTCCTTTGCCCAAACCTGCAGCTACGTTGATGGTTGCAGCATTAAATTACCAGCAACAGGAGCATCATGGTAAAGTAGAATGCCAGGACATGCCATGCAACTTTTCTTGTTCATCTACTACACAGATGAAAACATCCTCAGAAACCCTGAGTCTGAGGAGCCAGATCCTTGACTCAAAGAGCCTGTGAAACTGGAAATGCTTGCTGGCTGTTTGTTTGTTTTGTTTTGGCTGTGCTGGGTCTTCTTTGCTGCTCACAGGCTTTCTCTAGTTGAGGCAAGTGGGTGGCTTACTCTCTAGTTGCAGTGTGCGGGCTTCCCCTTGCAGTGGCTTCTCTTGTTTCTGAGCACAGTCTCTAGGCACACAGGCATCAATAGTTGCAGCACGCAGGCTGGGTAGTTGCAGCACGCAAGCTGGGTAGTTGCAGCACGCAGGCTTAGTTGCTCCACGGCATGTAGGAAGGGAACAGTGTCCCCTGCATTAGCAGGCAGATTCTTATCCACTGTACCACCAGGGAAGTCCATGTTGCTGTTTTAAGCTGCTAAGTTTAGGGGTAATTTGTTATACAGCCAGTGATAACTAATACATTATATGATGCCATTTTTATAGATGAGTAAGCTGGAGCTTAGAGAGCTTGGCAAACCTGCCCGCATCGCACAGCTGACTCCAGAGAGCAAGTTTACACTGCAGGCTGCCTGCTGCATACTGAGACGTGAATTTTATTTCTCCTTCCCTTCGGCAGCCCCTGAGCCACTCTCCCTCACTTAATGCCCTTCAAGCACTTGGCTCTGTTGCTCCTTCTGGGGTCATTCTTTCTCTGCCCCTTGTCCTCTCTTTGTTTGTTTGCTTGCTTTTTTCTTCAGTAGGGTCTTCCTCTCAACCTCTTTCTTCTCTCTCCCTTCTTCCCCTTCCTTCCTTTTTCCACAGTCCTAGAACCTGAAGGAAAGGGTTTACAGGTAAGACAACCTCCATTAAGGCTTTCAGTAGCTGATATCGAAAACATTAACTTAGAATGACACCCAAACTGTATCTTAGAAATAAACTAGTCAAACACTCCCATCTCTGCCGTTCATCTGGAGGAAAATTCTTGCTACTTGATGGTATAGTACATAGTAGTCATTTTCTTATTTATTAATGTTTGTTTCCAATATATGTAAGCTCCAAGAAGGCAAAGACCTGGACTTTTTCACCACTCTTCCCCAGGTCAAAATAGGACTTACCCCACCGTTGGCAAGCAAGAATTATTTTCCAAGTGAATGAATATTAAATGAGGAAGAGGAGGATAGAGAAAGATGGAGAACAGGGCTGCAATTTAACGAATAACCTTCTTCAGGCCATTTATCAAAATTATCACTCATAATGATCACAACCACCTTATACCATTCCCCAAGCTGTAGACAAAAAAAAGTAAATGAATAAAACTACTGAGGATCAGAGAAATAAGTTGATTTTCCTAAAGTAGCACAGATAGTAAGTGACAGAACAAAGATTTGAACCCAGGCCTCCCTGGCTTCCCTGGTGGCTCAGTGGTAAAGAATCCGCCCACAATGCGGAGACATGGCTTCTGTCCCTGGGTCAGGAAGACCCTCTGGAGGAGGAAATGGCAACCCACTCCAATATTCTTGCCTGGGAAGTCCCATGGACAGAGAAGCCTGGCAGGTTACAGTCCATGGGGTTGCAAAAGAGTCAGACACAACTTAGCAACTAAACAACAACTCCCTGGCTTCAGAGCCTGTTTCTTTTGTTCTGTATCCCACTGACATCACCCCCTATAGGTTTCTAGAATGGCACCTCATATCCTCAGACTGGAATCTGTATCTCTTATGACCTGGCTTCTCAGAAACCAGCCTAAGCAAGTAGAAATCTCATCTTGGCCCTTACACAACACCTTTAGAGTCACAGATCAGAGATGTGTAACCCTTAGCAGCACCCCTTGCTGGTAACAAACAAGTAAATCTAGATGAGAGAAGAGCTGAGAATCCGGCTTTCCTAATTACTAATTGAATGACTGAGCAAATCACCTAATATTTCCATGCCTCAGTTTCCTACATGAAAAACAGGGATATGCATACATTTAAACTCATAGGGTTGCTATGAGAATGAAATGAGTTAATGCATGAGATGCCCAAAAGTCCAACACATAGCAAGTGCTCAATAAAGCTAAGCTGAAAGAATCATTATAGTTTATCTTTAAATACCAGCTTCCCAATCTGGTTAAGATGAAATATAAGTGATTGGCCCAGATTATACAACAAAGTCAGGAGTGAGGAAACTCCAACCTTCACCCTATTCTGTCCACCCCACCCCAGACCCGAAATGTCTTCCCCAACATGTCTTGCCCACTTCCCTGGATGTCCAGTGGTAAAGAATCCACCTTGCAATACAGGGGATGTGGGTTTGACCCTTGGCTGGAGAACTAAGATCCTACATGCTGCAGAGCAAATAAGCCCGCACACCACAGCTAGAGAGCCCATGTCCTGCAGCTACTGAACCCACGAGCCGCAACTAGAGAATTCGTGTGTCACAACGGAAGTTCACAAAACTAAGACCAGATGCAGCCAAATAAATTTTTCAAGTGCTAAATTCATCAACTTTATGATGTCTGGATTTTTTTTTTAATCCCAAACCTTTAGTCTGTTCATTTAGCCTCACACTTCCAAGTTATCCTGAGTCATCCTTGAGGTCACAGCCAAGAGCTTTTCTGGGTTGTTCAGCGTTTGCTTCTGAGATCCTTTTTCTAAGAGGAGCATGGAGCAGAAGATGGAGGCCCACATGTAGGGGGAAACTGAGCAGGAGGACAGGAAAATAAACAGGATTTCCAGCAGGGCCGTCTGTCTCCATGAAGCTCAGTATACTCATTTCCCCAGCAAAAGACTTATTAGTTGCAGAATAGAAGGGGGAACCCACAGTAACGAGTCTTTAATTACAAAACTCTTTTACCTTATTGCTTTTGTGTGGTCCCAGTGAAAATGAGCAGTGGCTCATTTCTATTAGAAATGTTAATTACTTTCCCGGGTAATTAGACTCACTGGGTATCGCAAGCATCTGACCTCCCTTCATAAGAGCAGAGATGGGAGGGAGGGAAAAATTGGTTGTGGGGTGAGGAGGGAAGGGGAGGTGGGGGAAGAAAAGGAGAGTGTTTATAAGTGCTGAGAAAAGCAAAATCATGCAAATTAGTTGGATGGAAAATGAAGTTACAGAAGCCCCTAGGGAAAGGCTCAGAGTACAAGAAATCTACTAGGAGGGGCTTCTGAACATAGAGCGGGGATCTGTCAAGAAGATGGAAACAGAGGCAAACCCCCCTCAAAATGATGGGCCCTTGGAGAGGTTCCCAGTCTTAAAAATGAAGCTACTAGCACCAGGCTCTCAGAGACTTCTTGGGGTCACACAGCAGGTGGAGGCAGGGCTGGGACCACAGCCTGCTGAATATTCCTCCCCTTCCTTCCTTTCTTCCTTCCTTCTAGAAGCATTCATTAACTGGGTGGGAAGGGCAACCAGGAGAACAGAACAGACACAGTTCCAGCTCTCAAGGAGTTTTGGGTCTGGGGATGCAGACAGGTATGATGGCGATGTTGCTGTGAAGGAAGCCCATAGGAGGCTGTGATGAAGGATAATTGGATAAAAGGGCCTCGGTGAGGATGGAGTAGTGAGGGAGGGCTTCTCGGGGGAGGTGGCTTTTCTCTTGAGACCAGGTTGGGAAGTCATGCTACTTCGATAGTTGGAGTGAGTAAGTGTATTATTAGTGTTGTGAATTAAATAGTATCCACCCCACATCAAATTCATATTTACCCAGAATCTCAGAATGCAACCTTAATGGAAATAAAGGTCTTTGCGGAGATGATGAACTAAGATGAGGTCTTATTGGATCAAGATGGGCCCTAAATCCAACGATTGGTGGCCTTGCAAGAAGAGGAAATTGGCCACTGACATACAGGGAAGAGGCCACGTGATGCTAGAGGCAGAGATCAGAGTGAGCCAGCTGCAGGTCAAGGAAGAGCGAAGATGGCCCGCCACCGCAGAAGCTGCCAGAGGCTGGGAGGATGCCCCCAGGGTCCTCAGGGAGCAGGCCTGATTTCACTGGCGCCTGGGTTTCAGACCTCGAGCCTCCAGAACTGAGAATGGACATCTGCTATTTGAAGTCACCTCGTCTGTGGTACTTTGCTAGCAGTCCCAGCAAACTAGCATACTTGTATCTCTGACGCCACAGACTAAATTTCCAGAGTAAGACAGCCAGACGTCACGGTGGGAGCACTGGCAGTGTCCAGCTCTCCTGCTAACCTACGTTGTCTCTTTGAGCAAGTCATTTCCCACTTTGAGCTCTGGTCTCATGAGGAAGAGTTTGGGGTTCCCCACCACGTGGTCAGGGACCAGCCAAATCCGCACCACTTTGGGGAGTCTGTTTAGCATCGCATCCCTGGGCCCCTCCTCCCCTCCTGCCCACCCTGAAACATGCATCTCCGGTGGGGCTCTGGAATCTGTATTTCTAACAAACTCCCCACGAGAGGAAGCCAGACATGTCACCAATTCCTCGGAATCTCTAGATTCTAACACATGCCCTAAGGCAGGGGTCCCCAACCTCCAGGAGCTAATGTCTGATGATCTGAGGTGGAGCTGATATAATAATAATAAAGTGCACAATAAATGTAATGTACCTGAATCATCCCAAAACCATCCCCTCACCCCAGTCCACAGAAAAAATGTCTATCGCGAAACCAGTCCCTGGTGCCAAAAGGGTTGGGGACTGCTGCCCTAAGGGTCCTTCTAGAGCAGCGTGTGTATTACTCTAAGGACTAAGCACTCTAGCCATGAGGGCACCTGCCTGCCTGTGCTGACCTAACAAGCTATTGTGTCTGTGAAAAGCCCCAGACACCCAAGATGCCAGGAGAGGCTCACGCCAAAAGAGAGAGGCAGGCTTGGTCCTCAGAGTCATTAAAGAAGCTGTTTACAGAGCCCTGCTCCTCTTTTAATTTGTTTGTCTTTTCGATTGTGTAATTGAATCTCAGCCGCGGGGCTCAGCCGAGCTTTGCCAGGGAAGGCAGAAAGCCATCAATACCCAGGAGTGACTGACAGTGGTATCCAAGGCGAGAAGCTCTGTGGGCGGACGGCAGAAAGGCTTGAATCCTGCCAGCCTTCAGAAGCAAGGCGAGGTGTGCAGGGGAGGCTGCCTGGACTTTGCCAATGTGACGAACCAGGGTTCAAATTTCAGCTCAGTCACCAGCCCGCTGTGTGACCTGGGGCAAACTGCTAAACTTCTCTGTTCTTCAAATTCCTCATTTGTGAATCCAAGGATAACATACCCACCTGGCAGGGTTGCTGGGAGAACTATAAGAAACAAGCTAATGAGGACCCAATGACTTGTTGGTGCCTAGGCAATGGCACCCCACTCCAGTAGTCTCGCCTGGAAAGTCCCATGGATGGAGGAGCCTGGTGGGCTGCAGTCCATGGGGTCGCTAAGAGTCGGACACAACCGAGAGACTTCATTTGCATGCATTGGAGAAGGAAATGGCAACCCACTCCAGTTTTCTTGCCTGGAGAATCCCAGGGACGGGGGAGCCTGGCAGGCTGCCATTTACGGGGTCGCACAGAGTAGGACACAACTGAAGCGACTTAGCAGCAGCAGCAGCAGCAGCAGCAGTAAACTATTTGGAGAAGGAAATGGCAACCCACTCCAGTGTTCTTGCCTTGAGAATCCCAGGGACGGGGGAGCCTGGTGGGCTGCCGTCTATGGGGTCGCACAGAGTCGGACACGACTGAAGTGACTTAGCAACTTAGCAGCAGTAAACTATAAATTATTATTATCATTATTGGGGCTTCCCAGGTGGAACTAGTAGTAAAGAACCTACCTGCCAATGCAGGAGACGCGCGTTCAATCCCTGGGTTGGGAAGTTCCCCTGGGAGAGGATATGACAACACACTCCAGTATTCTTGCCTGGTGAATCCCATGGACAGAGGAGCCTGGTGGGCTACAGTCAATAGGATTGCAAAGAGTCTGACACGACGGAAGCGACTTTGCACACGCATTGTCATTATTATTATTATTACCATTGAACAGTAGAAAGCTTGCCCTGGAGAATGCTAGTCCATTTGGCAGGGGACAGTACACGACTGTTAGAGCTGGAAAAGATGATGAGAAGGCTGTTAGATGTCACGGAAAGAGCCCAAGATTGGAATCAGAATTTCTGAGTTTGAGTTCCAGTTCTGCTGTATTTTCTCTGTGGCCCTGGGCAAGCCACTTAAACTCTCTGAGTGCCAATGTCCTCATCTCCAAGTGGAGCCCAGAGTCCCCGTCCCCCCACCTCTCCTGTGACAATCAAACAAGACAGCGTTTGTGAAATTGGGTAAACTTCCAATCTTTTGACATATCCAAAAAAGAGATTGCTATTACCCAGCTCACTGGTTCATGAGCCTGGCTGCCCACTGAAATCCCCCGAGGGACTTCGAAAAAACGCCAGTGCCCACACCTCTTCCCAGACCAAACAAACAGCAGTTCCCCCAGGGCTAGGATCTAGGCAAGGCCTGCTGTCACTAGAAAGCGGAGGGTCTGGCCCAGAGCTCTCTTTCTGCAGAGGAGGAAGGCGGGACCCAGATAGGTGCGGCATCTTGCCCAAGTTCACATAGCAGGTTATTAACCCTCTGGAGTGTCTCTCACTCTACCCTGCCCTCTGCCAGCACAAGATCCCGCAAGGCACATTCTCAGGGGCCCATCAGAAAGGAATGCTTGTTTTGAACAGTCTGCCCGGGGACCTGGGAGCACATAGCTGGTGTTCACCAGAAGGGCTATAGCCAGCAGTTCCTCAGCAGTGGGCACTGGCTGCACCATCGAGGCCAGGACCTTCCTGCAGGCGTCCTGGCTGGGGACAGGGGACGTGGAGGTGGTCATGGCAAACCACAGTTGAGAGGCGCCCGTGGCAGAAGCAATTAGAAAGGAAGGTGAGCAAGCATCAAACCCGCCTTGTTCCGACTTGCTTGCTGCCATGGTCTGTGTGTGCCCCATTAAGCAGATGGAATAAATGAGAATTTTGCTGTTTAAACACAGTGTCCCTGCCCAGCGGGCTCTGGCTCCTACATCTTAGAAATGCCTCCTTCCACCCTGAGGTTCAGCCCAGCCCTTTGGGTCAATCAGATTTTTGTGGGTAGGAACAATGTCAGGCGGCTCTTTGGTCTATAACAGAGCAGGTGGAGAGTTAAAGAACAAGGCTAGGGTGCCCAGAGAAGGCTAGGGAGCAGAGGGAATGAGGCCTCAGCCTCTGAAAGGCTACATAGGGAAGGGGGCCCAGGAGCAGGGTTAAGACCCCATGAGGAAGCCCAGAAAGCAAGCTTTAGCCCAAGGGAGAGAAGTGAAGCAAAGGAGCCAGCTGTCTAGTGAGGTAGTAAGCTTCCCATCACACCAGAATTATGTCCACAGAAGTTGCCCAGTCCTGGTAACAATGGTATCCACGAGATACCTGTCTTCAACAGACACATGAACTAAATGAACACCAAGGGCCCTTCCATGCTCATATTCTACATGTTGATGAAGCTGAAGTTCCAGTGACTAGATTGGCAAAAACGTATTCTGGCCAACATTCAAGCCCTAACTTCATCACTTGTTAGTTGCGTGACCTTGAGCAAGTTATGTGATCTCTCTGAGGCTGTTCCCTTATCTGCAATACAACAATCATCACATCTATTTCAAATGACTGGGGTGAGAATTGAACAGTTCACTGGTGGCTCAGATGGTAAAGAATCTGCCTGCAGTGCAGGAGACTCAGATTTGATCCCTGGGTCAGAAGATGCCCTGGAGAAGGGAATGGCAACCCAGTGCAGTATTCTTGCCTGGAGAATTCCATGGACAGAGGACTCTGGCAGGCTACAGTCCATGGGGTCACAACAAGTCAGACATGACTCAGTGACTAACACACACACGCGGTACACAGAGCACTTGGATGGACCTTGTACATGGTCAAGTCTGAAACAGCAGAGCACCCCAGCTGCCCTCCTAATTGCGAGCAGAAGTCTCCCTTCTCCAGGTCTTCCAGAAGATGCACTCTTTAAGCAGATTAATGCACAAAAGCAATCGTCACTCACATCCTTGGATGCGCAGGTTTAAATGCTGGTCGCAGTCTCTTCCCATTAAGTTCATGCTTCGCAGAGCCCAGGCTGCTTCGCAGGGAGTGAGGTCTTAATAGCCATGCCTAAAGGGAAGCTGTTATTGAGAGGAGGAGAAAAAAAAAAAAAAAAAAACCTAGGCCTAAAGGGCCTTGAAGAATGCATGCCTGGTGCTGGAACTGAAAGCTCACATGTCTGACTACAGGGCTGCGCTACTGGGTGGGAAATCAAGCTCCTTCCTCCTCGCTGCGGGTGCAGACAGCCAGACACTCTAATCCCTGGGGCACCAGCTGGCTGTCTCCTCCACCGCCCCCCTCCTCCTCCCCAGGGCCCACCCTAAAAATAGAAGGTGAGCATCCCTCAGCTGGGCCAAGGCCCGCCAAGGCCAGGGAGACACCACACACCCTACCTTCTATGCATGCTGTGAGCAGGGGTCTCCCGGGAGAATGTGAGGGGCTCAGACGTACTGCCACTTTGGTCCTCAAAGCATCTCCTCTACTAACGTAACAGCTGGGCTTGGACTTTTCAGCTTTTTTAGAAACTTTTTATTTTGTATTGGAGTATAGCCGATTAACAAACAATGCTGTGATAGTTTCAGGTGAACAGCAAAGGGACTCAGCCAAACATATACATGTATTTTTCTTCCCCAAACTCCCCTCCCCTCCAGTCTGCCACCAAACACTGAGCAGAGTTCCCTGTGCTATACAGTAGGACCTTGTTGGTAATCCATTTTAAATATAGCAGTGTGTACATTGGATTTGTCAGCTTTTAAAGTACCTTTACTTCTGTTTCCTAAAGCTGCATCCCCAGCCCTCCAGAAATCGAAAAAGAAAATGGTCAAAACCATTTCCTGCAACTAAGAATTCCTAGTTGTCTTGGAAATGATCTCTGAGTTAAGCCAGCAAACCTAGGGGGAAAGTTGGGGGTTGGGGGGTGACTTCAATTCTGGAAACTGAGAAGAAAGATACTACAGTGTACAGAATCCTCAACTCCTTTCCCTCCCCAACACACACAGAAATCACAGAAATCTGTCTTGAAGCTATCAAGGTCCATTCATTTGAGATGATAGCAACTAATATTCTCATTTCGTACATCAGGGAGGGCCAGTGACCAAGTGGCCTAGTCTGTACCAAGTCTTCTAAATGGGTTCATACTTTAGAGAAGTTCATGACAAACTTGGTAGCCAAAACACGAGAATAGCTGTCTTCTTGGATGGACCACATGGGAGGGTAAAAGTGAGCCTTCCCTTAGTATTGCCATGCCCATTTTACAAATGAGGAAGTTGGGGTGGTGAGAAGTGACTTGCTCATTGCCATGGCCAACAGGTGGCAGTCAGTGAAAGTGTTAATCACTCATTCATGTCTGACTCTTTGAGACGCTGTGAAATGCAGCCCACCAGTATTCTTCAGGCAGGAATACTGGAGGGAGTAGCCATTCCCTTCTCCAGGGCATCTTCCAGACCCAGGGATAGAAACTGGGTCTCTTGCATTGTCAAGCAGATTCTTACCATCTGAGCCACCAGGAAGCCCAACTGGTGGCAGAGCTAGCTGCAAATCCAAGTCTGCCAAGCACTGAGAGGTGTATTATTTGCCTTATGTCACATGTGTTCTTATCTGAAAGCCTCTCTTGGCTTACTCCAGTGTTGAGAGAATTGGTTTGAGCCCTTTGGAAGCAAAGCTGTTCCCAGGGACCTGTGGTTGTCAAAATTTAATGAACACAAGCATCACCCAGGAGGTCTTTAACCATGCCAAACATAAGCTCCATCATGGTCCAGCTCTAACTTTCACATGCACAGAATCATCTGCAGAGCCTTTTAAACACAGATGCTGATGCAATGACTCAGGAGTGAGGGTGAGACCCTGCATTTCTAACACACTCCTGGGTGATGCTGATGGTATGGTCCGTGGATCACACTTTGAAGTCGCAAGGGTAACAGTGAGTCTTCCGGCGCTTGAATCCCAGCATCACCACTACTAGTTGCACAAGACCTGGCAAGCTACTCAGCCTCTCTGTGGCTCCATTTCTTTATATGTAAAAGCAAAAACAAAAACATGTATCAGTACAGTGCTACTTGGCAGAGTTATTTTTAGGATGAAGGGAGATGATGCATGCAAGTCAGCACAGTGCCATAGAAAAATCTCAGTAAATTATTATTAGTGAGTTTTGTCATACATTATAAGCTCTAAAAAATAATGTTCATAGTGGCACTATCTACAATAACCAAGACATGTAAGCAACCTAAATGTCCATCAGCAGATGAATGGATAAAGAAGTGAAACATACACAATGGAATATTGCTGGGCCATAAAGTAAATGAAATGATGCCATTTGCAGCTGCATGGATGAACCTAGAGATTCTCATACCAAGTGAAGTAGGAGACAAATGTATGACAACACATACGTGGAATCGAAAACAAGGACACAAATGCACTTATTTATGAGACAGAGTCAGACTCACAGACGTAGAAAATGAACTTATGGTTACGAAAGGGGAAATGAAGGAAGAGGATAAGTCCAGGAGTCTGGGATTCACAGATACACGCTACTGTATATAAAATAGATAGACAACAAGGTCTTACTGTATAGCATACGGAACTCTACTCAATATCTAGTAATGACCTATAATGGAAAAGAATCTGACAAAGAGTAGATACGGATGTATCACTGAATCACTTACTATACATCTGAAACTAACACAACTTTGTAACTCAACTAGACTTCAATTCAAAACATTAAAAATAAAGATAAATGCTGCTACTGCTAAGTCACTTCAGTCGTGTCCGACTCTGTGCGATCCCATAGACGGCAGCCCACCAGGCTCCCCCATCCCTGGGATTCTCCAGGCAAGAACACTGGAGTGGGTTGCCATTGCCTTCTCCAAAAGATGAGTGAATAAAACATGAAAGTTTTATAGGTTATATATCCTGACCCAGGGATCAAACCCATGTCTCCTGCATTACAGGAAGATTCTTTACCATCTGAGCCACCAGGAAACTTCATGCTTAAAACCACCATGATTTATTATTTTTAGAATTCTATGTTCAACTAAGTTCAGCTGGGCAGTTCTGCTCCACGTGAAGGAGCTGAGGTCTCTCTGTATTGAGTAGGGGCTTATCTGGGAGTGATGCTGAGCTGGACCTCATTCCCACCACTCTCTGCCTCCAGGACTCTGTCCATGGAGCTTCTTATCATCTGCTAGTCTAACTGAGCTTCTTTCACAGCCCAGGGGCTCCCTCCTCAGAGTGAGGGTCTGAGAGAAGAAGCCCCCCACGCACATGCGTTTGTCAGTCCTTTATTCACATTACGGTTGCTGATGGCCCTTTGACCCAAGCACGTCATAGGGACACAGTCTACATGGGGCATGAACATTAGGAAGTGTTGTCGCATGGGGAGCCACCGGTGTAACATCCATCACAGTCTATAAGCTTACTTGATTATAAGGCCCTCGAAGACAACTCATCTACCCCATGCATTGTTGTATCCCAAGTTGTAGGAGACTGGTGAGTACATCTGATCCTGTGACCGCCCTGAGAAACAGTTAAAGCAAAAAGATGATCTCCATTTGCAGACAGCTGTAAGAGTTTGGAGTCACGCAGCTAGATAGGGGCTGGCACCCAGGACATCAAGCCCAGGTCTGTCATCCTTTCCTCTCCTCTCTTCCTGCTAGTCTTCTCATGCAGTCATTTTCTGCCAGCCCCTCCTTATCACGTGTATCTCCTTTCTCCAGGCTTCCTGGTAGCATCGTTAATTATTTACAAATGAACAGTTAAATGCACCAGGATACGTGCTATTTAAAGGAAACCTGTGGTGACTCAACAAGTAATTAAAATAATCATTTATTCCATAACCATTTATCAGGGCTCAGTTTTCACCAGGCACTGTAAAGTGGAGGTGGAGGGACAATGGAGGAGTTCAGAATTAGAAGATGGGGTTCTGCCCTCAGGGAGTGAAATCACATATGCTTTCAGCAACAGATGTTTTGGGGGGGCAGGAAGAGAAGGGGACGACCGAGGATGAGATGGCTGGATGGCATCACTGACATGATGGACGCGACTCTGAGTGAACTCCGGGAGTTGGTGATGGACAGGGAGGCCTGGCGTGCTGCGATTCAGGGGGTCGCAAAGAGTCGGACACAACTGAGTGACTGAACTGAACTGAGCTGAACTCTGTGTCCAACTAAGTGCCAGGCAATAAGGGTGAACCCAGCACCATTCCTGCCCTCAAGATGCTCACAGACTGGCAGGGAGACCGGCAAGCAAGCATCCCACATCACACAGCGTGTGTGTGTGTGTGTGTGTGTGTGTGTGTGTGTGTGTGTGTGTGTGTATGCCCACATATGTGCTCAGTCCTGTCTGACTCTTTGCAATCCCACGGACTGTAGCCCATCAGGTTCCTCTTTCCATGGCATTTTCCAGGCAAGGATACTGCAGTGAGTTTCCATTACCTATTCCAGGGGATCTTCCTGACCCAGGGATCGAACCTGCATCCCTTGCATCTTCTGGCTTAGCGACTAAGCAACAGCATTCACATCACTTAGGTGTGTTTGAGGAAAGTCATTCAATGTGACAAAGGGACAAACTCTACCTGATGGAGTGTCAGTGGTCTAAGAAATCTTCCCAGGAACAGTGACCCATGAATTGTCCCTGAGAGAGCCTTGCAGGCTGGGACAGGAAGGCACTAAAGATAATCAAAGTTACTAAGTGTGGGGACAAGGTTTTCCTGCATTCTGTGTGCAGAGCCAGTTTCTTAAGATGCAGAGTCCAGGCTGTTCTACCCAGAGGTACTAGCAGTATCGCTTGACCATAAGGCGCTTCCCTGCCCCATCCTTCAGACTCCAGTCAAGGTCAGATGTTCACATAGGCCTTCCCTGATGACTGGAGTGGCCCCTCCTTTGCCACCACTCCATGTTTCTCTCCCTCATGGAGCTTAGCACTGACAGGACCAACTTGCTCACTGTCATCTCTACTCACAATAGCTCCATGGAGGTAGGGACTTTGCTATTCTCAGCCATCCCCATGAAAATGAAATCTGTGTGGGGACCAGGACTTCATTTGGTTCCTGCGGCACCAAGCACCTAGAGCATGTGTAAAGAATAAATGCAGGCGAGGGACCCCAGCAGGAGGAATGAGGGGCTGGGAAGTAAGGTGGGCACCAGGAGCAAGTCCTAGGAGTCCTGTGTCTTTAGAACAAGCCCCATCTGAGTTCCCGTCTTGCCTCTGTTCCTTAATCAGGGACTACAGAAAATCAGGCTTCCCAGGTAGCACTGGTGGAAAGGAATCCATCTGCCAATGCAGGAGACACTGGAGATGCAAATTCAGTCCCTGGGTCTGGAAGATCCCCTGGAGGAGGAAATAGCCACCAGTTCCAGTATTCTTGCCTGGAAAATTCCATGGACAAAGGAGCTTGGTGGGCCACAGTCCATGAGGTTGCAGTCAGACATGACAGCGACTGAACCCACATGGAAAAGCAATTTCCAGCCCCATTCAGGCTCCTAGATTCCCATTTCCCCTTGTCAGGCAGCCTTTTGCAGATCAAATTTCAGAACAAGTACAAGGGTTCTGTTTTTGACAGGCCTTGGAAAGATGGAGGCAGCTCTGCGGGTCCTCTAGGGAGGTCAGATCTAGGAGCCAACATCGTATGATCAAAATCATGACGAGTTATAAGCTCAGTAGTGCTTGGTTCTGATTCAAGGTCACAGCCTCCAGATTCCTGAGTTCCTTCTGGGCCAGTGGGGCATTGAGATTGGTATGGTCCAAAATACACAAGGGTTAATGAGTTAGCTGCTTGGCAGTTTTGTCTGAGGCCTCAGCCTAGGACAAAGAGAGAGGGCAAGAGAGGTTTCTTATGGACCTTTGCTTTTTCATACATGCTGATCCCTCTTCAGAAAAAGACTTTCCTGCCCTTTACATGGTGAATTCCTACCCATCCTTCAAAACCCCATTGAAATGCTCCCCGTCTCTGAAAACTGCTTTGTCCCTCCATGCAAAATTAGTCACCCCCTCTTCTGTACTCGCATAGCACTTTATCATCTTCTCTGTTCAGCGAGAACTTTCCTGGAACAGAGGTGGCCTGGTCTCTCTGTAGCTCCAATGGCCGTTGTAGGAGCTCCTATGTGCTACACTAATAATAACCACCATTTACTAAGCACACACTCTGTTTCCAGGTTCTGTGCTAAGAGCTTTCTGCACATCATTTAATTGAATCCTTACAACAGCCCAGCGAGCTGGGTTCTAATAGGACCCATGTTGCAGCTGAGAAAACTGAATGATGGAGGTAGAATCCACTACGTGTCTAATGCGTGTGCATTCAATAAACGGGCAACTGAGGAGGTGACTGAGAGACAGAACTAAGAAATGAAGTCATTTTTCTATCTTAGCTGCCTTTGCCATCTAGGGAAATGATCCCTGGGACATGCTCTTAGACTGAAGAGCTCAACATCCAGTCCTTAGAATCCTAAGGTGCCCAGAATGTGCGCTCAGTTGTGTCTGACTCTTCGCAACCCAGTGGACTGTAGCCCACTAGGCTCCTCTGTCCATGGGGAGGATACTGGAGTGGGTTGTCATTTTCTCCTCCAGGGGATCTCCTCGACCCAGGGAGCAAATCTGTGTCTCTTGCATCTTCTGCAAGATGGGTTCTTTACCACTAGAACCACCCAAAAGGAAGGTTGAATAGGAAGTATAGAATAAAAAGACTTGGTTATAAAAAAATCATTTCCCAGATAGGCCCCCTAGAATGGAAAACAGGCCCGAGAAATCTCAGCCTGTGGGCAGATCATTGCCTCTTGGAGGGCTGCTGGTTCTGGGATGTCTTTCCTCCCATAATGTGCCCCCACACTCCACCAGACTACCCTGCTTGTGGATGGATTTGTCTGCAGTTCTCATTTCTCGGGGCATAATGATCTGTCCATCTGTGGGTGTTAATGCACACACATCTCCTCTCTGACCTTGGTTGGCAAGAGCCTTCAACAGGAATGCTGCGACCAATGTCCTCACAGATTGAAATGGATTTCCTCTTTCGCAGCTTCTCTTTGAAGCCGGGGGCTGGGAAACAGTGATTACGGCAGATTCGTGGCTGCGGTGTGAGGGTAAAAGCTTCTGGGCTCAGTCTCAAAACCACCGTTAGGTGATATTGTTGCTAGTTACACACCAGAGATAAGAGGTAAGTAAGCTTCAAAGACTTGCAGGAATCCTGGCCCCTAACAAACAGCCCCTTCTCAGGTCCACCCTTCAGGGTTTCCCCAATTTGCCCTTTCCCCAAAGCTCGTGACAATTACCCCAGAAAGGCAGAAGAAGTGCCTTCTTGCAGGTGCCGGCTACAGCCACAGAAATCATTTCAAGATGAAAAAGTCAAAAAGATGAAGGCATAATATGCTAAGCCCTGCAACAGATTTATGCATTCATTTCATATAGAGATGACATTAACTAGGATAACAATCAGATTTTGATACCTTGGGAAGTCTTGCCAATTAAATCACATCTAATAAGGGTTCATATTTATTGGGCACTCATTGGAGTTAGGCTCTGTGCTAAACAGTCCACAGGCATAATCTGATAGAGGAAGCGTTCAACAATCCAAAGAGGAGACAACTGTTAGCACTACTCTCAGTTTTTAGGTGAGAAAACCAAGATTCAAATGGCTGGCACATAA
The DNA here is from genome assembly GCF_023091745.1 of Budorcas taxicolor. Lineage (NCBI taxonomy): Eukaryota > Metazoa > Chordata > Mammalia > Artiodactyla > Bovidae > Budorcas > Budorcas taxicolor. The sequence goes on from NC_068914.1 coordinate 117,102,628, forward strand.
TTTCCCATCCACATGGGGTGGACCACAGATCTGACCCCAGGTCTGTGTGACCCCTGTGTCTCCACGTTCTTCTGCCAGAGTAAGAGCCAAGTCCACCTTTGGCTGGCCAGTCATCTGACTGGGAGGAGCTTAAGAGCCAGGAATCTCACAATCACAGAACTATACCAGGGCTTCTTGGCAAGCTCCAAGAAAGCAGATGGCATCCCCCCTCCTGAAGGGAGCCATCTACAACCAGCAGTCTCAGCAAACAGCCTACCTCCTCATCACCCAAGAAGTATCTACCTCTCGCAGCGCCAGCTACACCTGTTCTGACTCTCAAAGGATTCAGCAGGAAGGAACGCCTCTACCTTTCAGAAACAACCTGGGCTGCTGTATCCATCACCCAGCTTCTGTTGACTATTTAGGATCCCTAGGTCCCTGCTCGGGCACTTTACCACACTGAATCCCAAGACAATTGTATTTCTCTGAACCTCCTTTCTCGGTGAAACTGGGAATCAGACTAGATGGATTCTGATAATTTTGGCAGTTTGGCATTGCCTGGTCTTCTAGAATGGCACTGTTCAATGGAAGTTTCTGCAATGATAATGTTCTAAATCTGAGCTGTCCAGAATGGCAGCCTCAGCCACATGTGGCTGTTAACACTTGAAATGTTGCCAGATGTGATAAAGGAACAGAATTGTTAATTCCTTCTAAGTCTGATAGATTTCTAACAGATTTCCACTGTGGCTAGTGGCTATCATTCTGGGCTCTGCCATTCTAGAACTGATATTAAGATAACCACTGGGTGTCATCTGCCATTCTGTATTATGAGTAACATCACTGTAACAACCAATAGGGTACCACAGGGTGGCTTGAGAGGCTTTAACCCCACCACAACATCCATCAGCCACCCAGCAATGACATCAAGAAAAAAGATATAAATTTTCTGGAAAAAAAATGTTTCCTCTGCAAACAAGTCTCAAAACTATTTGCTTTCTAGATTCCATACATATTCTTTAATATACAATATTTGTTTTTCTCTTTGTGACTTACTTTACTCTGTATGACAGACTCTAGGTCCATTTACATCACTGCAAATGACCCAGTTTCAGACCTAGATGGGTGGGATGGGGATGATGGGAGGGAGGATCAAGAGAGAGAGAGATGTGCATACATATGGCTGATTCACTTCATTGTACAGCAGAAATTAATATAGCATTATAAAGGAATTCTACTGAGCAAGTTTAATAAAAAAAAAAAATTTAACCATTTTCTTGGCTTGTATAATTACATTGCCTTGTATAATTACATTGTGTCCCTACCTCTTCTTATTCAAGTATTTTGGGGTCACTACAGCTTCTCATATTGGCTCAACATTTTACATTTTTTTCAATTTTAACAAAACCATTCTCTTTGATCCTCACAACCGTGCACTGAAGCAAGTACCCTTATTCTTATTTCATGGCTCAAGAAATTGAAGTTTCAGATTTTCTAAAACAAAGAAAAATTCAAACCCAGACAGTGGGGCTCAAGGCCAATCGGGCTATTCTCTCAAGCTTGGTACTGATGGAAACCTGAAGCTGTGATCATTGTCGATAGGTGAGCTGTCTATACCTTTGTGGCCTGGAGATATTTAATAAATGTACAAAGTGGAGAGAAGCGCTCCAGGTCTGGATGAAGAGCAGATGGAGCCTGGACAGAGGGAAAAAGGGCGGACATCACTCTTGGTATTAAAGGTGCCCTTTGTGGGGCTCTGATCAAATTCGGTGCTCTGAGTGATCACTGTCTCTCTGGCCTTGGTCACCTTCTCTAGACATCCCAGCTGGGAAACACCAGGTGATCTCTGAGGACTGAGGCACCTAGGACTTGAGGAACTGATGAAGTGCTTTCTGCTTGCCATGTGCCTGGCTCAGTGCATCAGGGAGATACAGGGGGGAAGAAGTCAGGGCTGTAAGAAGCTTTGCCAATTGGTCCTCATCATCTGTAGAGTCACTCGAACTGCAGCGGTGAGTGTGGAAGGGACAGGACAAAGACCTGGGTTCACCATCCTGGCCCTGCGACTTGAAGCCGTGTGGTCTTGAGCAGGTCACATAACCTCTCTTTCTGAGCCTGTCAACTGTAAAATAGCGCTGCCACTCATCTCAGAGGCTGTAATGAGGACCACCTGAGACAACCAAGAAGCATCTATCGGTGATGCTTGTGCCATAAACATCACTTCCTTTCCCTGCCTTTTGTCAGCCAGCCGAGAGAGAGTACCCACTGTCTGCCAGGAAGCTCCCATCACTGGTTGGATTCACTGCAGGTTCCCACTCCACCCTGCTCTCCATCCCCAACCTGCGCTTTCAAGCCCTCCTGAATGCCCAAAATGTGTCAAACCCACTTGGTGAGTCAGGAGACAGAGACAAGAAAAGAAACACGTCTCCATGATGGGCAATGAGGAGGCCTCCCCAGGATGGGATCCTTGGCCAAATCTTCCCATGTCTCAGTTCAGACAGTCTGGAAAGTTGCTCTCCTGAAGGTTCCGCCCAAAAATCCCACTCACACATCATCCTCCAAGTAGGAACAGCTCCCACAGTGACAAGGAAGAGACATCTGTCCCTTTCCTTCCCACCAACCCCCAGAATGAGCCTAATTAGATTGCCTCTTCTTTCAACTGCCTTGATGATCAGTGCCACCAAAGTGCACCAGCACGATGGCTGCAGGCACAGACGCCTGAAATGTCACATGCTTGCCAACCCCAGGCATGGGCACTTGGCTGATGTCGAGGGGCTGGAGTCCAACCACAGAGTCTTACAGAGGGCACAATGCGATGAGACCAGGATGGGAACTGGGTTTCTGGAGGGAAGTGAACATTTTCTCAAAATAGGCTCTGAGCCAAGCTAGCTTTTGAAATCTTATTCCTGAATTTTGGATCTCTCATGAGAAATTATATCAGTCAAGGTCTTGGCAGGAAACAGAAGCTCACTCAGTTGGTATACTGAAGAGACTTTTAATGAAGGAACTAGGGTGGGCACACAAGGATGGGCAGGATTCAGAGAGTCCACAGGGAGTATGAGCACCCTGGGACCAGCAAAGGCAGGGAGTCCAAAAGTTCAAGGGGAGAGAAAGTTACTATCAGAGTCCGTTTGCGAGCTGGAGCCTGGAAAGGAGGCTACTTACAGCCACTGGAAACCCACAGTCAAGCAGGAGGAGGAGCAGGCTTCAGCTTCCTACTCCTCTACCAGCTGAACCCAACCAGAAGTTAAAGGTCAAGAGCCTTGCAGGTGCAGTCTAGAGAAGCAGGCTCCTGCAGCATGGAGCCAGCCAAGGAAAAGATGAAGATGGATAAGGGGCAATAAGGAGTATCCAGGTCAGAGGAAGAAGTTTTTGGTATTGGTAATACTGACTTGGGATTAGATCTCAGCTCTTACACATATGATACAAGTGATGACAAATTCCTTACCTTTTCTGAACCTCGGTATCCTTGTCTATAATGGTATATTATCCAGTTTCAAAAACTAGAACTAATGTTTGTAAAGATCATGTATAGGGGACTGGCACAGATGAAGTCGATCATTGATGACATGGAGGTGGCTGAAATATCACAGGCTTTGGAATCAAATGCCTAGGCTTCCTATCCTGGGTCCATCACTCCTTAATGGTGTGATTTTGGCAAGTAGTTTAACTGATTTGAACCCAAGCTTGTCACCTAATTGTAAGAACACCTGATTCAGACTGATATTAACAAGAGTATAAAGTGTTTATGGGACTTCCCTGGTGATCCTGTGGTTAAGAATCTGCCTTCCAATGCAGGGCACGTGGGTTAGATCCCTTGTTGGGGAACAAAGATCCCACATGCAGTAGGGCAACTAAGCCCAAATGCCACAACTAGAAAGAAGCCCTTGAGCTGCAGTTAAGACCTGGTGCAGCCAAAGAAATAGAATAAATATAAATAACATATGTAAAGTGTTTAGCATAGTGCTAGCACAGAGAGCATCAATAAATAGTCCTCACTAGAGATTGGGTAAAAAGTATCTCTCCTGCATGCCTGAAGGTTTGTGTCTCCCTCATCTTGACTTTGTTTCCCCTAGTAGGGGCTCTTAAATTTGAATTTCAGTGGTCACCGCTCAGCAGAGCCTCTTCTGTGCTTATGATTCTCTCCAAGTTCAGATGTGCAAGTTCTAGGAAAGACAGGTCATCTATCTTCCCATAGACTTGGCCTCCTCCCACCACAAGTGGGCTATTCCTCCATCCAGAGAGAAGAGCAGCCCTTACCTGATGAATCACAGAAGGAGGCCCACTTGGATGAAAGAAAGTTTGGTCCCTCTGTGTCCAATGACAAAGATGATGATTTTGAAGTTGGAGACACAGCCCAGAAATCCTGAGCTTTGATGATCCTTTTCCAGGTGAAGAAATGGGTGTGCTCTGACCCAGGCCCACACTCAACCATGAGCACCTAGAGGATCAGGATGTTCTTAAGCAACTTACTGCCCCAGCACCTGTCACAGTGATACACCTGAGCCCCACCTAGTGCCAGGCACTAAGTGCATTTCACTAAACAAAGAAAATACTAGGTGCATTTCACTAAACAAAGAAAATACAGCTTATGCCCTTGTGATGCTTACAGATTGGCAGGGGAGTCAGGAATTTTATGTTAGTTTGTGTTAGTCACTCAGCTGTGTCCAACTATTTGCAACCCCATGGACTGTAGCCCACCAGGCTACTCTGTCCATGGAATTCTCCAGGTAAGAATACTGGAGTGGGTTGCCATTTTCTTCTCCAGGGGATCTTCTTGACCCAGGGATCAAACCCAGGTCTCCCACACTGAAGGCAGAATCTTTACCATCTGAGCCACCAGGGAAGGAATTTTATAAGTAATCACAAATGTTATCGTTGTTATGAAAAGTAACATAGGAGATTCACTGCCAGCTGGGATGCGCGGGGTTACAAAGGATTGTTTCCATCATTAGCAGAAGAAAACATCAGATAAAATAAAGTCACCAAAGAGTGGCAGATGCAGTACGAGCATCCTGGGGTAGATGCAGGTAGACAGCCCTGTATTGGTGAAGAAAAGTACCTGGGATAAATTACCTGGCCTGGGTTTGTGCAGGCAGAAGAGTAGGTCTGCCAGAGGCAGAGGAATGTTGCTGAAACAAGGATAAACCAGGAAACTTTTACTGACAGTGTGGGCTGGCAAGGCAGATTGGAATCTAGAAGAGTCCAAATGCAATAATAAATCTCTTGGCCAAGCAGTTGTCCCTCACAGGAGCTGTGCTGAGTAAGCAGCTGTGGAGGTGGAGCTTGAAACGGATGGATCTTGCAGTTTTGTGCAGTGTTTAGGTTGAATCCAGAGGTGAATTAAAACTAATGAAAGCTGCAAACCAAATCCATCCTAGCTCACATTCTGATAATATCAAAGGACCAGTCCATCAGCAGTGGCAGCATAGGAAGTTGGATTTAGGGATGAAGGACAAAGAGAGATCTCTGTTATCTCATTTAACACCAGAGGTAAACTGAAAACTAATTCAAACTTCATGTTAGCCCAGCTCAGCTTGCTCATGGTGGAATCTCAATGATTAGCCTCTTATCCTAGCCTTCTGATGGAGCAAAATCTGTCCTCTCTTGAGTAGGGGAGAAGATAGATGATAGATGGGTAGATAGACAGACAGATAGATAGATAGATTCTAGTTCAGTCTCTACTGTTCTTTTAATCAAAATATCCAACATACAATTAAAAATTAGAAGATATGCAAAGAAGCAAGAAAATATGACCTATAATCAAGAGAAAAGATGCCCAATACAGATAGACCTACAGATGGCCAAGGCATGAGAATGAGCAAACCAGGACATTGAAATAATTAGTATAAACATTTGAAAGAATTTTGGAAGAAAACATGCAGAACAAGTGGACAGACAGGGAATTTTAGAAAATAAAGGAAAGAAGAGAAAAATAACTAATTGTAAATTCTAGAACTTGAAAATACAATATTTGAAATTAAGAATTCAGGACTTAATAACAATAGATTCAATAGAAGAACAAATCAGTGAACTCAAAAAGCCATCAGTATAAAATAGCCAAAACTGAAACACTAAGAAAATAAAACATGGAGAGAGGAAAAGGAGTAAGGGGAGAGAGAGAGGAGAGGGAGATGGAGAGATTTGTAGCATAGGAGCTAACAATCTAGGGACGTCCCTGGTGGTCCAATGGTTAAGATTTCACCTTCAATGCAGGGGGTGCAGGCTCAGTCCCTAGTCTAGGAACTGAGATCCTGCATGCCTTATAGCTAAAAAAACAAAACATATAACAGAAACAATACTGTAACAAATTCACTGAAGACTTTTTGTAAAAAGCTAATGATCTAACATACTTAGAATTGAAAAAGTAAAGTGTAATAACTATAGGGGTATGTAACCCATCAGTGTATTTTCCTCTCAGGTCTTGAAAATGCTGTTCCTTGTGCCTGAATCTCAGAGTCACAGGGATCATTCCCCCACATCCTTCAAAGTTTTGCTCAAAGCTCTCCCTCTCAGTGAGGTCATCCCTGACCAATCTATACAAAATTTACATTGTCCCACTCATAGTTGGAATTTCTTCTCACCATGTGCCTTATATTTTCCTTACCTCTTATTATTAATAAACTATATACTCTTTTTTTTTTTTTTTTGCCATGCCACACAGCTTGTAAGATCAGTGAACTCAAAGAGCCATCAGTATGAAATATCCAAAACTGAAACACTGAGAAGATAAAACATGGAGAGAGAGAAAGGAGTAAGGGGAGAGAGAGAGGAGAGGGAGATGGAGAGATTTGTAGTGTAAGAGCTAACGATCTAGGGACAAGATCTCAGTCTAGGGCAAGATCTTAGTTCCCCGACAAGAGATTGAACCCAGGTCAAGGCAGCAAAAGTGCTGAGTCCTAACCACTGGACCACCAGGGAACTCCCATTTCTGTTTGGATTACCTCCCCCCCCTGCTAGAATGTACATTCCTTGCTGGGAGGAATTTTTAATTTTTTTTTTTACCAATTTGTTCACTGACAACTCTACTGAAAATATAGTGCTCTCAATAAATATCACTGATTAACAAAAAGTGAGATTTAAACCTACTCAAAAGTAAAGCAAGGCAGGACTTGCTGGTGGCCCAGCAGTGGGCCCAGGTTCAGTCCTTGGTCAGAGAACTAGATCCCACATGCTGCAACTAAGACCTGGCACAGACAAATAAATAACAATTTTTTTTTTTAAGTAAAGGTGGGCATGACCAGTGATGCTCATGACTTATCAACAGAACTTCCACTTCCAAGATATCTCCATGAAATACATTTGAAGAGCAGAGAGTCTCCTGAAGTAAGAGAGGAGAGTAAGGATCTATATGGGCATCAGGGAACATACAGGGTCAAGCCAGAGAAGGAGATCTCTGGGTATGATGGAAGGGGGACCAGAGGTTAACCATCTGGCTCAAGTTCTGATTTCATCACTCACAGTCACGTGATCTTCGTGCAGGTCACCTTGGAGAAACAGGCTTGTGAAGTTTGTCTGTAAGTAAAGGAGAATTTCTTAAAAAGTAGAGAAGGGCATGAATAAAGAGCTTTTGGCTCTAATTGGAAAGATGAGGACATCAGGCAGGTCCCCTTCGAGAGCAAGTGAAATTAAAATGGCCTAAGAAAAACAGATAACGTACAGGTTTACATAACTGAAAAGTGTAGGGTTTCATGCTTCAGGCTATGTCTAGATCTAGTTGCTGAAAATATAGTTCAAGAAATGTTATCTCTTTTTCTCTGGGTTCTAGTATCTGGATGAGCTTCATTCTCAAGCAGGCTTTCTCCAGGGGTTAGTTAAGAAGGATCCAGAATCTTTAGCTTCGTGCGCTTTCAGCTTAGCCACTCCAGATCATGCTATGCTCATTGGCCAGGCTCACAGCCAATTCCTGGATAGATTCACTGTGACCAGGAAGATGCAGAGCACTGATTGGTCAGGCCTGGGTCATGTGACCACCCTTGGCATTGAAATGCAAATTCACTCCAGCAAACCACATGGTCTGAGAGTGGGGGTTCCTCAAGGGAAAATGAAGGTGCAATTTCTAGAAGAGGGAATACTACACAGACTTTAAAAAAAAAAAAAAACACACATGTTTATTTAGGTAAGCATCTGGAATGCAGAGCCATGGAAAGTGAGAGTTGTCCTAAGTAAATGCTTGAGGCCAGGGAGAGTGTGAAAAAAAAAATTCTACTCAGTTGGAAAGAACAAGAAAGGAGTGATGAGAGATGGGACAGTAAACAGAGGCCAAACCTTGTGAGCCTTGTACATCACGTCTACAAATTTGGATGTAGCCCTGAAAGCAAAGGGAAGCCTTGAAACATTCCAAGCAAGAGATTTAAATGGTTAACCTGATTTAAAGAACTCCTATTAACTACCTTATTTAGAATGGTAGAGAGAAATAGGACTGGAGCTGGCCACTCCTGAGGCATTACAATTGTCCCTAGGAGAGAAATGATGGAGGTCTATGAAGGTTACAGTGGGGGTGCAAAAATTAAAAGTATTTGACAATTTGTAGACATAATCCAAGCATTCTCAAAAAAGACCAGGATTTATCAATAGCTTTTCAAGCCTTTACCTGGAAAATCTCCAAGCTGTCTGCTGCTTCTCTGCTCTTCCACTGTGGGTTGCAAAAAGCCACGATAGGCAGGCGATATTGTACTTGCCTCCTCCCCTTCCCCTTTGCTCCCCTACCCTCACTCCAGCCAAGCTTTTCCCAGCAGTGGGCCCCAGCTGTGAAATCTATATGTAAATGAGTTGTATAAATTTGTGTGGATAATAAAGCTAAGTGTAGAGAACTCATGCTGGCACCACCTAGGGTATGCACAGTGCCCCAGAGTCAAATAGAGCCAGGTTACATTCCTTCCCTGACACTTATTAGCTGTGTGCCCTTGAGCAAGTTACTTAACCTCTCTGAACTTTCATTTCCTCATTTGAAAAAAGAATATATTACATTAGCTCACAGAGCACTTTTGAGATTTAAATGACTGTGCTTGTGAAGGCGGGGACAGCATTTGGCACACAGAGGAAGCTCAATGGAAAGGAGTTCCATTTTCCTCCCAATCCCTCTCCATAGGTGCCTAAGGACCTCTTTACACCTATCTTCCTTTTTGACAGCAATCCTTCATCATGCCCCAGTTTTGTGATGCAACTGTGATAAATTAAATGCAAATAATCAAGCTGTCTAATTCATTACATTTGGCTTCAGTGACAATTACTAACTGTTTCAAGCCTCCTGGCAGGACACCACAGCTGTTGGGAAGCCTCAGGCTACTGGTTAGGCCCTACTGGGCCATGAGTTCAGTTAGGAGGGGATAAGAAGAAGCAAAAGGCACTTACGGAACTTAGACATACCTCTTTAACCACTGGGGCATTGGTTAGACCCCCTAGACATTAGGAAATTACTGTCATTCCCCAGAAACATGAAGCTCCCACTGCCTATTAATTCTCTCACATAGTATTTACTCAAGGCTTGTCATCCTACTACAGCTAGGGATTACAAACTATGAGGGAAATAATAAAAAATAACTCGAGTGTGCGTATAACCTGTGACTTGCTTCTAACCAACGTTATTGTTGTTGTTCAGTAGATAAGTTGTGTCTAACCTTGCAACCTCATGGACTGCAGCACCCCAGGCTCCTCTGTCTCCCAGAGTTTGCTCTAATTCATGTCCATTGAGTCAGTGATGCTATCTAACCATCTTATTCTCTGCTGCCCCTTTCTCCTTTTGCCATCAGTCTTGCCCATCATCAGGGTCTTTTTCAATGAGTCAGTTCTTTGCATCAGGTGGCCAAAGTATTGGAGCTTCAGCTTCAGCAACAGTCCTTCTAATGAATATTCAGGTTGATTTCCTTTAGGATTGACTGGTTTGATCTCCTTGCAGCCCAAGGGATGGACTCTCAAGAGCCTTCTCCAGCACCAATTAGTCAAATGCATCAATTCTTCTAACCAATAGAATATGGCAAGAGTATTTGGATAAACATGATTACATGTAAGTGATTATGTGATTGTGTTACATTGGATTACAGCACCCTTCTTAGTGGAATCTCTTAGTCTCTTCCTATTTCTGAGCAAACAAACAGCCACCTTAGCGAAAGTCATGCATTAAAGAACTGCAGGCAACCTCTAGGAGCTGAGGGCAACCTTCACTAACAGCCATCATGAAACTGAAGCTCCCAGTCCCATAGCTCAAAAACTGAAACCTGCCAAGAACTGAGTTGGAAGCAGACCCTTCCTCAGTCAAGCAACCAGATGAGACCCCAGCCCTAACCATTACCTCAGTTATAATCTCATAAAGACACACCTATGTCATGTCCAACCATGTCATGGTGGGATGGCATCACCGACTCAATGAACATGAGTTTGAGCAAACTCCAGGAGATGGCTAAGGACAGGGAAGCCAGGTGTGTCTCAGTCCATAGGGTCTCAGAGTCAGATATGACTGAGTGACTGAACAACAATGTCCTTCTAACCCACAGAAACTGTGACATAACAAATTCAAGTTGTTTTAAATCACAACTTTATAGTACTACTGTTATGCAGTGGTAGATAGCTGATATATATGCTAAGTATTAAATGACAATGACTCAATGAATGAGAAATTAGAGAAAATTTCTAATCAGAAAAGGGACACACCAAGACAGATTCAACACACATATATCTATTTTAAGTTCTGTTTATGCAGATTCTATCTAATTATTCTGAGAGATGGTGGAGATGACTTATTCATATGGGTAGGCCAACTGCTGTAACTAACAATCCAAACCCTTAATGAAGATGACCACAGTAAAGGTTTACTTTTCACTCCCAGCAGATTCCAGTGCAAGCTGTAGAGTAGCCGGAAAGGAAAGGACCTCTGCTTCACTTAGTCTTTCAGGGACCCAGGCTATTGCTATCTTGTGGCATCCCCTGGGTCTCAGAGTCTTCCCCTGTGTCCTCTGGAGGAGACAGCATTTAATCCAAGCTTTGAAGGATCAGAGCCATCTTCACTCCATGGGCTGTTACTTAAAAACCAAAAGGTTCCTTCCTGGATAGGTACCAAATGAGAGCAGAGGGAGGAAATCCACAGAATTCAGGCAGGCCGAGAGGTGACAGTGAGCACATTCACCAGCTCCTGATTGGAGGCTGAGACCTTTCCACTTCCATCTTTTCTGTAGCTTGGACGATTTTAGCAGAAATTTACAAAGAAGCATCAGGTGATGCAGCAGGTGGTTTATGGAATTCATTTCCCCAGGAGGCTGCTGAGGTGGAAATTTTCAATCATTTCCCAAAAGGCTTAGTTAAGTTCATGAGTGATTGAGTCCTAATGGATTATCAAAGCCTGTTAGGAAGCAACTCCTTAAACTTTAAGGCTGAAGTCTTAGAAAACAGGGGTCTTTTTATAATACTTCTGTCTGTACCTCTGTCATAGGCAAAATTATTAGGTTGTATATGTCTCCAAATTGATTCCCTGTGACAATGCAGTTAGAGAATCACTATAAGAAGACACTTTGAACCAGGAAGGACCAGTCCAAGGCACCTGTGCCATGACTCCTCCTGATTGGTTCACAGCAGATATTACTAGTCCATCACAGCACTGTTTGCTGCTGGGTACCATGATGGCTCCAGACTCTTTCCTAGCAGAGTCACTCCTTGGCCATCCTCAATAGACCCCCATCTCTTCACAGAAGGTGAAAACAAGGCCCAGGGACTAGGAGAGATTAGCTCAAGATGTTTTCTCCACCCTCCCACTTCCATCTTTTCTGTATCCCTTTAAATCCTCTAGCTAAGCCATATAGTACGAGAATCCAATAAAATCCAGGTGTCCAGTCTGATGTTTAATCACCTCTATGCCAGATAACTGAGAGACAAGCAATCCTGCTCTCCCTTCTCTCCTTTACTCTTCATAAATCTGCTATTTGATTTCCCATAATGATAGTCCAGACTTAGGAGATTGTAATACATAAGAATCAGGAAGAGGATGAGGTGGAGGAAGGCTAAGCAGGAAGAAGAGGAGGATGTGGAGGAAGAAATGGAGAGGAAGGCATCCTTTGTGTATGCATCATACCTGACATTTTACAAACACATTTATATCTACTTCATTATATTTAACTCTCACTGTATCCTCAGCTTCATAAAGAACGAAAAAATGAGGTTCATGGAAGTAAGCTGCTGCCTAAGATCGCACAACTCCTAAGTGATGAAGTTAAGACTCAAGTCAGACCTCTGTACCAGCTGAGCCCACTTTCCATTCCTCCACACAAATTCATCTAGAAGCAAATCTATGTCCTTGTCTTGCGATCAGACATTGCAGTCTTCCACGTGGACTGAGAGGGCAACTCAGCTACATCGGACCCTGTCTCCTGATAACGCAACTTATTCCCTTGGCCTGTGCTGTTTCATCTCTGTTTCTCCTGCCGCTTGGAGAATAAAGACACGTCACTGATGCACTAGCAGAGGATGTCATTCTGTGGCAGCTGAGGAAGCACTCAGGTACCAGATGTCCACTATCTCTCAAGCCAGATCTCCATCCCTCTATAATGATGATGTCGGCGGCACTGAAAACAATCTAATTTCCCAACTGCCTATTATTGATTCACCCAACAAATATTTATTGAGTGTTTACTATGTTCTGGGCACTGGGCCACATCCTGGGGACACAGCAGGGATAAGACAGTTCACGGAGGATAAAAAATGAACATGTTTATAAACAAATGAAAATAATTTCAAATGTGACGCATATAATAATGAGGGTCCTCTGACAGAAAGGAACTAGGAGATTAAAGAGGGCAAGCCTACTACTTTAGACAGACCTCTCTGAGAAAGTGACTTTTCAGCCAGAGACCTTAAGGATGGAGTGGAGCCATCTGTGTAAACAGAAGAGAGAAAAATACCACAAGTGAAGTCAAAGGCTCCAAGGCAAGAAAGCGTGAGTGCAGGAGTGGAAAACCAATAAGGAAGCTAGGGCAAGTGTTATTATCCCATTTGAAAGATGAGCAAACTGAGGCCTGGTAAGTTGGAGTGACTTGGCTAAGATCTCAGGGAAATTTTTGAGTGGTATTTATTAAACAGGCATCTCCAAATGGATCGTGATATAGTAAACGGTGTCCCAAGGTCTTTGTCAGAGAGCAGCCTTCACTGCACCTCTCCCTCCCATTCAGTCCCACTCAGGATCATAATATTCCCAGAGGAACACTACAGTCAACTCCCACAGAGCTGACTGCAGTATCACCAGATGGAGATGATCATCTGAGCTGAGGCCAGACTACAAGAAAGTAAGGGAGATGTTCTCTGAACAGGGGAGAACCTCTCTGCTTTCAAATGTCCAGAGAACAGCGGAGACGGAAATGGCATATCAAATGACATGATCAACAGGGCAGGTAGCTGGTTTGTTTCCCCAAAAGCATCAGCTGATCTCAGGAGCTGGCTTAGGATTCCAATGTGTGATGTCTGTTGAGGCAAAGTCCTCTGTGGTCTGTTAGCTACTTTGTTTTCAGCTGTGCCACACAAGATCTTAGTTTCCTGACCAGGGATGGAACCCACACTCCCTGCATCGAAAGTGGACAGTCTTAACCACTGGACCACCAGGGAAGTCCCTGTGGCCTCTCCATCTCATTAATAGTTCAACAAACTACTTCCTGAGCAATTATTTTACCCCTCGCTCTGGGTTCATCCCTCCCCTCTAAAATAGATTCTGCACCCTACTTCCTGAGCAATTATTTTACCCCTAGCTCTGGGTTCATCCCTCCCGTCTAAAATAGATTCTGCACCCAGTAGGCACCTAGTAAGTATCAGTGGAATGAATGAGCAGGGTAAACACAGTAAGAGAAGAATGCAAAAGTGCATATGCCTATTCATTCATTTAGCTGTTATTTATCAATAAACACTGCATGCCTGACATCTGTCTAGCATTCTGCTAGATATGAGTGGGGAGGAGATAAACGATGGAAAAGACAGATTTGTTTGTTGATTCATGCACTCACTCACCTGTGTTGGGCACCTGGATGAGTGTTTCACATCACGTTGTATTTCCATGGTTTCATTTTATATTAATCAGTTCAGTTCAGTTCAGTCACTCAGTCGTGTCCGACTCTTTGTGGCCCCATGAACCGCAGCACTCCAGGCCTCCCTCTCCATCATCAACTCCCGGAGTTCACCCAAACTCATGTCCATTGAGTCAGTGATGCCATCCAATCATCTCATCCTCTGTCATCCCCTTCTCCTCCTGCCTTCAATCTTTCCCAGCATCAGGATCTTTTCAAATAAGTCAGCTCTTCGCATCAGGTGACCAAATATTGGAGTTTCAGCTTCAACATCAGTCTTTCCAATGAACACCCAGAACTGATCTCCTTTAGGATGGACTCTCAAGAGTCTTCTCCAACATCACAGTTCAAAAGCATCAATTCTTTGGCACTCGGCTTTCTTTATAGTTCAACTCTCACATCCATACATGACTACTGGAAAAACCATAGCCTTGACTAGATGGACCTTTGTTGACAAAGTAATGTCTCTGCTTTTTAATATGCTGTCTAGGTTGGTCATAACTTTCCTTCCAAGGAATAAGTGTCTTTTAATTTCATGGCTGCAGTCACCATCTGCAGTGATTTTGGAGCCCAAAGTAAAGTCTCTCACAGTTTCCACTGTTTCCCCATCTATTTGCCATGAAGTGATGGAACCGGATGCCGTGATCTTAGTTTTCTGAATGTTGAGCTTTAAGCCAAATTTTTCACTCTCCTCTTTCACTTTCCTCAAGAGTCTCTTTAGTTCTTCTTCACTTTCTGCCATAAGGGTGGTGTCATCTGCATATCTGAAATAGCAGCCTTTTAAAAGCAAAATCTGCTTACTGTGAGTTGACTGAGCCAACTGTGAGCCAAGTGAGTTGGCTTACTTGCTGTGAGCCAACTATGAGTTGAAATCAAACCTGACCATCGATGTAACCTGAGGCAAGTTATTTAACCTCTCTTTTTCCATCAGAAAAATGGGAACAATTGTGATGCACTTCTTCCTATGTTTCTGAAAGTCTTTATGCAATAACGTGTGACAGGGACTGAGCAGGGATCTCAGCCTATGGAATGCATTCAGTGATTGGTAGCAAGTCTCATTATTATAACAGATGTTATTTCTAATCCTCC
The DNA here is from genome assembly GCF_023091745.1 of Budorcas taxicolor. Lineage (NCBI taxonomy): Eukaryota > Metazoa > Chordata > Mammalia > Artiodactyla > Bovidae > Budorcas > Budorcas taxicolor. The sequence goes on from NC_068914.1 coordinate 117,117,726, forward strand.
CTGAAGCAGGTATTCCATTCCCATTTTATAGAGCTGAAAGTCAGGGAAAATCACATAGCAAGGAGTCAGAACTAAGCTTGAGCCTTGGCCATCCATGACAGAAATCTCACAAGCTCATACCCTCTGCTTACGAATAAAGCATTTGGGAGGCTGATCAGATGACAGAGTAGAAATTTTTCCATCTGATGCTTACTTTTTAGATGGGGTCACTCACCAGATAGAGGTTAAGCAGATTGCCCAAAGTCAACAGTCTCGGTGGAGCTGGGATCCAAACCCAACTTTCTTGGGTTTTTGGGTCCTCAGTCTGTGTAAGACAATGTGTTTAACTCCAAAGATGCGAAATGAAATAGGGCTCAAGCCCTTCCTCTGAAGACACACAGCCTAGGGAAGATTGGGTGATTAGAATGAAGATGTATCTCCTGCGAAGAAAGACTCTTGGGGAACCTTACAGTCCTCACAAAAAGATGTAGGGCTGTCCTTTGAAAAGGGAAGGCAACACAATAATGAAGCACAAGACACAACACATGGACTTTACAGTCAGGCAAACCTAGGTTCAAACCCACCGCCATCACCTTCAAGCTTTGTGATCTTGAGGAAGTCATTTAATGTCTCCAAGTCTGTTTCCTTTTCTGTAAAATGGACATGATAACCCCACCATAGACTGCTCACAGCCAATCAGAAATGGGCTTCATCCTTAGTCTTGCCTCTTCCCAAGGTGTGTAAGTCAAGGAGTCTGAAGTCTATGTTCCATGAGGGCAAGTACTCCAAGCTCCTCATGGCTGGCACATGGCATGGGCACCGTGTGGAAGAGGAGGGTGGGACAGGCAGGCCCCCAGGCACAGAGGAAAGCATGAGAAAAGTCATGGAGTTACCAACACTCATAAAATTGGAAACAAAATAAGCAGCAGTTATGTTTGCCTCTGAAGGAGATCGGCCCTGGGATTTCTTTGGAAGGAATGATGCTAAAGCTGAAACTCCAGTACTTTGGCCACCTCATGCGAAGAGTTGACTCATTGGAAGAGACTCTGATGCTGGGAGGGATTGGGGGCAGGAGGAGAAGGGGAGGACAGAGGATGAGATGGCTGGATGGCATCACTGACTCGATGGACATGAGTCTGAGTGAACTCCGGGAGTTGGTGATGGACAGGGAGGCCTGGTGTGCTGCGATTCATGGAGTCGCAAAGAGTCGGACATGACTGAGCGACTGAACTGAACTGAACTGATGTTTGCCTCTAAGAAGGTACGTGGGGGAAGATAGGCAGGATCATCAACAGAGGATGGGGTGTCAGGCAGGATGGACCATACCAAGGATCTGCCTTTTCCTACCTGGCTCCTTACCTGGAGTTGAGTGTCTTATCTCCGCACTCTCACATTTCTTGCAGGGGTACTGGGGTGGACACTGTGTGTTGTCTACTAAAGGCTCTTTATAACCAATTTCTCCTTGACTTCCTCTATGAGAAAGGTTGAAAAGCTTAAACAATCTATTTGCCATCTGCCTGCAGAGTTTTTTAAGCGGTTCTGGCCAGTGAAAAGTAACAGAAGCCTCAAGGGATCTTTTCTTTTCTAGGAAAGGTTGTGTGTATACATGTATGTGTGCACATGCGATTGTATGTATCTCTTTTTGCATTTGCCTCTTTCCCCTTCTAAACTACTAGAAGACTTCTGGAGATGAGCAGCCACTGTGTGGCTATGAAGTGATCAGCATTAAGGTGTAGCGCCACGTGGTAAGCAAGGTGGAGTGCTTGCTCTCTTTGACAAATAATCCTTTCAGTCATGATGGAGAGTTTTATATCCTTTGTAGCCAAAAGCAACCCCAGTACACACAAAAACTGGCCAGTCATCCAATCTAAGTTGCCCTGCTCTGGCCAGATCTTTGTTGATTTCCCTGCCTCTTCTTCTCCTTAGATCAATCTTCTAGACATTTACAACTGGAGTCCTCAAGATGCCCCCTGTCTGCTCCCACGAGATTTAGACTTCAGATCCAAACCAGCATCCTGGCCTAGAGACCAAGAGAGTCCCTTTGGCCTTCAGACTAGGGCACAAGAAATAATGTCCTTATCAGGGTGAGACTCGAGGTAGAGATGGCTTACACACTGAAGTGACCCAGATTTTGCAGTTTCATCTAGTGCTGCTTCCTGACAACTCTGTCCATGTTGAAAACACCACACCACCTGGAAGGTCGAGCTCCAGTGAGTCCTTTCCTGGAATCATGCTGTAGCAGGAACAAATGTCAATATGTTTATCCTTATGCTTTTTCTCTTCCGCATTAACTGGAGAATAATTAGAATTATGATGATCTTTTTACTGCAGTCTTTTTACTTCCTCAGTAAGCTCTCTAGAACCAAAGAGACAGACCCAAGGGAAGCTGGTGATGCTGCTTATGCCATAACAACAAGCCAGAAAAAGAACAGAGAGCCGAAACACCCTGTCACCTGGGAGACCAGAGGATGGCTCCCTCGTGTAAGGGAAAATTTTGCAAAGTCTCAGAAATGGGCAAAATCAAGTGTCCTGCCAGTGGAGTTCTGGATTTTATCTAGTAGATCTCAAAGGGATTATCTTCTTCTGCCAGGATGAACACCTTAAGCAGATCTCAATCAACAAAGCTATTTTCCACCTTTATAGAAGTTGTAGGAAACTCATAGCGATGCAAATTATCCTTGTCCATGATGATGAAAATGAATTTTATCTGGTAGAGATATAACTGATTTCTACCCAATAAGGAAAATCTAACCTCAGACATTCCATTTTATTGCCCAACAGCAGTGGAGCTCACTCATGCGTCATCTGTGTCCATCTGGGAATTGCCCAAGATGCTTTCAGAGAGTCTGTTAGATCTAAACCGTTTTCATATTAATATTATTTGCCTGTTTTTCTCTCATTTCCTCACAGGCATATGGTGCCTTTTGAGGGGCTACATGACTTGCAATGTTACTGTTATTGCTCTGATGGCTTATGGAATGAGTGCTTGTTGGTATGCTCCTGTGTTTTTTTGTTGTTGTTGTTTGTTTGTTTTTTTGTTTTTTTTTCAAGTTGTACATCTTTTTTTACTCAACAGAATGTACTAATGTCATTGAACTCTACAGTTTAAAACAGTTAAAATGATAAATTTTATTTTCTGTAAAATTTAACACACAAGCTACCAGTGAATTGTCCTTCAGTTACATCCCATACTAACTCTAAAAATATGAGCATTGATATTGATAGATAGATCAATCTTTATGTACTTTTCCTTAGTATTAACATAAAAATAAACATTAACAAAGAGAAACATAAGAAGGCTTCTTTCAGTTGTACAATGAACTGTTCTATAAATAGGAGTGGGAAGGTTATAACAATGATATTTCACAGAAAAGGTATTTGAGAAAAAATGAGAATAGCACTTGAGAATATGTAAGTGCTATAAAACAAAATAGAGCCTGTTGGCATTAAAATTTAGTTGATAGAACTCTAATTTGATCCTATATCCTTAATTCATTTGATAAAACAAGAGAAAGGATGCCCTGAGCAATCAGAGAAAACCGGAGAAACCCTGTATTCACAAAGGAGTGAGGTAGTTTACAATGTTGCCAAATACATTTGGTAGCAAAAGATTCTAAATAACTTAATTATGTATTCTTAATTATGGATTCTTCATGCAAATTTATTCAAGAAAAAGAGAAAAAAAGAGCATTACTTATTAATGATGTAAGAATAAGTCTCAGTGTTGCAAAAATTAGTCCATTTAAATCTAATCCAATTAAAAGGGCATTTACTGAACACATTTTACAAATGAACGAATGAATGACTAAATGATTGTATCAAAAGAAGAAATGAAAAGCAACTGCTATGTTCTCATAACTATTCTATTGCACTCCAATAACATTATATTATTCTTCAGGACTTTAGTAAAGTCTTCAACATATGATATAATATTAAGCAACATACATCACAGAAAATTTAAAAAATATTTTTTTCTCAAGATATTTTCTATATTTAGCAAAATTTGGCTAACAGTGAATAGAATCAAACATATTCATTATATAAATACAAAAATACAAATACATTTACAGACATATTAAATACGGTATAATGAGTATTTCCTAAAACATTTTAAACAAAAAGAGTGGAGAATATAAGAAATTATAATCACTGGGGAAGGATAAAAATAACATACAGAGTGTTTTTTCTGTGCCACTTCACTGATCTTCTTTACATGTCTCATTTGATCATCACACAATCATATGAAGTAGGTTTTTTTTATTTTTCATTTTTAAATACCAGGAAACTGAGGTGAAGAATTAAATAGCAGTAAAATTAGCCAGGCACATGATATTGGACTTGAACCCTGGCAGGCTAACTAGTTAACTTATCTTTTTAACCTTTTTTTATTGTTAAGTTTTTAAATGTCCTCAGTTTTAATTTCTAACATGGCAGATATTGGTAGATCTAACCCACATAAACAAAAGCTCCTTGAGGTCTTGCATAAGCCTTTTTTTTTTTTTAACTTTATTTTGCTTTACATTGCATAAGCTTTTAAGAGTGTAAAGGGATCCTGAGATGGAAACTTTTGAGAACTGCTACCCTATAGAATATTAACTAATTTTGCATTATACTACCTAATTTTGCCTCCATGAGAAATTTCATCTCAGCATTCTTATTTGAGATGTGTGTGTGGTTTCAATATCTTACTGGCCCTATATAATTAATGAGTCAAATAAAATCTTTGTTCATATTATATCTGTACAAGTGTTGTATTTTTAACTTTTAAAAAATTACCCTTTAGGGACCTTGCTGGTGGTCCAGTGGCTAGAATTCCTCATTCCCAATGCAGGGGGCCTGGGTTCGAACCCTGGTCAAGGAACTAGATCCTGCATGTCACAACTAAAGATCCTGCATGTTACGACTGAAGATCTCATGCACCCGAACTAAGACCTGGCACAGCTAAGTAAGTGACTATTTAAGTGCCCTTTAACACAGGGCTTGGAGTAGAAGAGAAAGAGGTGAAGAGGGACCGAGGAGAAAGTCAAGGGGCCTGGACCACGCTGAGGACACCCAGGCAGCACTGCGATGGCTGCCACACTCTCCCTGTGTCTAGGGCATGGAGCTGTAGGGGGGGTGAGGGGATCAAGTCAGCACCTCAAACCACTCCTCATTGTTCAGACAAGGACAGCACACAGACCCCCGCACAGCATACACAGGGCGCTGTGGTCTGTCCAGCAGCAAGACAACAGCCCAGGCCCAGAGGCTTGGCTGAGCCCATCTAGAGCTTCCTGCATGGAAATCCCTCTTTTCAATGGCCCTGTGTTTCTCAAACCCCTTCAAAATACAGTTGAGGTTCTTGACACCCAGAGGATGGTATGGTGTAGAAAAGAAAGTTCTACTCTCCGTCTTAAGGTGGGTGATGTCCCATCATCCCATTTCATGGCTTAAACTCCCAGAGAAGCCAGGAGGCCTGCCCCAGGTGACACTGACTCGTAGAACAGGTGACAGAGTGTAGGGACCTCCTCTCCCACCTCGGGACCCTTACTACTACTTCTAGGCCTCGTTATGTTTACAAATCCTGTGAATTCTTGTGCTCAACTCTCCTAGGAATTTGTGGAGGCCTTCAGAGCTCCTGGGCTTCCCAGGTGGTTCAGCAGTAAAGAATCCACCTGCCAACACAGGAGACACAAGGGACACGAGTTCAATCCCTGGGTTGGGAAGATCCCTGGAGGAAGAAATAGCAACCCACTCCAGTATTCTTGCCTAGAAAATTCCACAGGCAGAGGATACTGGTGGGCTACAGTCCACAGGGTTGCGAAGAGTCAGACATGACTGAGCACACACATGTTCTACATGTTCCTGAAGAAGGAATTCCTAGGGCCTGGACTCCACCTGAGGCCTGTTCATGCTGATCATGCTCGGCCACCTTTCCAATGGACTCTGAACTCTGTGTTTAGTGCCTATGAAAACAACAACAGAGGGATAAGACCCCCTCCAGACCGGGGAACCTTCAAGATCGTATCTAGGTTACTCATCGCCTAAGAGAAAACATATACTAATTACCGCTTCCTCCAGACAGGCCATAAACTTTTCTGTATCTATCAGAGTGTAACCTCAGGTTTATTGATTATTGGCTAATTATTTGACTGTTTGAGCACATGAGTACATAGCATGTGAATGATGGGATTATTGGGATTGTATTTTCCTTGGTTTATGTAAGTCTCAAGAAGTTTGGAGTGGTGGGTTCAGACACGTGTACATGGGGTATAAAGGATTTTCACAAATGCTGTTCGGGGTCCTTGGCTAAGAGGAGACTCTGCCTTGGGCCCACCGGTGTAATAAACTGCACTCCACTATCTGCAGTGTCCTTCTGAGTGAGTTTGTTTCCTGGAACGCGTGGCTACAACATTCCCAGAAGAACTCCATGTTCAGAGTTCCCAGGAGGAAAAGGGGTATGGTTTTGTTGCCTTTGCTTTCACTGGCTGATCATCCTCACTGAGGCTGGCTTCCTGGCCTGATTATGGAGACAATAACAGAAATAAACTAGCCAGGCCCTGGGCCCTTAAAGGGTGCTGAGCAGATAATGCTGAGTCAGAACCCTTTTCTCTTAGACTCAATCCCTACCTATTGTTCTGAATGGAATCCCAGGGCTGGCCAGTGAAGGAGAGTGGGGTTGAGGGAAACAAGAGAAGAAAGGGGAGCCTCCTCCCAAGTCAAATTCAGGTGGTAGCATAGCAGATTTTTTTCCTGAGTAGCTTTATTTTATTTATTTCTTAATTGGAGTATAATTGCTTTGCAATGTCACGTTGGTTTCTGCTGAACACCTATGTGAATCAGCTCTGTGCATGTGTGTGTATATCCCTTCCCTCTTGAGCCTCCCTCTTAGCCCGCCCCTGTCCCATCCCTATGGGTCATCGCGGAGCACTGAGCTGAGCTCCCTGTGCTGAGCAGCAGCTTCTCACTAGCTATCTGTTTTACGCATGGCAGCAGCGTGGGTGCTCAGTCGTGTCCGGCTCTTTGCGACCCCACGGGCTACAGCCACTAGGCCTCTCTGTCCATGGGATTCTCCAGGCAAGAATACTGCAGCGGGTTGCCATTTCCTCCTCTAGGGGATCTTCCCAACCCAGGGATAGCACTCACATCTCTATGTCTCCTACATTGGCAGGTGAGTTCTTCACCACTAGCACCACCTGGGAAGCCCAAAAGTTAATTGGGGACAAGGCTTTCCTGCCCTGACACCACCTCAGGTGGGACTTGAATCCACAATCCCTGGCTTAGGAGGCCAGTGCCTTATCCATTAGGCCACTGGGGCATTTACACATGGTAATGTATGCATGTCAATGTTATTCTCAATTCCTCCCACCCTTTCCATCCCCCACTGTGTCCACAAGTCTGCTCTCTATGTCAGCATCTTTATTAGAGCAGATTTTTTTAAGGTAATCTTTTAAAGTGTGTGTGTGTATGTGTGTCAGTGTGTGCGTGAGTACACAATATCTTTTGGTGTAGCAGATACAACATGATAAATATATGAGTATTCCCAGGGTCCCTGCTCCATCTTCATGCTGAGTTGGGAGAATCTTGCCTGCAACCTCAGCTTCACTGAGAGAGAAGCAGAAGGAATGCTAATGATATCTGAGAAGCTAAAATCATCCACATCAGGGGTCTCCAAACTATGCCCTCCACTGGAGAGAAGCAGAAGGAATGCTAATGATATCTGAGAAGCTAAAATCATCCACATCAGGGGTCTCCAAACTATGCCCTGTGGGCCCATTACAACCCTTGTCCTGTTTTCCATACATTCCATGAGCTAAGACTAGTTTTTAAATGTTTAAATGGTTGAGACAAAAATAAAAAAATAATAATAATTCATGATCCATGAAAATGACATGCAATTAAAATTTCAGTGTCCACAGAGTTGCACTGAAACACAGCCATGCTCACTCATTTCCTTCTTGTCCAAAGCTGCTGCAGAGATGGTGTCAGAGCTGAGTAGTTGGAACCAAAATTGTGTGGTTTGCAAAGCCAGAACTATTTCCAGTCTAGCTCTTTACAGAAGTTTGCCAACCCTGATCTACATGATAAGCTAGGAGAGAAAAAGTGTTAGTCACTCAGTCGCGTCCAGCTCTTTGCAACCCAGAGGACTGTAGCCCACCAGACTCCTCTGTCCATGGGGTTTCCCAGGCAAGAGTACTGGAGTAGGTAGCCATTGCCTTCTCCAAGGGATCCTTCCAATCCAGGGATCGAACCCAGGTATCCCAAAATGCAGGCAGATTTTTCACCAGCTGACCTAATATGATAAGCTAGGAGAGAGGAGTATAGAATTCAGACAAGTTGAGTGTCAAGATGAATGTGGGAGTTTGGGGGAACTTAAGGGGGAAGCAAAGATATTTAGGGGTGACAGGGAATCAGCCACCACCACTATAATGATATTGAGAGCATTTCAGAGGGTCTTCAGAATGTTTTAGTGTTTTGAAAATGTTGTTGTTTAGCCGCTGGACTCTTTGTGACACCATGGACTGTAGCTTGCCAGGCTCCCCTCTCCAAGGGACTTCCCAGACAAGAATACTGCAGTGAGTTGCCATTTTTTTCTCCAGGGGATCTTCCCCACCAAGGGATCTCTTGCATTGCTGGTGGATTCTTTGCCACTGAGCCAACAAGGAAACCCCATTTTGAAATAGTCTGATCAGAAGTCAGTAATCTTTTTTCTTAAGATTACAAACATATATAGTAAAAATATTAAAACGTATAAGAGAGGGACTTTCCTGATGGTCCAGTGGCTAAGACTGTGCTCCCAACACAGGGTGCCCAGGTCCAACCCCTGATCAGGGAACTAGATCCCACACACCACAACTGAGAGTTTGCATGACTCAACAGAAGATTCTGCATGTCACAACTAAGACCCAGTTCAGCCAAATAAATATTTTTTAAAAGCATATATGAGAGTTGTTTAGTTGCTCAGTTGTGTTCAACTCTTTGTGACTGCATGGACTATAGCCCGCCATGTTCCTCTGTCCATGGGATACCCCAGGCAAGAATACTGGAATGGGTTGCCTTGCCCTCCTCTACGGGATCTTCTTGATCCAGGGATCAAATCCGTGTCTCTTGCATCTCCTCCACTGAGCCACTAGGTAAGCCCATTTCTGAGAGTAATATGCACCAAATTCAAGACATAATGAAAAGGGAAAATAGGAGGGAAAGGGGAGATGGAACTGTAGCGGTAATACATGATTTGTTACATTTTTAAAGATTTATCTATCTAAAGAAAATAAGTCAACATGTAATAAAAGATGAAAAGATTGTTTAGTGGTAGAGATAAAACCAAAGAATTGATTTTTTTTTAAGTTGCCTCTGGAGTGGAGGACGAGGAATATAAAAGGCCAAGCAAGAGTCTTGGTTATAAGTTCTTCTACACAATGTTGGTGTTTTTCTGGCTACTATAGTACTATAGTATGTACTATCACTTCGCCCTGAATCTAATACATGCATTTTTTTTCACATTTTAGCATCTCTATGATAAGGATGCATTTTACCATTGATTATAGAACACATTTGTCAGAGTTTTTCTTTTCTTGATGTTAGAAAAAAATAGTGATTCATCTTATAATCAGTGGTTATCTTACATTTTCTTTCAAAGGGACAAATAAAGAGGATTCTCTTTTTCTGGCATCCCATCGAGAGATCAAGAGAAAAAATGAAGCATTTTTCATTGTCTTCAGGTAGTGTTAAAAGATAAACTGAGGCATATTAAAAACTTTAAGAGTTTATTCGAGCTAAAAGCAATTCAAATGGGCAGCCAGAAACAAGAAGTGGTGAGGAGTAGACATCGGTGGGATAGAAGCTTGGAGAAACTTTTAACAAATATATATTAACACATATATGTGTAATCTAGGGGCTTCCCTGGTGGCTCAGCAGTAAAGAACACACTGGTCAATACAGGAGACGTAGGTTCGATCCCTGAGTCAGAAAGATCTCCTGGAGGAGGAAATGACAACCCACTCCAGTATTCCGGCCTGGGAAATCCCACGGACAGAGGACCCTAGTGGGCTACAGTCCATGCAGTCACAAAGAGTTGGACACGACTGAAGCAACTGAGTACACACGCATGTTGAATCTAGAAAAATGGTACATATGACCTTACTTTTTAAGCAGAAATAGAGACACAGACGTAGAGAACACATGCAAACAAAGGGGGAAAGGAGGGTTGGGAGATTGCGATGGACATATATACACTACTGATGCTACACATAAAACAGATAACTAATGAAAACCTACTGGACAGCAGAGAGAACTATTCAGTGCTCTGAGCGTGAAAGTGAAAGTCACTCAGCGTCTGGCTTTTTGCGACCCCATGGACTATGCAGTCCTTGGAATTCTCCAGGCCAGAATACTGGAGTGGATAACCTTTCCTTCTCCAGGGGATTTTCCCAATGCAGGGATTGAACTGAGGTCTCCCTCATTGCAGGCAGATTCTTTACCCGCTGAACCACAAGGGAAGCCCTTGCGCTCTATGGTGACCTAAATGGAAGGGAAATCCAAACATGAGAGGATGCATGTATTTTTACAACTGATTCACTTTTCTGTACAGCAGAACTCTGTACAGATAGAGATGCCTCTCCTGGTTCTTACATCGCCACCCCCCCCACCCCCGCCATTTTAAACTGACACAACATCGTAAAGTAACTACACTCCAACAACAAAATTTTTTTCAAAAAAACAGGCTCAGTTCAGAAAGTTTAGAAAAAGCTATGTTAATAATAAAAACAGCTTTTATTGAGTGCTTCTCTGTGCTGGTCAGGTCCCAGGTGCTTTATATTCTTCATTTAATACCTCATTTAATTCCCTCAATAAACCTATAAGATAAAGAATAAATAAATAGAAGAGGCAGAAGCAAAGTAAGGAAATTCTTGATTCACTGGGGTTTAAAGCACAGTTGGCAGTTTGTGATTTGTTGTCCATTGGTTTCAATTCTGTAACCTGAAGCAAGGACAGGGTTAGATTTTGGTTTGCTTACAGAGGTGCCCATGGAATTAGAGCCACCTGATTAATTTAACAATTAATTAATTGCTTAATTAATTTTAAAATGAACTGAGGGTGTCTCTGAGTGAGACACTGCCTTGAGCCTGAGCCACATGGGATCCCAGGATTTATCTGTGTTTAGTACAGTGTTAGTCGCTGACTGACTCCATGCAACCCCATGGACTGTAGCCCTCCAGGCTCCTCTGTCCATGGAATTCTCCAGGCAAGAATACTGGAGTAAGTAGCCATTTCTTTCTTCAGGGAATTATTTGATGGGAGCAGGAGAGCTTGGGTGATACATGTTGGTTATAAACATCTCTTCTTAGAAAAAGAAGACAGCAAAAAACCATATTAAGTCATTTTGATTTAGGAGATGTGATGAATCAGAGAAAATTTTGTGCTGGTCAGCAGAACCTGACCTGAGGAAAAAAATTGTTCTAATTCTTAAATGTTATTAAACTTTGTCTGCCAAAGTAAAATAAAAGTACAAAGTAAAATAAAGTACAGAGTCAGTAGTAATTAAGCCCTCTTTCCTCTGGGTCGGTCTCAGAAGTAAGAGATTCTATTAAGAAGCAAGGCCACTTCCTGATAAAACCATCGCAAGGGAGAGAGCAGAGATCAATTCGTGCTCCGTGGAATAGAGCGGGGGCAAGGGAGATGGTGACGAAAGATCTGAGCCTCGGGTGAAAGATTAGGACTGCAGAGGTTAGCACAAAAAATCCATCCTGTTCAGAAGAAACCCTGAGACTCAACCCAGCTCTTCTGTTGTCCTCCCACCATCCAAGAGAACAGAAGACTGAGGGGGCAGGCAGTCCCTGGAGCCAGATAAGGAGATGCCATTCCCTTGATTTAAGTGTTTAGTTTAAGAATGTCAAATTCAGTACCCACTCGGGTAATGTGTGGAGTCTTTCATTCAGCAGATATTTTCTGAGCAAATGCTGGGTGCTTTTCTAGGGACCTAAGATAAAGACCTCTCTCCTGGTTCTCATACCACCCAATTTAAACTCTACTTAAATGATGTCCCTTAATACTCTCAAAAATCCTATGAGGTGGTAGAGCTATCAGCACCCCCATGTTACAGATGATGAACTGAAGCTCAGAGAGGCTAAGTCACTTGCCCAAGGTTACCCAATCAGTAAACAACAGAGCTGAGATTTGAACCTACAACATCAATGATCAGAGTCTATGCTCTTAATCACTCTGCGACGTCACTCCTCTAGACGAAAGTGAAGATGAATGCCTGAAAATTGCTCTGCTCTCATAAAAGTCACTCTAAAATAGGTAATAAAAGCCTGAGTTTTACCTGTGATCTAGCAATCCCACTCTTGGATGTATATATGGAAAAGATGAAAACTCTAATTCAAAAAGATACATGCACCCCAATGTTCATAGCAGCACTATTTACAAGAGTCAAGACATGGAGGCAGCCTAAGTGTCCATGGAAAGAGGAATAGATGGATAAAGGAAGATGAAGGGATAGATAGGCAAAGGAAGATAAAGATAGATAAAGGAATAATATATATATACACATACATATATATATGTGCACACACATACATATACATACACAGAATGGAATATTAGTTATAAAAAAGAATAAAATAATGTCATTTGCAGCAACATGAATGAACCCAGAGGTTATCATACTAAATGAAGTAAGTTAGATAAATCAGACAAATATTATATATCACTTATAAAAAATGAGTGTTAGTCACTCAGTCATGTCTGACTTATCACAACCCCATGAACTATAGCCTGCCAGGCTCCTCTATCCATGGAATTCTCCAGGCAAGAATACTGGAGTGGGTAGCCATTCCCTTCTCCAGGGGATCTTCCCAACCCAGAGATCAAACCCCCGTCTCCTGCATTACAGGTATATTCTTTATTGTCTGAGCCACTATAGGTGGAATCTAAAGCAAACTGATGGTTACCAAAGGGGAAAGGGGGAGGATAAATTAAGAGTTTGAGGTTAACAGATACACATTACTATATATTCAGTTCAGTTCAGTCGCTCAGTCGTGTCCGACTCTTTGCAACCCCATGAATCGCAGCACGCCAGGCCTCCCTGTCCATCACCAACTCCCAGAGTTCACTCAGACTCACATCCATCCAGTCCGTGATGCCATCCAGCCATCTCATCCTCTGTCGTCCCCTTCTCCTCCTGCCCCCAATCCCTCCCAGCATCAGAGTCTTATCCAATGAGTCAACTCTTCGCATGAGGTGGCCAAAGTACTGGAGTTTCAGCTTTAGCATCATTCCTTCCAAAGAAATCCCAGGGCTGATCTCCTTCAGAATGGACTGGCTGGATCTCCTTGCAGTCCAAGGGACTCTCAAGAGTCTTCTCCAAGACCACAGTTTGAAAGCATCAATTCTTCGGCACTTAGCCTTCTTCACAGTCCAACTCTCACATCCATACATGATCACAGGAAAAACCATAGCCTTGACTAGATGGATCTTAGTTGGCAAAGTAATGTCTCTGCTTTTGAATATGCTGTCTAGGTTGGTCATCACTTTTCTTCCAAGGAGTAAGCGTCTTCTAATTTCGTGGCTGCAGTCACCATCTGCTGTGATTTTGGAGCCCAATATACTGAATATATATACTTCTGTACATACAGATACACACTACTACATATAAAATAGATAAACAGCTAGGACCTACTGTCTAGCATAAGAAACTATAGTCAATATATTGTAACAACCTACAGTGGAAACGAATCTGAAAAAGAATAGACATATACGTATAACTGAATCACTTTGCTGAATACCTGAAACTAACTCAACATTGCAAATCACCTATACTCCAATTTTTTAAAAGTATGGGTTTTGTAAATCAGACAAGAGTTAGAATTCTTTCCCACTGCTGGCCTCTGTTTCCATGAAGGCAGGGACCATACCTAACCTGGCGCCTTTGGATCCCCTAGCATCAAGCCTAAGACATAGTGATACTCAGTAAATATCTGCGGACTGGATGAAGGAGTGAATTCGTTTACCAGCAAAAGGATCTTGGAAGAACGCCCTAGTCTGTCTTCCCTCTGGTTCTTCCCATGTATCCGTTCCTCCTTAGAGATATTGTAAAATTTCAATGAAGTATTTCAGATAAATACCACAAGGCCTAAACTATAGTAGTCCAGTTCAGTTGCTCAGTCATGTCCAACTCTTTGTGATCCCATGGACTGCAGCACGCCAGGCTTCCCTGTCCATCACCAACTCCCAGAGTCCACCCAAACCCATGTCCATTGAGTCAGTGATGCCATCCAATCATCTCATCCTCTGTCGTCCCCTTCTCCTCCTGCCTTCAATCTTTCCCAGCATCAGGGTCTTTTCAAATGAGTCAGTTCTTCGTGCCAGGTGGCCAAAGTATTGGAGTTTCAGGTTCAATATCAGTCCTTCCAATGAATGTTCACCACTGATTTCCTTTAGGATGGACTGGTTGGATCTCCTTGCAGTCCAAGGGACTCTCAAGAGTCTCCTCAAATACCACAGTTTAAAAGCAACAATTCTTTGGCTCTCAGCTTTCTTTACAGTCCAACTCTCACGTCCATACATACTGCTGCTTCAGTCATACCCAACCCTGTGCGACCCCGTAACCAGCAGTCTACCAGGCTCCCTCATCCCTGGGATTCTCCCGGCAAGAATACTGGAGTGGGTTGCCATTTCCTTCTCCAATGCATGAAAGTGAAAAGCGAAAGTGAAGTCGCTCAGTCATGTCTGACTCCTAGCGACCCCATGGAATATAGCCTACCAGGCCCCTCCATCTACTGGATTTTCCAGGCAACAGTACTGGAGTGGGTCATCCATACACGACTACTGGAAAAACCATAGCTTTGACTAAATAATCCTTTGTTGGCAAAGCAATGTCTCTGCTTTTTAATATGTTGTCTAGGTTGGTCACAGTTTTTCTTCCAAGAAGCAAGCATCTTTTAATTCCATAACTGCAGTCACCATCTGCAGTAATTTTGGAGCCCAAAAAAACAAAGTCAGCCACTGTTTCCATTGTTTCCTCATCTATTTGTCATGAAGTGATGGGACCACATGCCATGGTCTTAGTTTTCTGAATGTCGAGTTTTAAGCAAACTTTTTCACTCTCCTCTCACTTTCATCAGGAGGGTTTAGTTCTTCACTTTCTGCCATAAGGATGGTGTCATCTGCATGTCAGAGGTTATTGATATTTCTCCCAGCAATCTTGATTCCAGCTTGTGCTTCATCCATCCCAACATTTTGCCTGATGCACTTTGCATATAAGCTAAATAAGCAGGGTAACAATACAGCCTTGATATACTCTTTTCCCAATCTGGAACCAGTCTGTTGTTCCATGTCCAGTTCTAACTGTTGCTTTCTGACCTGCATACAGATTTCTCAGGAGGCAGGTCGGATGGTCTGGTATTCCCTTCTCTTGAAAAATTTTCCAATTTGTTGTGATCCACACAGCAAAGGCTTTGACTTAGTCAATAAAGCAGAAGTAGATGTTTTTCTGGAACTCTCTTGCTTTTTTGATGATCCAGCAGATGTTGGCAATTTGATCTCTGGCTCCTCTGCCTTTTCTAAATCCAGCTTGAACATCTGGAAATTCAGTTTATGTACTGCTGAAGCCTGGCTTGGAGAATTTTGAGCATTACTTTCCTAGTGTGTGAGATGAGTGCAACTGTGTGGTAGTTTGAGCATTATTTGGCATTGCCTTTCTTTGGGATTAGAATGAAAACTGACCTTTTCTAGTCCTCTGGCCATGGCTGAGTTTTCCAAATTTGCCGGCATATTGACTGCAGCACTTTCACAGCATCATCTTTTAGGATTTGAAAGTGAAGTTTCTCAGTTGTGTCTGACTCTTTACGACCCCACGGACTATATAGCCTACCAGGCTCCTCCTTCCATGGGATTTTCCAGGCAAGAATACTGGGGTGGGTTGTCATTTCCTTCTCCAGGATTAGGATTTGACGTAGCTCAACTGGAATTCCATCACCTGCACTAGCTTTGTTCATAGTGATGCTTCCTAAGGCCCACTTGACTTCACATTCCAGGATGTCTGGCTTTAGGTGAGTGATCACACCATTGTAGTTATCTGGGTCATGAAGATCTTTTTTGTATAGTAGTTCTGCGTATTCTTGCCACCTTTTCTTAATATCTTCTGCTTCTGTTAGGTCCATACCATTTCTGTCTTTATCGAGCCCATCTTTGCATGAAATGTTCCCTTGGTATCTCTAGTTTTCTTGAAGAGATCTCTAGTCTCCCATTCTGTTGTTTTCCTCTATTTCTTTGCATTGATCCCTGAGGAATGTTTCTTATCTCTCCTTGCTGTTCTTTGGAACTCTGCATTCAAATGGATAAGCCTCTTATCTTTGTTTCTCAGAGGGCAGACAGAATGAAAACCCCAATCACAGAAAACTAATCAAACTGATCACATGGACCACAGCCTTGTCTAACTGAGTGAAACTATGAGCCATGCCGTGTGGGGCCACCCAAGACGGACAGGTCATGGTGGAGAGGTCTGACAAAACATGGTCCACTGAGAAGGGAACAGCAAACTACTTCAGTATTCTTGCCTTGGGAACCCCATGAACAGTATGAAAGTGAAAGTGAAGTTGCTCAGTGGTGTCCCACTCTTTGCAACCTCATGGACTGTAGCCTACCAGGCTTCTCCGTCCATGGGGTTTTCCAAGCAAGAATACTGGAGTGAGTTACCATTTCCTTCTCCAGGGGATCTTCCCGACCCAGGGATCGAACCTGGGTCTCCCGCATTGGAGGCAGACGCTTTAACCTCTGAGCCACCAGAATGAAAACCCATAGTAAGTGCTCATTAAATAAATCTGATGCCGCAGCCATGTGTCACACTGCTGGAGCACAGCACTTGGCACAAAGTAAGTTCTCCATGAATATTATTTATTATTTCTGTTGTCCTCTAGATGGAAAAACACATACTCTAAGAAAACCAGAGGAGCCCTGTCCTAAAGATGGGCTTAGAGCTACCCAACTTTCCCTAAGATGTTCTGTCTCTTCCAAGGCTATCCATCATGCTTCAAGCCATAGAACCACATAAGGAAGCTGGAAGAAGTCCTCCTCTTCACTCTTTTCTCCCTCCCCATCCTCACAGTGGAGCCCAGCATGGAAACAACCACTTCCAGTCCAACCCACCCATTTTATTTTTTTTTATTTTATTATTTTACTTTACAATACTATATTGGTTTTGCCATACATTGACATGAATCCACCACGGGTGTACATGAGTTCCCAACCCTGAACCCCCCTCCCACCACCCTCCCCATATCATCTCTCTGGGTCTTCCCAGTGCACCAGCCCCAAGCATCCTGTATCCTGTATCGAACCTAGACTAGCGATTCGTTTCTTACACGACAGTATACATGTTTCAATGCCATTCTCCCAAATCATCCCACCCTCTCCCTCTCCCACAGAGTCCAAAAGTCTGTTCTGTACATCTGTGTCTCTTTTGCTGTCTCGCATACAGGGTCATCATTACCATCTTTCTAAATTCCATATATATGTTAGTATACTGTATTCAACCCACCCATTTTATACTGAAAGGAACTGAGACTCAAAGAGGAAACCGATTACACAGCCCCAACCACCCCACTCCAGTACTCTTGCCTGGCAAATCCCATGGATGGAGGAGCCTGGTGGGCTGCAGTCCATGGGGTCGCTAAAAGTCTGGAACGACTGAGCAACTTCACTTTCACTTTTCACTTTCATGCATTGGAGAAGGAAATGGCAACCCACTCCAGTGTTCTTGCCTGGAGAATCCCAGGGATGGCAGAGCCTGGTGGGCTGCCGTCTATGGGGTCACACAGAGTCGGACACGACTGAAGCGACTTAGCAGCAAGATCATACAACCGGCTCCTAGCAGGGCTGAGAGCAGGATTTTGCTCTGTTTTTGATGCAGCTCAAAAAAAAAGCATTTATGATCTCCATAAGCCAGGGAGGAAAATGATGTGAAGAAAAGAGGAAATGGAATTTCCTGTTACCTGGAGCAGCCCAGGGACATCAGTTCTTGAAACAAACTGACGAACAATGGGGAGATTTGAATGCTGGCTAGCTGGACCCCAGCTTGAGTCTTCCAGCCTGGCCCTGGGGTGGCATGGTGCTCTTGGAGCTGGCTTACTCTCCCCCACCTTTTCAGATGAATATCTTCCATTATCTTTCCTCCCTCTCACCATTGTTTGCCATGTAGTAGCCTCCTAAAAGGGACGCTGGGCAAATCAGAGGAAGCTGCGTCCAGAGGGACATCTAAACTCTTCAATAACAGGCACAGTACTTACCCTGGCCATCACCCTGTCCACGAGCCAGAGGACAAGAGCAGGAATATGTCCCTCCAGTTGATCTTGCAGTGATCTAGGGGGTCTTGGAGGAAGGGTCTAGGGTGACCAGGCTGTGAGGGAGGGCAATACGGATGCTTGGAATATCACTGGCTGTTTATGGACCACCAATATGGAAATGTTTCAGTCTTTTAATACTGAAATTCTGCATTGACTAAAGTCAGACTGCAGACTACCACTCAGCTCCTGGTTGGACACCTCCAGGGCCCCAGCTGGCATTCAAGGCCATCCAAGATCACTTCATCGCAAATAGATGGGGAAACAGTGGAAACAGTGGCTGACTTTATTTTTCTGGGCTCCCAAATCACTGCAGATGGTGATTGTAGCCATGAAATTAAAAGACACTTACTCCTTGAAAGGAAAGTTATGACCAACCTAGACAGCATATTAAAAAGCAGAGATATTACTTTGTCCACAAAGGTCCATCTAGTCAAGGCTATGGTTTTTCCAGTGGTCATGTATGGATGTGAGAGTTGGACTGTGAAGAAAGCTGAGTGCCGAAGAATTGATGCTTTTGAACTGTGGTGTTGGAGAAGACTCTTGAGAGTCCCTTGGACTGCAAGGAGATCCAACCAGTCCATCCTAAAGGAGACCAGTCCTGGGTGTTCATTGGAAAGACTGATGCTGAAACTGAAACTCCAATACTTTGGCCACCTGATGCGAAGAGCTGACTCATTTGAAAAGACCCTGATGTTGAGAAAGATTGAGGGCAGGAGGAGAAGGGGACGACAAAGGATGAGATGGTTGGATGGCATCACCGACTCAATGGACATGGGTTTGGGTGGACTCCAGGAGTTGGTGATAGACAGGGAGGTCTAGTGTGCTGTGGTTCATGGGGTCACAAAAAGTCGGACACAACTGAGCAACTGAACTGAACTGAAGGTCTATCTGTCCCCTGCATCACTTTCTAGGGTCACCTCCCACTGCCTCTCTCTGCATGAGGCTGTGTGGTATCATGAAAAAGGCAATGGATGCCATGTCAGAAAGATCTGGATTAGAATTCTTGCTCTGCCACTTATAATTTACAGACTCGGGGGAACTCAGGCTAAGTTCTCTGAGACTGATTCGTAACAAAGGATAAGCAGCCATCAAATGTCCACCACCATTTCAAACTCTAAGTGCTCACTTACTCCTCACAACCACTCCATAAATAAGATCCCATCCACAGCCATGTTTTACAGACAAGGACACTGAGGCACCAGGGCTAGTTCAACAGTTTGTCCAAGGCCATCAGCTTCCCAGTTGCAGAATGAGAAACCTGCCCAAGGTCAATCCTGTGCACTTGACTACATCCTTATATGGCCCCCATTAAGTGGGGGATAGTGAAAATAACCTGTAAATGGGTATTGATAGCTCTAAAGCCTCCATGCAAGTGGACTCCTGGATGGATGGGTGAGTGGCAGATGGATGAACAGAAAAAACTATGTATTTTTTCTATTATTAATTTTTTTTTAATTTTTACAGTGTTGGTTGATTTCTCCCATACAAACAATGCAAATTGCACATACCTAATTATACATCCATCCCCTCCCTCTCTAGCCTCCCTCCCCTCCCCACATCCTACCCCTCCTGGTCATCACAGAGCACCAGACTGGGCTCCCCATGCTACACAGCAACTTCCCACCAGCTATCCATTTTATTTACACCTGATAGTTGATGTTACTCTCTTAATTAGTTGATCTAACTTTCTTAATTTGTCCCACTTTTTCCCTCCCCCATGTGCACAAGTTCATTCTCTACATCGACATCTCCATTCCTTCCCTG
Source organism: Budorcas taxicolor (assembly GCF_023091745.1). Taxonomy (NCBI): domain Eukaryota; kingdom Metazoa; phylum Chordata; class Mammalia; order Artiodactyla; family Bovidae; genus Budorcas; species Budorcas taxicolor. The sequence goes on from NC_068914.1 coordinate 117,137,789, forward strand.
CAAATAGGAGGTTGGGGAGAAGGGGGTTCTAGGCGTACGGCTGTTCCCTGCCCTATGGGAGGAGCACACAGACCCCCCACTATGGGCTCTTCCACTGGAGCGAAGTCAAAGGTCATAAGCCCATATCAAAGTCTGGAACCTCAAAACCATTTCATCAGCTTCCAAATCCCAGTCAGATCAGGGAAAGAGAGGCAACATAAATCTTGTTTCATTGAGACCAGACGCCCTGCAGCCAATCTGCCACTCCCTCTGTGTCAACTTGGGCGAGGTATTTAACTGCCTGATGACTCAGTTTCCTCCTCTGGGGACAAAAACAGCAACAGCAATAGCAAAACAAGCTTTTCTGAGGGGTGTGTGTGTGTGTGTGTGTGTGTGACTAGAATAAAGCACCTGACTCCAGCTGAGTCCGAAATTCTGTGACCCTGGGCTTTGAGGAAGGGTCAAGGTACCGTCCCGAACATAGCCAGGCTGCCTATTATGGGATATGGCTATGACAATCACAGGAGATGGGACAGGATGAATTGAGGAGGGCTGTGAACAGGGTGCAGCGCAGGAAGAGCTTGGGGCACTGCAACTTGAGCGAAAGCAGATTTCCCACAACAGTGGCAAAGTAGTTGATCTGTTGTTTACAACTCCCTGTATCCCCTGAGGAGGTGAATCCTAGTGACCCCAAGGCTCTTCTGTTTCTGAGCAGGAGAGCAATTGCCTCCTAGGAGGAGCCCAGGCTGAGCTTAACTGCTTTGCCAAGGAATAGGAAGGAGGCAGTGAGGCCCCAGGAGGACATCTGGGACAGGACAGGTAACTGGAGACACAGGATCTGGACCCAGACTCAAGTAACCCAGGGCAAGTCACTTAACTTCTCTGTGCTTCAGTTTCCTCCTCTGGGAATGGGAATGCTAATGGTTCCTTGATTCACCGAATTGTGGTGGGAATGAAATGAGTTCATATACACAGGACACCTGGAATACTACTTCATCCATGGTGAAGAACCCCAAGTGCCTGGAACTCCCAGGGTCTGGCATTCCCAGGGTCTGGCATTCCCAGCAGGTTTCATCTCCACTGAATGCTTCTTTCCCTAAAAACACCCCAAAAGCCTTTTCTTAGCCTGCTTGGTTTAAACAGCACTCCACATGGCAGTTTCCCCAAGCTCGGTACCATTGTCTCCATCTTACTAGGGTGTCAGAGGTATGGAGAAAGCATCCTCTGAAAATTCGGGGCACCAGGTGAGAAGAGAGATGTCCTGACAGTGGCACCCGCCAGGACTCTGGGCCCCCACCCTCAAAGCCCACTCGCATGACAGAGCATCCTTCCCCACCCAGGACCATGGGCGTTCACCAGAAACAGGAAAAAATTAAATGAAGCCAAGTGGTCCATAATTAGAATGGTAATAAAGGCAGGGAGGAGGAGTAAGGCAGTGAACTCTATTAATAGTGCTAATAAATGTTCCAGGATAATACCGCTGTGTTCTGAACCTGCCCGTGGGAGGTGTTGCTTAACGCTTATTTGCATATTAATTTGGAAGGAAAATGCCGGGCTCTTTCTGCTGGGATAAATCAATTCCAGTGGAAGTTCTCAGATGGGAAGCTGCTAATTCTTCTTCCCTTTTCCTCCCAGCAGGAAGACACCCATTTGCTGCCAGGAAAGTATTTTTAAGAGCCACCATGGTGTGAAAAAAAACTGGGCCAGAAAACTCCAGATAGAGTGTAGACTGCCTATGGCCAGAGCCACGATGGGACTCCCTAAAGCCCAGCTCAGTGCAGGCTCAGGAGCCAGGGTAAGATTAACCGGTTCTGGCTTCTCTGAAACAACATCGTTGGAGCAAGAATGCCAAGTAGATTCACCTCAAATTCAGTGTTTATTGACTGGTACTGGATGTTATCGGGACACGGAGTTAAGAATTTGAAATCCAGGATCTGAGATCGGAAAGTGAAAGTGAAAATGAAGTCTCTCAGTCGTGTCCGACTCTTTGCGACCCTGTGGACTGTAGCCTATCAGGCTCCTCCGTCCATGCGATTTTGCAGGCAAGAGTGCTGGAGTGGATTGCCATTGCCTTCTCCAGGGGATCCTCCCGATCCAGGGATCGAACCCGGGTCTCCCGCATTACAGACAGACGCTTTGCCGTCTGAGCCACCAGAGCCCAAACTCAAAAGACACTGCCGTGATCAATTAGTAATGTCTGCCATGGGAGAGGGTACCTAGGAGAAGTGATGTCTGTCATGCTGTTTTCTCTAAGAAGAGTCATGCTTCATAGTCTGGATCAGAGTTTACAACAGGCCTTTTTAGGCATAGTGAGGCAGGCAGGGTTGAGAATAGAAAATGGGAATAAAACTGCAGAGCAGCCAAGCAGTTGAGAAGCAATCCAAGAATGGAGTGACAGAGGACATGACTGAATACCAACACTTTTTTCAGCAGCTACTCTGTTGGTTGTCCTTGTTCAGTCACTCAGTCATGTCCAACTCTTTGCAACCCCATAGACTGCAGCACTTCAGGCTTCCCTGTCCTTCAGCATCTTCTAGAGTTTGCTCAAACTCAATTCCATCGAGTTGGTGAAGCCATCCAACCATCTTGTCCTCTGTCGTCCCCTTGTCCTCCTGCCTTCAATCTTTCCCAGTATCAGGGTCTTTTCCAACGAGTCGGCTCTTCCCATCAGGTGGCCAAATTATTGAAACTTCATCTTCAGCATCAGTCCTTCCAATGGATATTCAGGGTTGATTTCCTGTAGGATTGATTGGTTTGATCTCCTTGCTGTCCAAGGGACTCTCAAGAGTCTTCTCCAGCACCACAGTTTGAAAGCATCAATTCTTCAGCACTCATCCTTCTTTATGGTCCAACTCTCACATTGTACATGACTACCAGAAAAGCCATATCTTTGACTATATGGACCTTTGTTGGCAAAGTGATGTCTCTGCTTTTTAATATGCTGTCTAGGTATTGGACAAGCTGTTAAATCTGGGGAATAAAGAAATGATTAAGATAATGCCTTCTTAGACAAATGGCATACGCTATCACTTATATGTGAAATCTAAAATACAACACAGAAGAACTTATCTACAAAACAGAAACAGACTCACAGATACAGAGAACAGACTTGCAGTTGCCAAAGGGAAGGAAGGATGGAGTGGGAGTTTGGGGTTAGCTGATTCAAACTAATAGATATAGAATGGAAAAACAACAAGGTCTTACTGCATAGCACAGGGAATCATATTCAATGTTCCATGATGAACCATAGTGGAAAAGAATATGAAAAATTGTATAATATAGATATACAACTAAGTCACTTTGCTGTAAGGTGAAAATTAACACAACATTGTAAATCTATACTTCAACAAAATTAATTTTTTGAAGATAATGCTTTCTTTCAAAAATGAAATCTAATGAAGGAGACATGCATGTAAATAAGACTTCCGACATAATGAAATATCACTCCTCTGCTTCTTCTAGTGACTGGGTGTCTCTTTCCACACCCTCTGTGAGTCCTATTTCTCCACTTCCCCTGTTTATTAAGGTCCCCTCCTTGGACTGTTTAGTTCTCCTCCTCACTGGACATACTCACAGAGGACTCTCCTTTGCTCCCAAAACTTGAACTTCCTCCTCTGCACCAATAACTCCCAAAAATCTGTCTCAAGGCAGCTCTTCTCCCCAACACTATTCCCAGGTGCACACGAGATGTTTCCACTCTTACAATTCCATTTTACAGGTAGGGAAACTGAGGCATGGATGGACTCACCGGTTAGCATGGAGTAGAGTGAGGATTAGACCTGCTTTCTCCTTAGAGCACCTTCCATTGCAGGGAAAGAGAACCCAGGTGTCAAGGGCAAGGGATTCAGGACCACATGATTCGTGGCCCGATCCCAGTTGCTTCCAGCTGGCTGGATGACTCCCTATATCCCTGAACCTCGACACTCTTGGTAACATGAAGAAAGTCAGAGCACCTGCCCCACAGGACTGTCATGAAGATAACATGAGTAGAGATATAAAGACAGAATGACGCCTGGCACACAGCAAGAGTTGGTCCCCTTTAAATTCTTTTTTAATTGATTTTTTTAAATATAAATTTATTTATTTTAATTGGAGGTTAATTACCTAGATGTCCATCAGCAGATGAATGGATAAGAAAGCTGTGGTACATATATACAATGGAGTATTATGCAGCCATTAAAAAGAATACATTTGAATCTGTTCTAATGAGGTGGATGAAACTAGAGCCTATTATATGGAGTGATTTTATTTTTTAAATTAATTACTTATTTGGTGGTGTCAGGTCTTAGTTTTGCCTTGCAGGATCTTTTGCTGTGGTCCATGGACTCTATTTGCAGTGGGTGGGCTTAGTTGCTCCAGAGCATGTGGGATCTTAGTTCCCCGACCAGGGATCGAACCCACCTCCCCTGTATTGCAAGGTAGATTCTTAACCTCTGGACCACAAGGGAAGTCCTCCCTTGCCCCCACTTCGATTCTTATATGCTACTTTCTGTGTTTCCCCTGGCACAGAACCTCTCCTCCTCGAGGACAGGGATTGTATTTTGTTCATCACTGGATCCTTAACATCTAGAATAGTTCCTGCCACTGACCTGAGGTCAATTTGTAGAATATTTTTTGAACACAAACTCTGCCAGGCACAAAACATGGCAGAGGCAAAAGGATTGGGAAGGCAGTAGAAGCAGAGGAATTTTTTTACTAAGAAGAAATATGAAGAGATTGTCAAAGTGTAAGGTGCAGAGATCCATGACCCAAAAACCTAGGTTTGGGGGTCAGGTAAAACTGGGCTTGAGCCCTCAAACTGTTGTGTTCTGGAGGTGGGCCACTGTACTGACCTTTACCTATGGGAGCCTGCTTCCTCACCTGAGAAGTGGGGGGCTCTCATCCTGTGTGGTGGGGTAGTGGCAGGGGACAGAAGAGATCACCTGCCTAGTGTCTGCAGGTCCTAGTAAATTTCAGTCTCCCCCATCAGGGTCCCAGCAGAGCCCTCCCCCACCTCGTGCATCTCCTGACCTTCCTGATGGAGTGATGGCTGCTAAGAACCCCACATTCCTCTGCCAGACCTCACCGCCTCTGCTCTTTGAAAGCAGAGACTCGCTTTTTCTGTTCCACTCTTAGCAGGAGGAGGGAGGGGGTTAAGCTCCTGTTTTTGTTTTTACAATGCAAAATTTGTCAACTTGGCGCAGTTGACAGACTGCCTCTGTGTTCCTTTAATTGCCTTCCCTGCATGAGAGCATCTGTATGTGTGTGCGCCCGTGTTCCCTGGGAAAGGCTCACTTGCTGGCTTGGCCAGAAAAGAAGCTGAGTTCAGAAGATGGACCTGTCCCTTGGAATGCCTGCCCACGACCCCAACCCCCAAAAGCAGTGTGGGATGAACTAAAGAGATCTCCCTTTGAGTCAGGAGACTTGGACTCCGGTCCACACGGCCCCTTCAATTATAGTCAATAGCAACAGAATCAATAACAGTGCGGCAGGAGCTAAAATGGGCTTTTTCTAGCTCAATTTCAATTTCCAGCCCCAAGACATTCTACATTTTAAAGTGAGTGTTCAACCACCCCTCCAGGAGGTAGCTGAACATCAGCTTTGCCATACTTGGTTGACCACCCCCCACTGACATGTTCAATGATGGAGCAGCCTTGGGAAAGCCTAATTATTGGTTACTTTTTAAAATTTTATTTTATTGAAGTATAGTTGATTTACAATGTTGTGCTAATTTCTGTTGTACAGCAAAGTGATTCAGTTATATGGAGAGTGTGTGTCCAATCGCTCAGTAATGTCCAACTCTTTGAGACCCCCATGAGCTGTAGCCCACCAAGCTCCTCTGTCCATGGAATTTTCCAGGCCAAGAGTACAGAAGTGGTGGCCACTTCCTACTCCAGGGGATCTTCCTGACCCAGGGATAGAACTGAGATCTCCTGTGGCTCCTGCAATTGCAGGCAGATTCTTTACTAGCGCCATCTGGGAAGCTCCATATGAATATTAAATAACATTTTTGAAGTGCTTGGGGAGCTGTGAACTGACAGATACCCAAGATGATGGAATGGAGGTGAGATACTTCCTTCCCTCTTCAAGCCAGAGAGATGGGTTTCATGGAGGCCAGTGGAGACCACCCCCTGGATTGGTCCATACCTTCTGTGTGATGGTTGTCTAAGGAGACTAGGGGTGAGAGGCTGCAGCTATGGGCCTGGACAGTGAGGCAGGAATGGAAGATATACTTCATCAGGATCTCACTACACAGGTGTGGGCAAGGCTGGGCCAGGTCTGGGCCATGGGGAGAGAGCCAGCCCAGAACCCTCCCAAGGTGACCCCAAGAACATATGAGACCACTAGATTCCCAGGTGCAGAGGAAGGAAATCCAAGTGGGCAGGAAGGCATCTTGTGGCTCTGAGGGGAGCCAAGCAAAGCTAAAGAGGGAAAATTCCAGACAGAGAGAACCTGAGCACCAATCAGCTCACGGACTGTAAATGAACCAGCCTTGGCCCCTCCAACCTCAAAACTTCTCATTGGATAAGGTTCCACATTTTCTTCATTGCTTACATCATCTGAGTTTTCTCTCTTGAATCCAAGCCAATTTGAGTAATTTGTCCTAAAGTTCTCAATAGCAAGTAGAAGCGTTAAAACCTGGTGTCAGATATGTACGCCCCATGCTTGTCACGAATCACTGTGCTGAGATATTGTGCTACAGGAAACGTGCTGATTGAGCCCAAGTCACAGACGTGTCAGCTCAAGTCACACCTGATACACAGGGGAACCTGAAGACACAGGTTGCAAGATGCTTTAAGATGGCGAAACAGAAGCTCCAAGCACATATCAGGATATAGGAAATTAACAGATACACACTACTGCATATAAAATGCATAAACAACAAGGACCTACTCTATAGCACAGGGAACTATATTCAATGCCTTGCAATAATCTATAATGGGAAAGAACTTGAAAAAGAGAAGATATACGCATGTCTAACTGTGTCACTTTACTGTATACCTGAGATGAACACAACATTGTAAATCAACTATACTTCAATTTTTTTAAGTTTTGTTTTTTAAAAACAGATGTAGAAAGGACTCCGTAAAAGCATATTCTGAGAAACTGTCATGGATCAGAGGGGGAAGGGGAGACACAATAGCTAAAAGCAGTATGGTAGCCAGGATTGGAAACTGGAACAGAAAGAGGACATTAGTGGAAAACTGATGAACTCCAAATAAAGTCTGGAATTTAGTTAAAAGTAACATACAATGTCAGTTTCTTAGCTTTGACAAAGCAAGATATTAACAATGAGAGAAAATGGAGGAAGGATTCATGGGATCTCTCTATACTATATCTTTGCAACCTTTCTGTAAACCTAAAATGATTCTAAAGTTAAAAGTTTGTTTTTTTAATTTATTGAATGGGGGATGAACAAAAAATCTGAGTTCAGGAATTAATGGAATACCTGTCTTTCAACTGGCTGTTCCCACATCTCTTCCAGTCCCTTCAGCTGCCCCGTGAGGAGTGTATCACACACTACTTGGCACATCACAGGTTCTCAGTAAATATGCATTGACTGGATCAATTAATCCTCTTTGCATATTAGGAATTTGAAGCCAAAAGAGGCAAAGTCTGTACACCCAACTTTATTTGACTCCAAGGTTTGTGATTCTTGGACTTCATTTCCCTCCCAGCATCAGGGTTAGAGCCATGTCAGAGCTGGGAATTTTCCCCTGCCCTACTCTAGGCTCCAGCTGCTCAACTTCATGGTTTATGCCTAGAAAACCTAAAAGCAAGAAACTACAGCCTCTCCACAGTGTGGAAATCAGCACCATAAATCTCAATTCTAAAATTTAATAATATTTGCTTGCACATTGATGGCATCATTATTACAGAGCAGTCTGCTCAGGCTTAAGGTGGCCGTAGGAAATCATTTCATTTGACAGACGCAGCCTACCCACCGCATTGTGACCTGGCCTCCCCTAGTGGAGGGACAGCTGGCCAAGATGATTCCAAAGGACATGGCGGGGGAGCATCCCGATTAATAGTGTTCAGGCAGCTGGGAATGAGGGGACTTTTTCTACAGATCATAAATATTTCCTGAGGATTTCCATCCCTCTAGTGTTTAACGATCCACCTGCTTTGGTGGCAAGAATTCTATCAAAAGAACTCAAAAAAGCAGGAGAGATATGGTGAGAGAAATTGGCTAATCCCCTTCCCTCCACCCACTTCTCCCCTGGACATGTCAATCCCATCCATCCTGCAGAGTGCAAGTCAGATTTCATCCCCAAAACACACACACACATGCACGCATGTATACTAATGTACAGACATCCCAGTGGCAATGAATCTCCCCATTCCTCCAAATGTCTTGTGTTTCTATCACAGCACCAGTCAGAGTCAGCCTGGATTAGGGAACTCATTTATTCATTGATTTTCTCATGCACGCAACAGATATTTATTGAGCACGTATTATGCGCTATGTTCTATAGATATAATACTGACCAATACAGGCATGAACCCTACAGAGCCAATCATCTAGTTGCTCGTGTGTGAGTCTGTCCACACCCTCACTGAATGGTGGGTTTCTGGAAGAAGGAATCTATGTCTTCATCTCTGATCCCCAGGACTTAGCACAACACCTGGCACATAGTATGAGCATAATACATGCTTGCTAAGCTACTGAATCAATAAATCAATCAACACTAAAACCCAGACTGTTTCTCATAGTTAAAACTCTCAAATGTCCTCTGCCCTCCCCTGCATTGTCTGCAACAGGGCCAGCAAACTGCAGACCGTGGGCCAAACCCAACCCGTCATCTGTTTTTGTAAATAAAGTTTTATTGGAACACAGCCACACTCATTTGTTTACATGTCATCAATGGCTGCTTCCACACTACAATGCAACACTGAGCAATTGAGGAAAAAGCGATATGACCCACAAAGCCAAAAAATAGTACTGCCTGGTCCTTTGCCAAAAAAAAGTTTTGATGACCCTGGTCTATGAGATAAAGCTCACACTTCATAGAGGAGCCTACGGCCCTCTCCAACACACATCTGTCCAGCACACATCTCTCCACTCAGAATGTTCTGTGTTCTGGCTACACCAAATCACACATAGTCCCCTCATTGTTGTGCAGTCACTAAGTCAGGTCTGACTCTTTTCTGCCTCATGAATTGCAGACCACCAGTCTCCCGCGTCCTCCACTATGTCCCAGAGTTTGCTCAAATTCTTGTCCATTGGACTGGTGATGCTATCTAACCATCTCATCCTCTGTTACCCCCTTCTCCCCCTGCCCTCAATTTTTCCCAGCATAACTGTATTCTCCAATGATGTGACTCTTCACATCTAGTGGCCAAAGTATTGGAGCTTCAGCTTCAGCCTCAGCCCCCTCCTAGATCCAGCCTACTAAGGCCTCAGGGACTCGCCTGAGTCCTGGCTCTTGGTTTTGCTCAAAATTTCTCATCTCCAAACCTTTCCACCTGCATGACTACAGACTTCACAGATAATTTGCTCAAGCATCTCCTGTAGCTTGTCTGCCTCATCAGCCTCCCCTCCTCTATCCCCAGACCAGATTCAGGGCTCCTCCCAGCCTCCACTGCAGCCACATTTTTCTCTCTTGTGGCTATGATTAGACTAGAATTCTCTTTGTCCTAGTTTTTCTCCCCAACTGGTTCACATTTCCTACCGGCAAGGACTTGTCCTGGGTGTGATTGTTTTGACAAGGTCTTGTTTATCAGTGTCTTCCAGCAGCTACTCCAGGACGTGGCACAGAGTAAGCTTTCACTCAATGAACTGAGTCAACCTGAATGTCTCTCTATCACCTGTCTCATTCCTGTGCCCCCTCCACCTCCTGCCCCAGGGCCCAGCCTCCCACTGACTCAAAGAGAACAGAAGCACAGAAGTCAAGGAGAAAATCTCAGTTACATAAATTGGGGATAACCTAGGGTCTGGTAGCTTAGTTGGTAAAGAATCCACCTGCAATGCAGGAGATCCCGGTTCAATTCCTGCATCAGGAAGACCCATTGGAAAAGGGATAGGCTACTCATTCCAGTATTTTGGGGTTTCCCTTGTGGCTCAGCTGGTAAAGACTCCACCTGAAATGTGGGAGACCCGCGTTTGATCTCTGGGTAGGGAAGATCCCCTGGAGAAGGGAAAGGCTACCCACTCCAGTATTCTGGCCTGGAGAATTGCATGGACTGTATAGTCCATGTGGTCGCAAAGAGTCGGTCACGACTGTGTGATTTTCACTCTCCCTTTTCACTTTAGGGTCTGGTACCTGTGGATGAGAGTGGAGAACAATGCGGGCGGGGGAGGGGGGATGTGCTGCGTGTTGTTACAACACAGCAGAAGGCAGGAATGGGCAACAGCAGATACCCAGGAGTGACCCTGAAGTAGGATTCCAGTTGGCTGCCTCACTGGGGAGACCAGCTGGGGGCACCATCAAAGGCAGCACGGAGCCAGGGGCGCCACCAGGATCCGGTTAAAGATGGGGAGATGTGAGTGGACTAAGCCCACCGACGGACGGTGAGGTTGCTTAAGGGCCTTCTGCCTCCAGATTGGCTTTACCTGGAAAGTAAGGCTGTGGATGTAGCTGCAGGAGTAGCATGTAAGACACTGCAGAGGGGAAGGGCGAATGGGGAGGGGAGACCTGTAATTCGTCGTGTAGCGTCAGCTCGGTCTGTGGTTCCCTATTATCGTGGTATTACACCATATCCCTCTGCCCTTCCACCCCCGTGCCCCTGCTCCCCATGCCACAATCTTGATGTCGGTGACTTCAAAAAACAATAAGAGCAACTTCCCTAGTGGTCCAGTGGCCAAGACTCTGCACTCCCAATGCAGCGGGCCTGGGTTCGATCTCTGGTCAGGGAACTAGATCTCACATGCCGCAAGGAAGATGGAAGATCCTGCGTGCCACAACTAAGACTTGGTGCAGGCAAATAAATAAATAAGCAATAGTCGTGTCCAGCTCTATGCAACCCCAAGGACTGTAGCCCGCCAGGCTCCTCTGTCCATGGAATTACCCAGGCAAGAATACTGGAGTGGGTTGCCACGCCCTCCTCCAGGGGATCTTCCTGACTCAAGGATTGAACCATCGTCTCCTGCGTTTCCTGCATTGGAGGTGATTTCTTTACTGCTGAACCACCAGGGAAGCCCAACCCCAAGCAAATGTGGAAGGGATAACTTCAGAGGGTTTTGAAAAATGGAGACTAACTGCCTGATAGATGAAGCAGGAGTCTTCCGAGACGGGCAAGACAGCAATCGATCTCTGTCTCAAATCCCCGAGAACTAAGAGCCCATAAAGCATCGGTCTGATCAATCATCTGGGGCTGACCCTCTCTGAATATTCCCCTTCTTATACTTCAGATTTTGTTCTCTGCCCAAGAAGTGGGGAGGCTTTTAGCCTGGACCTCTTATGTTTTGGGTCCAAATCAGCTTTTACTGCAAGTGATGATGTGAATTTGGAATGGGTGACTTTCCCTGGTACCAGGACTGCCCTCTGAGTAACAGCAGCCTTTGGGATCCTGGGATGAACGGAAATGAGAAAGATGTCCTGACTAATAGGATCTTAGAAGATTTTCTGATTTCTTGAAGCCTATTGGCATGATGGGAACAAGGCATGGCTGCCTCTCAGTAAACCAAGGTGGACCAAAATTTCTATGGCAGTTAAACCTTTTTTTAAACTTCTCTCCTTGCAAACATTTCACAGTCCTCACACAGTTCCAGCCCCTTCCCCTATCTCGATTCTCTGAAGCAAGTTGCATCCCAGAAATGATGAGGGGGTATATCAGGTAGCAACAATCTTCACCCCAAGTCACCCTCTCAGGGTTCTTATTTGGGGGGAAAAATAAACCTATTATATGCTGCCACTGTGAGCTCTAAAGAATTTCCAAGTAATCAATCATTCACTCAGCTTCTTGACATAGAGGAGATTACTTATGGCCCTGCCAGGTCCAACCCCAATGGATCAGACAGCTCCCTGAATTATATGATTTCTCTCTATCATCTAGGAGTTTGTCTCTGATTGTATGATCTCCAAGTCAGATGCAATAGGATGTCCTAGGCTTCTTATTTAAAATGCTTGAACTGCCCTGAAAACCTACAGAATGAGATGTCATTTACCTTCACATTTTACATGTTCTGAGTAAGTCTGATAACCACAGAGAACCATAAAAAGATCACATCCAAAGATAAATGTAAGTGGATGCTCACCTGGAGAATATAAATGCCAACCAAAGCCAGCATAGCCCTCAATACCCACCATTAAACAAGATGCACTTTATGGGGCATCTTTCTCACCATCCATTCTCCACCTCCCTAGAGGAAGAGCTCTGAGCTCCCAACTGCAGTGGCCACAGTAGCCTCCTGACTAGTGGCCCTACTTTGTCCCTCATCTGCCACAATCTCCTCCTCACAGACCAGCCAGAGTGCCCGTCTTGTCAAGTAAGTTACATCATGTCACTTCCCCACTCTTTATCTCTATCAGCTTCCCAGCACATTTGCAACCCAACCCCACATCCTTACCATGGTCCACTGGGATCTCTGTGACCTGGCCTCCACAAAGGGTCCACTCTCCCCTCACCAGTGTGCGCCAGGCATCCTGCCCCCTGCTGTTCCTTGAGCACATGGACCACGTGCTGACCTCAAGCTGTTAGCATCTCCTGGCCCCTCTGCCTGGAGGCCCTTCCCTCTAATACCCACTTGGCTCACCCACCCCTCACTTCCTTCAGCTCATGGTCACCTACTCCACAAGGCTTTTCCTGTTCACCCCATCTACAAAAGCACCTCCATCACTTCCTATCCTTTTGTCTTACTATTTCCTCACAGTATCTAATATTACATCACATTTATTTTTCATGGATCATTGCTCTTCCTCACTAGAATAGAATCTTCACAGAACAGTGTTCCAGTGAGTAAAAGGCAAATTCTGCTGCACAAACAACTTCCAAAGCTCAGTGGCTTCAAAGCATGAGAGTTTATTTCTCTCACCCTGTCCAGCATGGATGAGCTGTGGGTTCTGCGCCCATGTTACCATCATCCTCACTTGAAGACCTAGGCTAATGGACAAACCACTATCTGGAATATTGCAGGTGACTTGTCAGATGGAAAAGAGAATGTGCCAAGGGTGACCTGGCTGGTACACATCATCTCATTCAGATTCCACTGGCCAAGGCTGAATTCAATGGAATAGGGAAGTACAGTCCTTCTCCAGGAAAGGACGTAGAGCTTGGGGAATAGTAACCAGTCTGCCAGAGGCTAGGAGTGTTGTTTTATCTATTCCTCTGTCTTTGTGTCCAAAACAGTACCCAGTATGATTCAGTTCAATTCAGTCACTCAGTGTCCGACTCTTTGCAACCCCATGAACCTCAGCATGCCAGGCCTTCCTGTCCATCACCAACTCCCAGAGTTCACCCAAACTCATGTCTATTGAATCCATAATGTCATCCAACCATCTCTTCCTCTGTCATCCCCTTCTCCTCCTGCCCCCAATCCCTCCCAGCATCAGGGTCTTTTCCAATGAGTCAGCTCTTCACATCAGGTGGCCAAAGTATTCAAATTTCAGCTTCAACATCAGTCCTTCCAATGAACACCCAGGACTGATCTCCTTTAGGATGGACTGCTTGGATCTCCTTGCAGTCCAAGGGACTCTCAAGAGTCTTCTCCAACACCACAGTTTGAAAGCATCAATTCTTTGGCACTCAGCTTTCTTTATAGTCCAACTCTCACATCCATACATGACTACTGGAAAAACCATAGCCTTGACTAGACGGATCTTTGTTGGCAAAGTAATATCTCTGCTTTCTAATATGTTATCTATGTTGGTCATAACTTTCCTTTCAAGGAATAAGCGTCTTTTAATTTCATGGCTACAATCACCATCTGCAGTGATTTTGGAGCCCAAAAATATGAAGTCTGACACTGTTTCCACTGTTTCCCCATCTATTTGCCATGAAGTGATTGGACCAGATGTCATGATCTTAGTTTTCTGAATGTTTAGCTTTATGCCAACTTTTTCACTCTCCTCTTTCACTTTCATCAGGAGGCTCTTTAGTTCCTCTTCACTTTCTGCCATAAGGGTGGTGTCATCTACATATCTGAGGTTATTGATATTTCTCCTGACAATCTTGATTCCAGCTTGTGCTTCTTCCAGCCCAGCGTTTCTCATGATGTACTCTGCACATAAGTTAAATAAGCAGGGTGACAATATACAGCCTTGACGTACTCCTTTTCCTCTTTGGAACCAGTCTGTTGTTCCATGTCCAGTTCTAACTGCTGCTTCCTGACCTGCATATAGCTTTCTCAAGAGGCAGGTCAGGTGGTCTGGTATTCCCATCTCTTTCAGAATTTTCCACAGTTTATTGTAATCCACACAAAGGCTTTGGCATAGTCAATAAAGCAGAAATGGATGTTTTTATGGAACTCTCTTGCTTTTTCAATGATCCAGTAGATGTTGGCAATTTGATCTCTGGATCCTCTGCCTTTTCTAAAACCAGCTTGAACATCTGGAAGTTCACGGTTCACGTATTGCTGAAGCCTAGCTTGGAGAATTTTAAGCATCACTTTACTAGCGTGTGAGATGAGTGCAATTGTGCGGTAGTTTGAGCATTCTTTGGCATTGCCTTTCTTTGGGATTGGAATGAAAACTGACCTTTTCCAGGTGCTCAATTAATATTTATTGGGTGGATAGAGGTTCAGAACCCAAGGTTGATGGCTTGACCTAACTAAGACCCTGTGTGCTGGGGCTGATGCAGTCCCAGGTAAGATGGGCTCAATGGTATCTAATATACCCAAAGATTCAGCTATAAGAGCTGGAAAAAAGGCAATGAAACTGACAGCAGCCTTAGATGCCTACAGCCAGAAGGAAACATAAAGACCACCACTCCAGCCTCTCTCACAATGAAAGACTCCTTCTGTCCTCCCTAGAGAACCCCATTGGGCAATGGAGGGAGGTGCTTGGGCAAGGCAGATCCCGAGGCACAGAGCAGCAGTACCTACACTCAGGAACCAAGGGCTTAAGTCGGGAGATAAGACACCCAGGTCGAGTTGGGTCACTCAGGAGACCTGGGTCAAAAGGCAGTTGGGAGGTCAATGCCAAAGAATGCTCAAACTACCTCACAATTGCACTCATCTCACACGCTAGTAAAGTGATGCTTAAAATTCTCCAAGCCAGGCTTCAGCAATACAGGAACCGTGAACTTCCAGATGGTATGGGGAGGGAGGTGGGAGAGGCGTCCAGGATGGGGAACACGTGTACACCCGTAGTGGATTCATGTTGATGTATGGCAAAACAAATACAATATTGTAAAATAAAAAAAATAATAATAATAATTACATTAAATTTAAAAAAAGGCGGAGGATCCAGAGATCAAATTGCCAACATCCACTGGATCATCAAAAAAGCAAGAGGTCCAGAAAGACATCTATTTGAAAACAAGAAAGCAGCCAAAGAAAGGGCTTTTCCAGGGAACAGATGGTGATTCTGAGGCTCAGAGAGGGGCAGCAACTTACCCCAAGTCACACAGGTAGGAAGTGGTAAAGAGAGGACTTGAATCCAGGATTCTCCTCTCCTAGCCTGGTGCAAACAGCACGCTGGGAACAGCAATGGTGATGATAAGGGTAGTAATGGCTACCCCTTCCTGGCCTCTCACCGTGTGCTAGGTACTACTGTAAGCACTTTCCAGGACTGTTCTCTTATAAACCCCATACTAAGCCTATAAGGTAAGTATTGTGTTGCATTTCCATTTTGTAGATAAGGGAACTGAGGCCCCAAGGTTTACAGAATTGATTCAAAATCACTGACACTAAGTGACAGAGCTAGAATTTGAGCCCATGTTTCTCTTACTCCAGATCCCAGGCTTTTCGTTTTTTCTAATTGGAGGATAATTGCTTTACAATGACGTGTTGCTTTCTGCTGTATAACAGCGTGAGTCAGCTATAAGCACACATATATCTCCCTCCTGATACTCGCTCTCACCCCATCCCACCAACCCAGCCCTTTAGGTCACCCCAGAGCACTGAACTGAGTTTCCTGCACGATAGAGCTGCTTCCCACCAGTTAACTATTTTACACATAGTGGCATATATACGCCAATGTCACTTCTCATTTATCCCACCCTCTCCTTCCCTTAGGCTTCTCTGGTGGCTCAGTGGTAAAGAATTCACCTGCAATGCAGGAGACGCAGGTTCAATCCCTAGGTCAGAAAGATCCCCGGGAGGAGGGCATGGCAACCCACTCCAGTATTCTTGCTTGGAGAATCCCACAGACAGAAGAGCCTGGTAGGCTACAGTCCACAGGGTCACACAGAGTAGGACATGACTCAAGCAACTGAGCATGCATCACACACGCTCCTTCCCTCACTGGGCCCACAACAGTCCCCAGGCTCTTAATTGATAATATGAAAGAAGTGAAAATGTAAGTGTTAGTCGTTCAGTCGTGTCCAACTCTTCACGACCCCATGGACTGTAGCCTGCCAAACTCCTCGGTCCATGGAATTCTCCAGGCAAGAACACTGGAGTGGGCTGCCCTTCCCTTCACCAGGGTATCTTCCTGAGCCAGGGATCAAACCCAGGTCTCCTGCATTGTGGGCAGACTCTTTACCATCTGATCATATACTGATAATGTATTATACTAGTCACCAGCGCCCACTATAGACCCAACATGAGAGACAAGGTAAGCCAAAATTAGAAATGGAGACCCAGGCGTGGGGAACCAGAGTCCATGGAGCCAGAGAACAAGCCCAAGGAAACCTGAACCAAAGGTTAGAGCAGGGGTAGGGCCAAGGGCTTGAGGGCTAGGGAGGATAGTGGGGGAGGGGCACAAATGAAAAACAGAAATAACAGCAATGGTGTTCATGTAGTACTTTTTACGTGCCAGACAGTCCAGATTCTTACCACATACTAATTCATTTAATCTTCACAATAGCTGTATGAGGGAGAAACAGTATTATTCAGTCTTCAGTTCAGTTTAGGCACTCAGCCATGTCCGATTCTTTGCGACCCCATAGACTGCAGCACACCAGGCTTCCCTGTCCATCAGCAACTCCCAGAGCTTACTCAAACTCATGTCCCCTGAGTCAGTGATGCCACCCAACCATCTCATCCTCTGTTGTCCCCTTCACCTCCTGCCTTCAATCTTTCCCAGCATCAGGGTCTTTTCCAATGAGTCAGCTCTTCACATCAGGTGGCCAAAGTATTGGAGTTTCAGATTCTGCATCAGTCCTTCCAAAGTATAGTCAGGAGTGATTTTCTTTAGGATGGACTGGTTGGATCTCCTTGCAGTCCAAGGGACTCTCAAGAGTCTTCTCCAACACCACAGTTCAAAAGCATCAATTCTTCAGCACTCAGCTTTCTTTATAGTCCAACTCTCACATCCATATGTGACTACTGGAAAAACCATAGCTTGACAGAGTAATGTCTCTGCTTTTTAATATGCTGTCTAGGTTGATCATAGCTTTTCTTCCAAGGAGCAAGCGTCTTTTAATTTCATGTCTGCAGTCACCATCTGCAGTGATTTTGGAGCCCAAGAAACTAAAGTCTGTCACTGTTTCATGTTTTCCCATCTATTTGCCATTAAGCGATGGGACTGGGTGCCATGATCTTGGTTTTTTGAATACTGAGTTTTAAGCCAACTTTTTCTCTTTCACTTACATCAAAAGGCCTAGAGAATTCCATGGACTATGGACTATACAGTCCATGGAATTCTCTAGGCCAAAATACTGGAGTTGGTAGCGTTTCCCTTCTCCAGGGGATCTTCCCAACCCAGGGATCCAAGCCAGGTCTCCTGCATTGCAGGTGGATTCTTTACCAGCTGAGCCACAGGGGAAGCCCATTATTAAGTCTTAGTAATGAGGAAACTAAAACACAGAGAAGTTAACCAACTTGCTCAAGATCACACAGCAAGTCAATGTGGAGCCAGGATGTGAATTTGGGTCTGACCCCACTTTCCACTCCTGCACTGGGGATCAATGATGTCCTGAGCACACAGCTGTGTGGACACAGAGCCAGCTGGCCACCAGGGCCCCACTTAGACCTGTCTGGGGACAATGCTGGTCAGCTTCATTAGGTTGCCCAGTCCTCTGGGAGGTGTGCTAGTGCTTGGAAGTTTCTGGTTTATCTCGGGCTAAAGCCCGCCTCCCCTTATAAGTGTCCCTCACTGGTCCTAATTCTGGCCAGTATGGTCATGGTGATCAAGTCTGCTGTGCACTCTTTGGTTGCTCTCTCCATTCTCAGCACTCCCTCTTGACTTTGGCGTGCCCTTCGAGCTGATCCCCCTCCTCTGGATGAAGGCTGGAGTGCCAGCATCCCATCCGATTCATCTGGTCCTGGTTCCCCAGACACCACTTCGTAGCACACAGAGCCTTGAAAGAGACACTGGCTGGTCAATGTCTTCCAGAGGCACACTCTGATGTGTCACAGACCTCCTGCCAGGTTTCTGTTAGGTCAGGCAAATTAAGCAAGAGCTCATTTTCCCAGCTCTTCCAGAGAATGTCCCTGGACATATGCTGTCCTGCTCTTTCCAGGGCTCACAGAATGGAATATTTACTCAGGTGCAAGGGAGACACTGTCCAGCTGAGCTTCCGCTCCCAGCCAGTAGGTGTTCAGGCTACAGACACAGTACTGCCCATCTGGGCCAGGCCCTGGTGCCTCTGTCCCCCATGGAGCTGCTCTGGGGGTATTTCTGCCCCCACTACTTTGTTCTAAGTCTCCCCAACTCTTCTCTTCAGAATCTTTGCCCTCAAATAGCCCCCAGAGGAGACTGGAACAGAAGAGTGATTGTTACAGTGACTTCTGCATGATGGGCTTAGTTGACGGGGGATGAAAGGAGAGAGGAAGCAAATTCCATGGTCAAGGAAGACGAGATGCCCTGGGTAAGGCAAACAGACACTGGCTTCTCTGCTGTCAGACTTCTTAGGGCCTTGAGTGTGCATTAGAAATCTACTTAAGAGGCATCATTTGATTCAATAAATATTTACTGAGCATCTATCAGGTATCAAGCAACATTTAAGCACCAAGAATACAGCACTCATTGAAATAAACCAAAAAAGAGATGGACAATAAATGAGAAACATAGGAAATAAATAACATACATATGATGCTACAAGGTGGTATGTGATATGAGTGTAAAAAAAAAAAAAAAAGGCAAGATAAGAGGGATTAGAAAGGCCATGGAAGAGGGACAGGGATGCAAGTTTAAATAAGGTGGTTGGGATTTATGATTAAAACTCTTCAAAAAACGGGCATAGAAGGAACCTACCTCAACACAGTAAAGGCCATATAAGATAAGCCTACAGTAAACATTATTCTCAATGGTGAGAAACTGAAAGCATTCCCCCTAAGATCTGGAAGAAGATAAGGGTGTCCACTTTCACCACTGTTATTCAACATAGTTCTGGAAGTCCTAGCTACAGCAATCAGAGAAGAAAAAGAAATAAAAGGAATCAAGATTGGAAAAGAAGAAGTAAAGCTCTCACTGTTTGCAGATGACATGATACTGTACATAGAAAACCCTAAAGATAGGATCAGAAAATTACTAGAGCTAATCAGTGAGTTTAGCAAAGTTTCAGGATACAAAATCAATACACAGAAATCACTTGCATTTCTATATACTAACAATGAAAAGTCAGAACAAGAAAGTAAGGAATCAATCCCATTCACCATTGCAACAAAAAGAATTAAAAGTCTAGGAATAAACTTACCTAAGGAGACAAAAGAACTGTACACAGAAAATTATAAGACACTGATGAAAGAAATCAAAGATGACATAAACAGATGGAGAGATATTCCATGTTCCTGGGTAGGAAGAATCAATATTGTGAAAATGACTATATTACCAAATGCAATCTACAGATTCAATGCAATCCCTATCAAATTACCAGTGGCATTTTTCACAGAACTAGAACAAAAAATTTCACAATTCATATGGAAACACAAAAGACCCCAAATAGCCAAAGCAGTCTTGAGAAAGAAGAATGGACCTGGAGGAATCAACCTTCCTGACTTCAGATTATACTACAAAGCTACAGTCATCAAAACAGTGTGGTACTGGCACAAAAACAGAAACATAGACCAATGGAACAAGATATAAAGCCCAGAAATAAACCCATGCTCCTATGGGTACCTTATTTTTGACAAAGGAGGTAAGACTATACAATGGGGCAAAGACAACCTCTTCAATAAATGGTGCTGGGAAAACTGGACAGCTGCAAGTAAACAAATGAAATTAGAACACTTTCTAACACCATACACAAAGATAAACTAAAAATGGGTTAAACTCAAAATAGTCTTACTAAATGTAAGACCAGAAAATATAAAACTCTTAGAGGAAAATAGGCAGAACACTCGACCACATAAATCAAAGCAAGATCCTCTATGATCCACCTCCTAGAGTAATGGAAATAAAAACAAAATTAAACAAGTGGGACCTGATTAAACTTAAAAGCTTTTGCACAGCAAAGGAAACTATAAGCAACGTAAAAAGACAACCCTCGGGATGAGAGAAAATAATAGCAAATGAAACAACTGACAAAGGATTAATTTCCAAAATACACACGCAGCTCACACAACTCAAAACCAGGAAAACAATCCAAAAGTAGGGAAAAGACCTAAACAGATATTTCACCAAAGAAGACACACAGATGGCTAGCAAACACATGAAAAGATGCTCAACATCGCTCATTATCAGAGAAATGCAAATCAAAAGCACATTGAGATGTCACATCACACCGGTCAGAATAGCCATCATCAAAACGTCTACAAACAATAAATGCTGGAGAGGGTGTGGAGAAAAGGGAACACTCTTGCACTGTTGGTGGGAATGTAAATTGATACAGTCACTAATAGGTGACTGTATGGAGAGGTGGTATGGAGATTCCTTAAAAAACTAGGAATAAAACCACCATATGACCCAGCAATCCCACTCCTAGGCATATACCCTGAGGAAACCAGAGTTGAAAAAGACACACGTATCCCACTGTTCGTTGCAGCACTATTTACAATGGCTAGAACATGGAAGCAACCTAAATGCCCATCGACAGATGAATGGATAAAGAAGTTGTGGTACATATACACAATGGAATGTTACTCAGTCATAAAAAGGAACGCATCTGAGTCAGTTCTGATGAAGTGGATGAACCTAGAACCTATTATACGGAGTGAAATGAGTCAAAAAGAGAAAGATAAATATATTCTAATGCACATATACAGAATCTAGAAAAATGGTTCTGAAGAATTTATTCACAGGGCAGCAATGGAGAAACAGACATAGAGAAAAGACTTATGGACGTGGGGAGAGGGGAGGAGAGGGTGAGATGTATAGAAAGAGTAACATGGAAACTTACATTACCATATGTAAAATAGGTAGCCAATGGGAATTTACTGTATGGCTCAGGAAACTCAAACAGGGGCTCTGTATCAACGTGGGGTGAGGGGGATGGGGAGGGAGATGGAAGGGAGGTTCAAAAGGAAGGGGATATATGTATACTTATGGCTGATTCATGTTGAGGTTTGACAGAAAACAACAAAATTCTGTAAAGCAATTATCCTTCAATAAAAAAAATAAATAAGGTGGTTGGGACTTCCCTGATAGTCCAGTGGCTAAGACGCTGAGCTCCCAATGCAGGAGGTCTGGGTTCGATCCCTGGTCAGGGAACTAGACACTGCATGTTGCAACTGAAGAGCTGCAACATAAAATTATAGCATTTTACATTTATTCTTTTTTATTCAAAATCATCCTTACACCATATATACTTGTGCATGTGCTCCAGGATTTTCTAACATATATACTTGGCAACAAAACTGCTAGGCTCTAAGAGATACCTATTTTCAGTTTTCCACATGCTGCCAAATTGTTTTTTTCAAAATGGTTGTACCAACTCACACAGCAGAGTATGAAAAGTCCCTTTCCTCACAGCCTGATTAAATCTGGATGTCACTACGGATGGCTAACAAACACATGAAAAGATGCTCAACATCACTCATTATTAGAGAAATGCAAATCAAAACCACAATGAGGTACCACTTCACACCAGTCAGAATGTCTGCGATCCAAAAATCTGCAAGCAATAAATGCTGGAGAGGGTGTGGAGAAAAGGGAACCCTCCTACACTGTTGGTGGGAATGCAAACTAGTACAACCACTATGGAAAACAGTGTGGAGATTCCTTAAAAAATTGCAAATAGAACTGCCATATGACCCAGCAATCCCACTGCTGGGCATACACACTGAGGAAACCAGAACTGAAAGAGACACATGTACCCCAATGTTCATCGCAGCACTGTTTATAATAGCCAGGACATGGAAGCAACCTAGATGTCCATTAGCAGATGAATGGATAAGAAAGCTGTGGTACATATACACAATGGAGTATTACTCAGCCATTAAAAAGAATACATTTGAATCAGTTCTGATGAGATGGATGAAACTGGAGCCGATTATACAGAGTGAAGTAAGCCAGAAAGAAAAACATAAATACAGTATACTAACACATATATATGGAATTTAGAAAGATGGCAATGATGACCCTGTATGCAAGACAGCAAAAAAGACACAGATGTGTATAGCGGACTTTTGGACTCAGAGGGAGAGGGAGAGGGTGGGATGATTTGGGAGAATGGCATTGAAACATGTATACTATCATGTAAGAATCGAATGGCCAGTCTATGTCCGACGCAGGATACAGCATGCTTGGGGCTGGTGCACAGGGATGACCCAGAGGGATGTTGTGGGGAGGGAGGTGGGAGGGGGGCTCATGTTTGGGATCGCATGTACACCCATGGTGGATTCATGTCAATGTATGGCAAAACCAATACAGTATTATAAAGTAAAATAAACTAAAAATAAAAAGTTAAAAAAATAATAAAAAATAAATAAATAAATAAATCTGGATGTCACACTTTCTGAATTGTCTTTTTTTAACTTTTTTTCCCATTCAGATGGGAGTAAAATGTACTTAATGTTGTACTGATTTTTATTTTATTCATTTCTAATAAATTCATACATTTTCTAATTTAAAAAAAAAGAGTTGCAACAAAATGGAAGATCTAGCATGCTACAACTAAGTTGTAACCAGTACAGCCAAATAAATAAATAAATCTTTACGTACAGAAAAAAAAAATTCTACAAAGTTTAAAAATAATAAGTAAATAAAAAAGGTGATCTGTCTAGGTCTCATTAAGAAGGGCTGTGTGTGGGACCAGCCTGGATCACCCACCCAGCAAATTTCAATGTCCTTGGTCTCATTATTCTCAAGAAAAGAGCCTGGAAACTGCAGGGCCACAGAACCCGAGGCAGGGAAGCTACTGGATCGCCCGCTGGGCCTCCAGGCTAACCTGAGCTTGGACTTGGCTCTGCCACTTCCTGGCTGCCTGACCCTGCACAGTGGGGGCGTTGATAATAACCAGCCTTATGAGACCATGGCAAAATGAGAAGACAGTTGTGAATGCACCCAGCAAAATGCCTGGTACCAAGTAGCCTCTTCCATGCTGGCTTCTGTCTTAATACCTTGTATGCAGTTGCTGTGGCTTCTAGAACAAATTCCCACACACCTCACCGTCTTCAAACCACAGGAATTTCTTCCCTCGCAGTTTTGAGGCCAGACATCTGAAATGGGGGTGTTGGTGGGGCCATGTCCCTCCAGAGGCTCCTAGGGAGACACTTTCCTCACCTCCTCCAGTTCCTGGTGGTTCTTGGGTTCCTTGGCTTGTGGCCGCACTGCTCTCTGCCTCGTAGCCGTCTTCCCTGTATATGTGAGTCTCTTTTTGTTCTCTCCTTCTATATGGACTCCAGTCATTGGATTTAAGGCCCATCAAAATGATAGCCTGGACTTCCCAGGTGGCTCATGGTAGAGAATATGCCTGCCAATGCAGGAGATGCAGGTTCAGTCCCTGGGTGGGGAAGAGGCCCTGAAGGAGGAAATGGCAACCCGCTCCACTGTTGTTGCTCGAGAATCTCATGGACAGAGCAGGCTGGCGGGCTACGGTCCAAGAGGTCACAAACAGTCAGACACAACCGAATGACCAAACAACAGGATGATTATGTCTTTAGATGTTTAACTAATTTCAGCTGCAAGTATTTTCCCAAATTAGCTTATATTCTGAGGTTTTATGTGGACAGTGTATTTGGGGAGCAAGACCTCCTTGCAGCCAGCGCACACCTCATGGACAAGGAACCCAAGCCCCCGCCTCTGCCCTGTACCTCTGCTCCCTTCTTCCAGCAAGAAAGTCTATCCTGAGGTCGTCGGCTCACACAGTCTGAGCCTGTCTCCTCTCCTGCAAACCAGACCTTCCTGGTGTCTGGACCCAGATGCGTCCAGATCACATCCCAAGGCTGACACAGGGCAGGAGAATGGAGCTCACTTTCCCAACAGTTTCTGTCCGGGGTTAGCCCAGAGGTTCTCTGGGAACTTCTAGGACACAGTGGGTGACCTACTGGAAGAAGGCAGTGGGGACTGGGTGGCACGAGTAGAATGCCCGTTTTCACGCTTTCCTTGCCGGGAGCCAGCCCTAAGCCTAAGCCTCGGGTTGCGGCCAAACCCGAGTCCGCAGCGCCCCCTGGCGGTCATCCTAAGTCGGCACCGCAGCTCCCCTGTGCCGGTGCAGCCGCGCGCGTCGGAGGTGGCTGTAAATGAATTTAGCATCAGCACAGTTATTTAAATTGTTTTAATTAATCACAGATTGAGCAGTAAATGAACCACTAAGTGGAGAGAGAGCGCGGAGTGAGCGAGAAAGAGGTGAGGGGAGGAAGACGGCGCCTGGCGATGGCTTAAAGGAGCACAAATAGCTTCCGGTGGGCTGGGGGTAGGGGGGAGCGCTGGAGGCGCAGATCGCTGAGCTCTGCCTCCCTCTCCTGACACACCTCCCCGCCCCAGATCTGGGTACCACGCGGCTGGCGCGGAAGGCAGCCCAGCCAGCAGGGGTGGGATTGGGAGGGGCGTACATCCTTGAGCGGGGTGGTGGGGGAGGGGTGCCTACTCCCCGGAAAAAGGACAGAAAGTTGCCAAAAGGGGAGCGAGCAAGCAGGAGAGGGGAATAACTCTTGGTAAGAGTTTAAAACGTGCCTTGGTAGTGCTCAGCACTTGGACATCCGTTCTTGTATCTAAAAAGCACGCATGGCTGAAAACGGCGAGCATCCTGGCCCAACAAGGCCAATGGGCACTGAGGGGCCTTGAACGTGGATTCGGCGCCCGAATCTGAATCTGGGGACCTGCAGAATGGGAAGGGGTCCGGTGGGATTGCAGAAGACACTAAGAGCTCCCAGATCCAGGATTCTTTGCCCTTGAGCAAGACATTCAGTGATGCCCCGGGCCAGCTTCCTTATCTGTAAAGCAGGTTTACCACATTCTCCAGAATTTGATGCGAGATTCCGCAACCTGCAGCATGCAGGCCTGTTTTTGTAAAACCTGTGAGCTGAGTGGGTTTTTTGTTTTTTGGGTTTTTTTACACAGTTGAAAAAAAATCAAAAGAATAATATTTCATGACACGTGAAAATTGTATGAAATCTAAATTCCATAAATAAAGTTTTACTGAAAAGCAGCTATGCTTTTTCATGTTAAGGCTTGTCCGCGGTTGCTGGAACAACACAGGAGCAGTTAAGCAGTTACAGCAGAGATGGGATGGCCCTGGAAGCCTGAAATAGCAACCATCTGACCATTTACACAGATGGTTTGCTGACCCCACATTTAATACACCGTGATTTGTCAGATGCACGATTTTTATGTACCATTAACAAGGAAACACACTGCCAAATTAAACCACACCATGAGTCTTTCATATGACTTAGATTTTATTTTACATGGATTGGAAGTTATTTAGACCATTTAAACGTAGATTTGGACACACTTGTGAAAACGTAAAAAGGAAAATGTGTGTGAAATAAAAAGGGCTTCCCTTGTGGCTCAGCTGGTAAAGAATCCACCTGCAATGAGGGAGACCTGGCTTCAATTCCTGGGCTGGGAAGATCCCCTGGAGAAGGGAAAGGCTACCCACTCCAGTATTCCGGCCTGGAGAATTCCATTGTATAGTCCATGGGGTTGCAAAGAGTCGGACATGACTGAGCGACTTTCACTCATTCATTCAGCAAACATTTTCATATCCTAAGACCAACTCTTTTGAATCACTTCTTGACTCAAAAATCACTTTTGTCCTTGTCTTGCATACAGTCTCATCCTCAGTGCCTTTACATAAGGCAGTATTTCTTTTTTTCTCTTCTTTTTTTTGAATTGAGGCAATATGGGCTTCCCAGGTGGCTCACTGGTAAAGAACCCACACACTAATGCAGGAGACACGGGAGACTTGGGTTCAGTCATTGGGTCTGGAAGATCACCTGGAGAAGGGAATGGCAACCCACCCCAGTATTCTAGCCTGGAAAAACCCCATGGACAGAGGAGCCTGGTGGGCTGCAGTCCATGGGGTCACAAAGAGTCAGACACGCACAACACACAGCATTGGTTTGTAACATTATATAAGCTTCATGTGTACAGTGTTATATTTCAACTTCTGTGTACACTGCAGGGTACTCACTGCCAAAAGTTTAGTTTCCATCCATCACCCTACAGTTGACACTTTTATCCATTTTGACCTCTACCCTTCCCCTCTGGTGACCATTACTCTTCTCTGTATCTGTGTGTTTTGGTTTGGTTTGTTCATTCCTTTTATTTATTCCACTTATGAGTGAAATCATAAAGTATTTATCTTTCTCAATCTGACTTATTTCATTTAGAAAATTACCTTCAAGGCCCGTCCATGTTGGTGCAAATAAATGGCAAGATTTCATCTTTTTGTGGCTGAGTAGTATTCCATTCCAGTGTTCTTGCCTGGAGAATCCCAGGGACGGGGGAGCCTGGTGGGCTGCCATCTATGGGGTCGCACAGAGTTGGACATGACTGAAGTGACTTAGCAGCAGCAATATTCCATTGTATATATACAACAGAACTTCTTTATCCATTCATGGCAAAGAGCTGGACACAACTCAGCAACTAACACTTTGCTATTGAAGAGGAGCAGAACTGCGGGGCAAGATCCAGAGGACACTAAGGAATCGAGGCAGGCATTATTATTCCTTATTGTTATCACCTATTTATCCATTGACAAACTATTCAGTAGAGAATAAAAAATTGATGACAAGAAAGAAAGGAGGACATTGGTGTGCGAAGTATCCTTGAGGGCTGGAAGAGCTGACTTTCTGTGGAAGGACAGTTTGTTGATGGTGTGAGGAAGGAAGTCCAGCCTAGAAGTGGAAGGGGCCACGTGCAATTGTCGTCATGACAACTACCAGCTCCATGAAATGGGAAGCAATGCCAGAGCATCCCTAAGACAAGGGACGGAAGAGGACACTTTGGAGGTTAGAGAAGAGCGAGTCTGAAACAGTCATCTAGTAAAGTGTAGGGGATGAGCCTGGTTCTATATTCAGACCTCTTTGGACCACTCACCAGGGTGAAAAATTCATTTACATTCAGATCCAGCAGACAGCACATTTCACGAAACAATATTTAACCTTATTATATTTGGGGGACTCTGACCTTTTTTCTATTTTATCTCACTTTTTTAATGCTTATTGGACCTACTAAATTGGCTCCTTGACCCACAAGTGAATCTTGAACTGAGGCTTGTAAAAGGCTGAGTTAGGGAAGCATCATTGACCCACAGACCTCCTAGGTGCTCTCTTGCTCTGGGGGAGAGCAACAGGCTTATAGGAAGGAGTGGTCATCAAGACAAAGCAATGCCTGGGTGCAGGTAAGGAGTAGAGAGGATGCTGGATTTAACAAAGACTGGGTTTTTGCCAAGCAGGTGTCACTCATCAAAAACTGACAGGTCATAGATAGGATCTAAGGAAAGAGTTGAGGGTATGACGGGTGAAAGGCAGTAGAAAGATGCTGGGGGTTGGGGTGGAATGAAGGTCTGGATGAGGTCAAAGAACCACGGAGACAGGGAACCACAGGGAGTGATAGGGAATAACACAAGGTTTAGTTAAAACATGGAACTGGCCGGCCAGTGGGGAGTTGCAGTTGCCAAACACTGGTGGGAACAAGGTCCAGGGTGTAACCATGGGGGTGACTGGCGGAGCCAGGATGAGGAAAAGAGTCTAAGGAATGAGGAAGCTGGGTTACGGGACAGATCCCCTCTGCAGACACTAAAGTCCCTCCAAATTACGACCCCGGATGTCCCAGGCTGGAGTCACAGCAGAGGCTAAAGGATTCAGTCTCTGAGACACAAACCCAAGCCCTAGAGATGATGACAAGGAATAGGGGTGGCAGGAGGCTTGAATCTCACCGTCTGTGGCTGACCCTGGGCAGCAAGGATGGGCAAGGAGTTCCCGCAGTGTGGCGGGCGGGACTACTTGAGAGGCTACCAGGGACGCATGTGCTCAGGAAGATCCATGCGTCCCCCAGAGCAAGAGGGCAAAGGGAAGATCCAGGGAGGAGGCTGACCACCTGGGAGATCTTGCAGACACAAGGCTGAATGCTAGGGGGTCTGGCCCAAGGCATCCCAGGCATGGCAGATGGACTTCCTGTCGGGGAAGGAGGAATGTTTTATCGCTGACATTGTTTAGAATTGTGGGAGGGTGGGGATTCTGGAAAGCAATCTGACTTTGGTTTAGATGTTTTAAATCCTGTACAGCCCTTCTCACCTGAACCAGGGTAGACTGCTGGTTTGCAGAGCTGGGAGATGCATGAAGTTGAGTCAGTAAGGGGTGCAGCCAGAACAGCAGAGGATGCGATTTGGCGGGAGCGTGGCCTTGGAACAGCTAACGCCCCACGTGTGCTGTCCTCTTCTGAGGACTTCACACAAAGCAATTCATTGAATCCTCACAACTACCCTGTCAGCTGGGCCCTGTAATTAGCCCCGTATTACAGAGGAGGAAACTGTGGCCATGAGAGATACATGACGGGCTGGGGGATCTACAGATTCCAGATGAAAGAGCCGAGGCTCCCACCAAAGTCAGCTGGCTCTAGACTCTGGGCTTGGTACCCCTGTGTGACCCTGCCTCCCCCTGGGCCCCACCGTGATGCCCCAGGGGCCTGGCATCTCATGGTGGCTGCTGTACATGGGTCTGTGAGCGTGCTGGGTTCATCCTGGTGGTCCCCTGGGCTCTGAGGGTTGCGAGCAGGGTGTTTACTGGGCTCCTGAATCTCCCTTCCCTTACCCCACACTCTGTCACCCCAGTGGCTGTGACCTTGAGCAGAGGCCTGGTTCCTTGGGCCCCAGGAACTCAGCTGCCTGCCTGTCTGTCTAATGAGATTAGGGATGGACAGGTTTGTGGATGCAGCAAGAAGTGACTGCTGGAGGCCAGACAGATGCAGGACTCCACACCTGTTACGGGGATAAGATAATTTCTTTTTTAAGACAGGTTGAGTTGGAGCATCCCTCTCTTGCACCCAAAGCATCATTAACTGTATTACAGGGAGGGTCTGCCATGAGAGACGTCCCGGGAAGAGCAGCGTAGAATCCAGGGAAAGCCAAGATTTGGGGAATTGAGCTTCAAAGAGGTCTAGCGGCCAGGCTGTACCTACCAGGAAGATCCTTATGATCCCTGAATAGGAGGGGCCTCGAAAAGGAGGCCCTATGGGAGAACTGGATGCAGAGCCAGGACCCAAGATGTACCGTGGGGCCATTGCCTGGCACGGAAGGTGAGAATACCAGGCAGAGAGTGGAACTGCCCTTACTGGAGTCTGCCCCCCACCATGTATTAGCTGTGTTCCTTCAGACGCATTAGTGAACCTCTCTCTGTGTCCATTCCCTTCTCTGCCGTGTGAGGAGGGTATAGTACCTGCCTCCAGGGTTGCCAGGTGTGCAAATGAGATCATTCTTGCCAGGTGATCGTGCTTGCCCAGCACAAGGGCTGGAGATGCTGAGAAAATACCAATGATGAGTATTATTCCCCTTCCTCTGCTTCCTAGGCTTGCTGCCCAGTGGCCATGTCCTCCCACTCTCCACTCCCCTTCATTCCTGCCTGTCTGACTTGGGCACATCCTTGATGAGGCAAATTTAGGCATCCCCTCCTTCTGGAAGCCCTTCCTGATTTCTTCCTACTCCAGGTCTGGGTAGATGTCTTTTTGTGTGTGCTTTTACCCGCTGATATTTTGAAATCTGCCTCCCAGCCCCTGTCACATTATAGGCTCTTGGTGATTGTTGAACCAATAAGGGAGTGAACAAACAAACTGGGATGGCATCTCCAACTCGATGGACATGAGTTTAGGCAAGCTCTGGGAGTTGGTGATGGACAGGGAGGCCTGGCGTGCTGCAGTCCATGGGGTCACAAAGAGTCAGACATGGCTGAGCGACTGAACTGAAACAAACTGGGGAAGTGGGGACTGGGTTTCAGGAACAAGGTGGAGGTTTATTTATCAGAACTGATGACTAAGGGACAAGTGATGAGAGGGGCTAAAGCTGAATGCCCTGAGGCCTACACACACATACACACACACACACACACACACACACACACACTCCATCTTGTTGGTCTCAGGGCTGTTTTTCACTCCTGCAGCAAATATTCCTTAGCTCCCATTACATCCTATACCCAATTCTTGGCACTAAAGACACAGAAGTAAACAAGATGTTCATAATTCCTTATCTCTTTGTGTCTGCTATATTCTAGTAGCAGAAACAGACACACAAGGAAATACATAAAATACAAGATAATTTCAGATCAAAGATAATATGAGGGAGAAAATGAAAACATGCAGAGCAGAGGGAGTAGCAGGGATTAAAACGAAAACAGAGACAGGAGCGGGAGATGAGATGGAGGAGGCCAGGCCAAATCTGGAGGAAGGACCCCCCACACGGAGGGAACAGGCAGGATGTGCAAAGGTCCCAAGGCAGGACCAGGCGTGGTGTGCTTGAAGAGCCCAAAGAAACAAGGAGAGAGTGCATGGGTAGCCAGATGGAGAGGAGAAATGCAGGTCAAGGTAACATGTGCAGTAAGAAGCTTTTAGAGGTTTCTTTACCAGCTGAGCCACCAGGGAAGCCCTTTAGAGGTTTGAGCAGGTTTAAAAAGCCTCTTGATGAAAGTGAAAGAGGAGAGTGAAAAAGTTGGCTTAAAGCTCAACATTCAGAAAACTAAGATCATGGCATCTGGTCCCATCACTTCATGGGAAATAGATGGGGAAACAGTGTCAGACTTTATTTTTCTGGGCTCCAAAATCAGATGGTGACTGCAGCCATGAAATTAAAAGATGCTTACTCCTTGAAAGAAAAGTTATGACCAACCTAGATAGCATATTCAAAAGCAGAGACATTACTTTGCCAACAAAGGTGCGTCTAGTCAAGGCTATGGTTTTTCCAGTAGTCTTGTATGGATGTGAGAGTTGGACTGTGAAGAAAGCTGAGTGCCGAAGAACTGATGCATTTGAACTGTGTTGTTGGAGAAGACTCTTGAGAGTCCCTTGGACTGCAAGGAGATCCAACCAGTCCATTCTAAAGATCAGCCCTGGGATTTCTTTGGAATGAGTGATGCTGAGGCTGAAACTCCAGTACTTTGGCCACCTCATGCGAAGAGTTGACCCATTGGAAAAGATTCTGATGCTGGGAGGGATTGGGGGCAGGAGGAGAAGGGGACGACAGAGGATGATGGCTGGATGGCATCACGGACTCAATGGATGTGAGTCTGAGTGAACTCCGGGAGTTGGTGATGGACAGGGAGGCCTGGCGTGCTGCGATTCATTGGGTCACAAAGAGTCGGACATGACGAGTGACTGAACTGAACTGAACTGAACTGAAGCATGATCTGACTTACGGTTTTAAAAGGAGTGATCTGGTTGCTGCATTGAGAAACGCCTGTGTTAAATAAATGGTTAATGGGAGCCTGCTGTACAGCACAGAGAGCTCAGCTCTGTGATGATCTCTAGGGTGGAATGAGGGGGATGCAAGGGAGGTTCAAGAGGGAGGGGATCTATGTGTACATATGGCTGATTCACATTGTACAGCAGAAGCCAGCACAACATTGTAAAGCAATTATACGCCAATTTAAAAAAATGTTTTTAATAAAAGAGGTGACCATAGTGGGCAGGGGGCAAAGAGAGTAGCAGCGAACTGGTGAGGGGGCTTTCATGACTGGCCACCATTGTTCAAAGCAATGGTGGTTTGAACAAGAGCCATGGCCTTGTTCAGGGCCCATGCTCAGGGTCCACACTCAGGGTCCACACTCAGCCCGACTCCCAGCATCTCTGCTGTTCTTCCTGCAGCTGGTCACCAACAGTGGGTGGCCACATCCTCCTGTCCTGGACAGTTCTTCCTCCCCTCCCCGCCTTCTGCAGCTAACACCTGCTCTCAGTTATTTATCACCATTCTTTTCCCTAAGGATGTCTGCCTCTGTCTGAAAACACCTTCTATTAATATAAAGGAAATACCAACGGACAGCCCCAGCTCTGCCCAGCGGAACTCTGTGTGCTGTGTCTCCTCTGAGACTTCAGAAGTCATAATAAAGGCTAATATTGATTGAACACTCATGAGGCACTGGCCCAAGCTAAGTGCTTTCCTTACTGTTGTGGGTTTAATTGTGTCCCTGAACAATGTAATTGTGGAAACCCAGACCCCAGTGCCTGTGAATGCACCATTGTTGGGAAACAAGGTCTTTGCAGGTGTCCTCCAGTTAAGATGAGGTCATTAGGGCAGATGCTAATCCAGTCCGACTGGTGAGCTTCTAAGAAGAAAAGGGACAGAGAGACAGACTTGAGGGATTTCGAGCCTCATCCCTTCCCCTCCCAAGGAGCCCTGCCCCTCCCATTTCAGGGTCGTCACCTGGTGGCAGAGCTCAGTGCCCATCTGGCCTTGGGAAGGGCGCACCACTGGCTTCCGGCCAGGCAGGCTGACCTGTGGAGCTCTGCTCGCTATCACTTTGCCACCCCAGTCATACCCGCTCCCATGCTGTCCTTGCTCCAGACTGTGACGCAGCTCTCATCCGGCTCTGCCTTCCAGTGCGAGAGCAGCCCAGCATCACATAGGGGCTTGGGGACCAGCCACCAGTGATGGGAAGACCTATTTTCAGTATTAGAATATTCCACATTTTGGAAATGGGTTTACAAAGAGTCAGACACAACTTAGCAACTGAACAACAATGACATTTTGGAAAAATACAAAATTTGAATCATTTATGTCTTGAGACATACCCGGAAAATTATAGGCCAAATAAACAAATTCAAACTGAACCAAACTGACTGCTTCAGAAAGCAGTCTCATCCCATCCCTTTCTCATATAAAACAATTTCCAGACTGTCATCTAAATTCCCAGGACTTCCCTGATGGTCCAGTGGTTAAAATGAGCTTCCACTGCAGGGATGCAGTTTCGATCTTCGGTCAGGAACTAAAGCCCCACATGCCACAAAACACAGACAATAAATAAAAAAATAAATAATCTTAAAAATACACTTCCATTTCTTGGGTTACTAATGAGAGGGAGCCCTTCTCTTTATGTTAATAATCATTTAACAGTTTTAAAATGTTAATAATAATCATTGCCATTTCTTCCAGAGTCCTTTTAAACCCCAAGACTATTTCCCAAAGTCCTCATGGAGTCACCTTAGCCTAGAGTTGGGAGACTAGAGGGCAATAATGAGGGAAAGCTATCATGGAAGTGATCACAGTGGGACTGAGGAAAGCAGGAGAAAGGCAAGGGTGGTTCCATATCCCATCCCAACTTCTGGATCCCGAGCACTTCCTTTCCTGCAGGGTAAGTCCCTCTGCCCCCGCTTCCCATCCCCGTCACCACCGGGGCCCTGGCCACTTGTGATTGTCTAGGTCATGTCTACACAGACACAGGAGCTGGGAGGGCCAGGAAACCCCAGCTCTCCCTGTTTACCAGGCTCTGCGCCCTCCTGGATCTGCCTCAGGAGAGCCTCTTCCTACCTGGCCCCAGGTCCTCTGTGGGCTGACTGCAGGTCTGGCACTACCAACAACAGTGGACACAAGGGGGGCCCAACTTTCTGAGAAATGGAACATTTCCTGCCTTATCAGTAAACAAGGATGTCACAGTCATCAGCGATTGCAGCACTCCAATGTGAGCTGATGAGCCCAGGGGAACAGGGGAAGGAAAAGAATACCTGCCATCTAGCCGCCACCAGACTACAGCAACCCCCTATGGTAAGCCCCAAGGAAGCTCAGGATGTGAAAAATATAAGATACTGGCCCCAGTAGCTGAGGTGCATATCAAAGGAATTTCAGTGAGTCCAGACCGTTGCATCTTCCCATACATACAAAAGTGCTAAATTCTTTAGTGTGGAATATCAGATTTTCTTTAATTATCAATAATCTTTTGATGTTCAGACTACCTGCCGTTTGTTGCAAAACTTCTATATAACCTGGTTCCTCTCCTCACCTCCTTGAAGCAGTTCTTTCAGGGTTACTTGAGATTCTGTCTCTGGGGCTTGAAGTCCTAAAAATTTCCACCAAATAAAACATAACTCTCAACTTTTAGGCTGTGAATATTTTTTAAGTCGACAGGTCCTACTCACAGCATCTCAACCCAAAGGAGGCTGTTGACCTCCAACCATCTTGGGAAACTAAAGGAAGAGAAAGGAGGTCTCCCAGCCTATGCAGACTGACTGTGAGATGTGTGTGGCCCCTTCCCAATGATTCCTGGGTGTGCCAAAACTATGATCCACTCCATCAGCCTCCAGGGGCCAGGCCGGGAGGTGGTCAACCACAGCTGAGCAATCAGAGGCCTGCATGGGCTCGGGCATGGACAGATGGTCTTCTGCTTTCTTTCCTATTAGCCTTGTAATGTGATACACTGAGTGTAATTGGTACGTGAATCAGAAGACACGTTCCCTTTTATGTTCTCTGTGGGAACCTCCTTGTGTCCCTCTGCCACACTCTGGCGCTCCTCCAGCTGGTCACTCTGACATTTCTGGAGCTGGCAGAGAAGATGCTTGGTTGCACCCCCTAAACTGGGGAGTGACATCTTCTCAGGCTTTTGGAAGTAGCAGCCTTCAAACCATGGGGAGGATTAGCCTCCCTTTTTTAACCTTGGAGAAAAAGTCTGTTCCCAACCATAAGGAATTGGAAAGGCTAGGCAGCAGCAATGGGAGCAGATGCTGGCTCCACTGTATTTGGTCAGGGCTATGGCTTCCTGCAGGCCCAGCTTCTCTCTTCCTGTCACCCCTGCCGCACTAGCTGCCTCTCAGCCCAACTCTGCCAGCAATCCCCAAGGTCCTTCCCAACCTCAGCTAATCCTTCTGTACTAGCAAGGACACAGTGTCTTGGGGAAAGTGAGGCTTTGAGAGACCCACAGACCCAAAACTGAATCTAGATCCGAGTACCTAGGCCAGGTGACTTTCCCTCCCAATGCCTCAGTTTCTTCATCCGTAAAATGTGCAGGTCATACCTCTCACCTTGGCTTGTAGGAAAGATGAACTAAATCTCACAGAAACTCTGGTACAGTGTTGGTGTCCAAAACATGTTAATTTCACTCCTCCTCCTATATCCCCCACTCCAGCCCTGCCTCCCCCATGATTGTCAAGAAGTGCTTTTCATTATGTCAAAGAATGAATTCAGGAAACAGCTTAGGGAAGGCCCAGTCTCTTCACTCTGAACACACAGCTGAGTTTATCTATCCCTAAAGCATAATGGCAACCCACTCCAGTAATCTTGCCTGGAAAATCCCATGGACAGAAGAGCCTGGTGGGCTGCGGTCCATGGGGTTGCTACAAGTCGGGCACGACTGAGCGACTTCATTTTCACTTTTCACTTTCATGCACTGGAGAAGGAAATGGCAACCCACTCCAGTGTTCTTGCCTGGAGAATCCCAGGGATGGGGGAGCCTGGTGGGCTGCTGTCTATGAGGTTGCACAGAGTCAGACACGACTGAAGCGACTTAGCAGCAGCAGCAGCAAAGCAGTTCTCCTGGAATTCCTTCCATGGTCAGACATAAAAATCATCAATAAACTAACCACTTATATACATGCCCTTGCTGGAATGTCCCACCCCATTTAACACCGCATCTCCCACAGCTCATCACACCACCTAGTCAGCGGTGAGTCACCCTCATGAACAGACCTCAGCACTCCAAGATGCTGTGCCCATGAAGTTCAGTTAACTGTATTTGAAAATGCAAATCTCAGGCTTCCCTGGCAGCTCAGTGGTGGGGAATCCACCTGCCAATGCAAGAGACATGGGTTCAATCCCTGGTCAGGGAAGATCCCACACGCTGCAGAGCAACTGAGCCCGTGCACCGCAACTATCGAGCCTGAGCTCTAGAGCCTGGGAGCCGCAACTACTGAAACGCAAGTGCCCTAGAGCCTGCGCTCTGAGCTAGAGAAGCCACTGCCGCAAGGGGCCCATGCACTGCAATTAGAGCTGCGCCTGGCCTCCACAACTGTAGGGAAGCCCTCACCAGCATGAAGACCCAGCACAACCTAAAATAAACAAATTAAGAAATTTTTAAAGAAAGTGCAAATCTCACAAGTGAGACAGGATTTCATGAGCTCACCGACAGTGATATGAGAGCATGGTTCCAATCACACACAGAGCCTTTGATCAGTGAGCAGCTAAGAGGCAGTCTTGTGATTCAAGCCCCTCCTTCTTCCTGTTACTCCTTACAAACCTATGAGCAAGTTACTGAACCTCTCCATGCCACAGTTTCCTTATAAAACACACCACATATGTCCTACCGCATAGAGTCATGGTAAGAATAAACCCATTAATATACACAAAGAGCCTTGCTCATGGTCAACACTCAAAAAATGCTAGTTATCAGTACTGTGTAGAAGGGTGAGACCAGTTAATAATTAACAAAGAGGAAATCAATGAGGATAATGAATAAGTATCTCCAAAGAGAATAATTTAAATATCAAAGTACTAAGAGAAGCCCTTAGGAAAACTTAGGAAGCCCTCAAGCATTTTTGCAAATAAAGAAAAAAAAAATGACCCTCCTTATAGTGGTGCCTTGAAAATCTAATAAGGAGTGAAGGTTGTCCTAACACACCATTAGACCGTCTTGTCAGAAAAATTCCACCAAAAGTAGAAAAATATGATTCATTCTTTGTTCATTCTAAAAGTTTGAGAGCACTCATTTAATTATAATAAAATAGTGTTTAATGTAGTGTGTGTGTGTGTGTGTGTGTGCGCACGCGCACGCTCACCCACTCAGTCATGTCCGACTCTTTGCAACCCCCATGGACCATAGCTCACCAGGCTCCTCTGTTCACGGGATTTCCCAGGCAAGAATATTAGAGTGGGTTGCCATTTCCTCCTCCAGGGGATCTTCCTGACCCAGAGATTGAACCCACAACTCCTATGTCTCCTGCATTGGCAGCTGGATTCTTTACTACTGTGCCACCCATATTTGCTTTATGTTTAGTGACAGGTTGGCCTCAACCAAGGAGATGGCACATAGGCTGACATCCAGCAGAGATGATGTCCTTGTATTACAAGGAAGGACTCTGTATTGGATCTGTTTCTTTTACTTTAATCTTTGCTTCCCATTGCTTTTGTTCACTAAAAGGATGCTGTTTGTATATAATGGCCTGCCTCAAGTAACCCTACCCCTCTGCCTGAATGTTAAACCAAAATGCCTTTGTTCAGGACCCTGACCACCTGTGAATGGTTAGAGGAAGGAAGAAATTAACACATCCCCTCCTAAGGCTAGCCATTCCAAGAGATATTTGTAAGATTAATAGCCTTTTTTACTTTATCTCCTCACCTTCTGCCACCTTATTATAAAAGAAATCTGGCATCCAGCCTCTGATATGATGGTTACTTTGAGACATTAGTCTGCCATCCTCTTGGTCTGCTGGCTTTCAGAATAAAGTCATAATCTTTGCTTCAACGCCTTGTCTCTGATTCATTGACCTGTCCTGCAGTGGACAGAATGAGCTTAGACTCGATAACACCTGCCCTTGTGTGATATAAATAACTTGTGTGGCCAGAGAGGGAATTCAGGTCACAAGAAACTGGAAACAAGAGATTTTCTTTCAGTGAGTATTTACTGTGTCAGATACTGTTCTAGATCCTTGAGATACAGTCATGAACAAATAGACCAAGAAAAATCTCACTTCTCATGGATTTATAATCTAATTGGCAAGAGGGACAGAAAGTAAGCTCTAAGCCATAGGCATACCAAATAATAGATAACAGACTTGCGGACACAGTGGGGAAGGAAAGGGAGGGACAAATTGAAAGGGTAATTTGAAACATACATTATCATATGTAAAATAGATACCCAGTGGGAATTTGCTGTATGAAGCAGAGTGCTCAAACCCAGTGCTCTGGGACAACGTAAGGGTTGGGATGGGGTTGGAGAAAGGTTCAAGAGGGAGGGGACTGATTACTTACGGCTGATTTATGTGATTTATGTTGTTGTATGGCAAAAACTAACACAATATTATAAAGCAATTATCTCCAATTAAAATAAAAATTTTAAAGTAACTTACATGCACATAAGTGCTATAGTAAATAATGAGACATGCTGGGCTGGAGGAAGCACAAGTTGGAATCAAGATTGCCAGGAGAAATATCAATAACCTCAGATATGTAGATGACACCACCCTTATGGCAGAAAGCAAAGAAGAACTAAAAAGCTTCTTGATGAAAGTGAAAGAGGAGTGTGAAAAAGTTGGCTTACAGCTCAACATTCAGAAAACTAAGATCATGGCATCCAGTCCCATCACTTCATGGCAAATAGATGGGGAAACAGTGGTTGACTTTATTTTTCTGGGCTCCAAAATCACTGCAGATGGTGACTGCAGCCATGAAATTAAAAGACATTTACTCCTTGGAAGGAAAGTTATGATCAACCTAGACAGCATATTAAAAAGCAGAGACATTACTTTGTCAACAAAAGTCCATCTAGTCAAGGCTATGGTTTTTCCAGTCATGTATGTATGGGATCATATATGGATGTGAGAGTTGGACTATAAAGAAAGCAGAGCACCAGAGAATTGATGTGTTTGGACTGTGGTGTTGGAGAAGACTCTTCAGAGTCCCTTGGACTGCAAGGAGATCCAACCAGTTCATCCTAAGGGAGATCAGTCTTGGGTGTTCATTGGAAGGACTGATGTTGAAGCTGAAACTCCAGTACTTTGGCCACCTGATGCAAAGAGCGGACTCTTTGAAAAGACCCTGATGTTGGGAAAGATTGAGGGCTGGTGGAGAAGAGGACAACAGAGGATGAGATGGCTGGATGGCATCATCGACTTGATGGACATTGGTTTGGGTGGACTCCGGGAGTTGGTGATGGACAGGGAGGCCTGGCATGCTGCGGTTCATGGGGTCGCAAAGAGTCAGACGTGACTGAGCGACTGGACTGAGCTGAAGTGCTGTAGAAACAGGAAAGGAAGAACGGTACCAGAGCAGGGGTGAGCAGGGCGGGCCTAGCTGAGAAAGTGGTGTTCGAGCAGACTAGGAGGAAAGAAAGAGTGAGCCATGAGACTGTGCACGGAAAAGCATTTCAGGCAGAGAAGATTCGAGTGTGTTCAGCATGTTCAAAGGGACTGCCAGGAGGTCTGTGTAGCGGGAGCACAGAGAGACCAGATTTCACAAGGCTGTTGGTTCTCCTCTAGGTTTTTGGGGGGTCAGGGCAGGTGCTTGAGCAGAAGAGGCTGGATACGGCAGTTATATGGGGCAGAGACTGGAGGGGAATAGAGGAAGGCAGGGAATTGTGTACCGTTGTCCAAGGCAGGGACCCAGCTGGCTCACTGAAGGGGAGCAGAGATGAGGTGGGATTCCAGACACGACCAAAAGATGTAACCAAGAAAAAAACAAAAAGCTGTAACCAATGGAATTTGCCGAAGGGTAGAGAAAAATAAGGGATAATTTTTAGGTTTTTGGTTTTGGCCCATCTGGGCCCCTGACCTGGGACCTCGGTCAGCTCCCCAAACTGAAGTGACACCATCCAACAGATCAAGGCTGCAGTGAGTGGTGGGGAGTCAGTCACAGGGCCCCCACCATATGGCCATCCACCATGTGCAGCCTTGGATTTAATAACAACAGCATGCACTAAGTAGGGACTTACGGAGTGCCAGGCACTATGCTCTGCTCCTGCCATCTCATTGAACACTCACAACAAGCCTGTGACATGAGCACCATCAGTTCCACTTAAGAGATGAGGACCCTGAGCCCAAAGACATCAGCGAAGTTCACACAGATAGGAAGTGGCAGGGCTGAGACATAAACCTGGGGTTGTCTAGACAGGAGAGCCTGTGTTCCCAACTGCTATGTGACCCCGCCCCCGATGCTGTGCCAGACAGGTCATCTCCCCTCCCTGACCATCAAGCACATGGGAGGGATGACCTCTAGTGATCTCCCAGCTCTGGTATATTTTGTGCTATGAAATCAGGAGTCAAGAAACCCATGTGCCTCCCTCTTGGCTTTCCCACTAACTGACCCCATGACCTTGGGAAAGTCACTTCCCTGATGGGCCCCACCTGGGCTTAAACACCCCTCCATGCCTTTTCTGCTCAAAAACTCCATGTCTGTATGAATATCGCCATTTCCAGAAAGTTCCAGTGGGCATCAGTGGACCTTTTCAGAGTGAGGGATGGATTGTAGCGCCCTCTACACAGACGACTTCAGGGAGAAGCCCTGCCAAACCGCCCTTCATTCACGCTGGCCTGTCAGCACTCCCCTACCCGCCCACTGCCCTCCAAGGAAGTGGCCGCCGATGGAGCACCAGCTGGCCGGGCCTGCCCCTCAGAGCCCTGTCCACACCCACCTTCCTCCTGCGCTGCTGACCTTCAGCGGGTGTCCTCCCTTTTCTCTCTTTGGTTTCCTTCCTCAAAACAAGAACTGCACGGAGGGCTTTGTTTCAACTGTGAGAAAGTCTCTAAATGCAGGTAGTGAAGTCACCGTTCACTGCACACATGCGACATTTACACGCCTCGCCACATCCATCTGCTCAACAACTGGGGAGGCAGACAGTTTAATGCACACCTGCATTGGTGAGGCAAGGGGCCTGGTGCAGGAGGGTGAGTCTTTGCTTCTCTCCACTGTCCCTCTATTCTCTGCTCTTGGCAAACCTACCTGCAGCTCTTCTCCAGACAAATCCCACCCCCTGGGTTACCATTCCCATCCCCACAGTATCTCCTCCTCGTCCTCTCAGAGACGTTTCAAGTGCCACCTCCTCCAGGAAGTCCTCCATGGTGCCCCCTCCACAATGGGGCAGATTAACTGAAACCACATAGACAGTTTCATTTTCTGCTTTTAACTTTATTTTTTTTAATAAATATTGTGTGTGTTCAAGTTCAAGATGTACAACATGACAATCTGATATACATGTAGACAGCAAAATGATTACTACAACCAAGCTAGTCAGTGCATTATCTCCTCACATAGTTCCTGTGTGTGTGTGTGTGTGTGTGTGTGTGTGTGTGTCTGCAAGTGTGCACATGATGGAAGCACCTTAGATCTACTCTTAGCAGATTTTCAGCATTCATTATGTTATTTTTTTAAGTTTTTAAAATGAATTTTTAAATTTACAATGTTGTGTTTAATTTCTACCATACAGCAAAGCATCAGTTATACCATATACATTCTTTTCCATTATGCTTTATCACAGGATACTGAATATAGTTCCCTGTGCCATTGCGGTATTATTAACCAGACCCTCATGCTGCACCTTAGATAGCTAGGCTTGTTTATCCTATATAACTGCAAAACTGTTCCCTCCTCCAGCATCTTCCCATTCCCACCCCTACCCCTCCTGACCACCATTCTAGACCACTTTTTTAGATTCCAAATAGAAGCGAGATTACAAAGTTTTTCCCTTTCTGTGTCTGCTGAATGTGACTTCCAGTTTTTGTTTTTAGGTTGTGAGCTGAAAGGTAAAGTGCTTTCTGAGTGTAGAGGCTCTAGAGCAAAATCCCACACCTGCAGTTCCTTCGCTGGCAGCCTTGGGCAAGATACTCTGTGGGTCTCCCTTTCTTCATGATCAATTTCAGGTTCAAGACTGACAGCAGTACTTTCTGTAGGTCTGCTGCTGCTGCTGCCAAGTCACTTCAGTCGTGTCCGACTCTGTGAGACCCCATAGATGGCAGCCCACCAGGCTCCCCCGTCCCTGGGATTCTCCAGGCAAGAACGCTGGAGTGAGTCGCCATTTCCTTCTCCAGTGCATGAAAGTGAAAGTGAAGTCGCTCAGTCGTGTCCAACTCTTCGAGATCCCATGGACTGTAGCCCACCAGGCTCCTCCATCCATGGGATTTTCCAGGCAAGAGTACTGGAGTAGGGTGCCATCTGCAGGTCTGGCACTGTTCAATTCTCCCAGCAGCTCTGTGACATGGGTTCTATCTATCTTTTACCATTTTACAGAAGAAGAGACTGAAGCATAGAGTGTTAAAGCAATTTGCCCAAAGCTCCCTGGCTCCTTTCTTTTTCTTTTTTGCTGTGTGGCTTTGAGTAAGTTATTTAACTTCCCTGATCTTGGACAAGTTATTTTACTCCTGTGTGCCCTAGTTACCTTCTCTAGAAAATGAAATACCTGCCATGTATTAATACTCAAAAACAGATGAAGTAAAGTTCACTTTACTCAGTCGCTCAGTCATGACCAACTCTTTGCGAACCCATAGACTGTGCTGGCCAGGCTCCTCTGTCCATGGGATTCTCCAGGCAAGAACACTGGAGTGGGTAGCCATTCCCTTCTGCAGGGGATCTTCCAAACCCAGGGATTGAACCCAGGTCTCCCACAGTGCAGGCAGATTCTTTACCATCTGAGCCACCAGGGAGGGGTGTTTTTTAATCCTTATCACCTTCATTGTCCCTACTGTACTGATATAATTACAGACTTATCCAAAACGATATGAGATACTCAGGAAACTTTCAGCAAATGGAGCAGAGAAGCTGGGCAAGAAGGAAGAAGTAACTGAAAGAAGAATGAATGAAAAAATGAATAAATGGATGTATTACCCACAGAAAGCTCTGGAATGCAGAAGGGAAGCAAGAGGGTGTGAAGCAAATTCAAGTGATACACTTGTGAACTGATGGAACATGTGAGTGCAGAAGAACTAAGGACCCACATCACTATAGCTATGTAACCCTCCACCCCTCAGCTGATGTCTCTTTTGAACCCCTAGAGCAGAGTCTCAGAGCCATTTGCACCCTGAATGGATGATAATACAGATGGACATGTCAACTGATCCTAACTGATCCATAAATGGACCCTGCAACCCAAGTTATCAGTTTAAGACCCCAGGGATTCTTTATTAATATTTCTAATTTATGGGCTCATTTGAGAAGTCATTAGTGACAACAAACCTAATAAATCACGGGTTAAAAGGACTCCAGACAGCAGCACACAGGGTCTTCCGCATGCACAGTGGGTGGTAGTCGTTTTACTTCTGAGACAATCATAGCATTGGTCACCAGGGAGACGGGCTGCCAAAGGAAGTCCAGAGTTGGCGGTGGTGACAGCTGGAAGCAGATTATCAAGAAAGGACAGCATTTCTTGGTCCAGTGGAGTAGGCCGGGGAGGAAACTATCAATTGTGCCCTGCTTTGTGCACAAGTGCGTGTGCTCTGCTGTGTCTGACTCTTGGTGAGCCCCTGGACTACAGTCCACCAGGCTCCTCTGTCCATGGAATTTTCCAGGCAAGAATACTGAAGTGGGTTGCCATTTCCTTCTCCACGGGATCTTCCCCACTCAGGGATCAAATCCATGTCTCTGTGTCTCCTGCATTGGTAGATAGATTCTTCACCACTGCGCCATCTGAGAAGCCATGCTCTTTTGTGCAGACACTTTATTTGCATTGCCTGGCTTAAGCCTCCTCAAGTGACGCCTGTGGACGGCTGCCCTGATTCCCACTTACAGGTGAGGCAACTGAGGCTCAGAGAGACGAGGTCAGTAGGCTCAGTTAACATTTGAGCTGTTCAAAGGCAGGAGGCACCCACCCAGCAGTCCATGCTCCTAATCACTGCACTTTTCTGGCCGCCAGTCCAATGTCCCCATTCCACAGAGCTGGAGACTGAGACCCGGTGAGGCAGGCACACATGCAAGTCGACAGGAGAGCAGGGATGAGGACTCTGCATCCTGGCGGTCTATTCTCTCGTTCTTTCTGAAGAGCTTCCCTAATCGTCATTCTCAGCCCCTTGCTCTTGTTTTCTCATTTTCTTCCCTTGATAGCGTTTATCACTTGCCACCTTATCAATTCATTCCTTTGGATCCCAGCATCCTCATATTTGTGAGCTAAGAATTTGGGCCATTTAATCAATGTGTACCCCAAGTGATACAACTGGTTGCACACCCATCTCAAGCATAGGATCTTCCCAGTGGTGCCAAAATAACTGAATTTCTCCCCCCGGATATACTTCCTGGTGCCAAAGTTCAGGAAGAGATGGA
The DNA here is from genome assembly GCF_023091745.1 of Budorcas taxicolor. NCBI lineage: Eukaryota > Metazoa > Chordata > Mammalia > Artiodactyla > Bovidae > Budorcas > Budorcas taxicolor. The sequence continues at coordinate 117,181,988 of NC_068914.1, forward strand.
GCCTCCTAAGTGTGCCCCAGTGAGGGTTTTCACAGCCCCTGGAGCTGATCAGCCCCTTTCACATGGACATGTTACTAATAGGGTGCGACTTTTGTGTCTTCTTAAGTTGCCTTTACACTTCTCCACTTCAGTGTTTTATGTGTTCAGGATTTGGTGTGTCACCAAAAAGGCCATCTCACTTCCTTTCTCCATGTTTTTAAGGGTCTCACTCATTGTAGCGCCCAACTACAAGCTGTAGTCCGGCTTCTGTTGTATATCCAATATGCATATTTCCCTTCTTATTAGCAATAGAATCCCAATCTTACTCAGGGTAGCAATGTTTTCAGGTTCAAGATTACATTTCCTAGTCCCAACTTCAGCCATAAGAGGTTTAATGGAATGCAAGAGAAAGTCATTGGATACATTTCCTTCCAGAAAACTCTTGAGGGGAAACTGACCAAGGTAAGAGATTAGTCCTTCTTTCTCTCCACCTGGAATGCAAACTTGATGTCCAGAGCCACAGCAGCCAACTTGCACTGTGGGGCAACATTGAGGATAGAAGTTGGCACAAAGGTATGTAGACCCTTTTGATAGTGAATTTGCCAGCCCAACCCAGCCCAGCCCTGACCTGACACTCTTGACTCCATTTACATGACAGAAAATAAATAAATACCCTCTTGCATGTGAAATCTCTGGTTATTTTTATCCAGAATTTCCATCTGTTGGTGCAGTAATGTGTTGCCTCCACAAAAGCGAAACTCTTCTTGTTAAACTCACATGCCCGAATCATGGTCTGATAGGGAAACACCAGTGAGGCAGTCAGGAGACCTGGGATCCAGTCCTCGTATTGAGCTGTTCTGAAGGACAGATGGGTTGCTGTCCTGTTCTTCACACTAGTGTTGATTCACATCTCTACCTCATCCTGGAAAAGAGTTGAGATGAGATGTGGAGAGCAGACAAGTCTGAAGTTACAGTCTGGAGTGAGAACTGGCCTGAGGAAGAGGCGTGCTGTGCTGCCAGTTAAGGAAAGACCTGTGCGATTTAGAATCAAGTGGGCTTACATCTACACGAAGAGAGGTCAACATACCTGTGGGAGTGTCTGTGGGAATACTTTAGGGAACACCTCTGAGAATGCTTGTAGGAATACTTGTGAGGGTACCTGTGGGAATAGTTTAGGGAACATCTCTCAGAATACTTGTGGGAATACCAGTATAAAAGCTTTGGGGGGATGCTTGTGAGGGTACCTGTGGGAATACTTGTGGGACTACCTATGGGAATACTCTGGTAATACCTGTGAGAGTACCTGTGGGAATACCTGGGGAAATACTTGTGAGAGTACCTGTGGGAATATTTTAGGGAACATCTCTCAGAATACTTGTGGGAATATCAGTTGAAAATCTTTGGGGGATGCCTGTGGGAATACCTGTGAAAATACTTGTGAGGGTACCTGTGGGAATACTTGTGGGACTACCTATGGGAATAGTCTGGTAATACCTGTGAGAGTACCTGTGGGAATACCTGGGGAAATACTTAGGGAAATACATATGGGAATACTCTGATAATACCTGTGAGAGTACTTGTGGGAATTCCTGTAAGAATACCTATGAGAATACCAATAGGAAAGCTGTGGGATGCCTGTGCAAAGCTGTAGTCCTTAAGAGAACAGCTCTTCATCTTCTCCCACACCAAGAAATAAAGTCCAAGTCCATCAAGCCAAACCATAATAATTTTAGCTTAAAATTTTTTTCAACGTATGTTTTACAAATCACCCAAGAAGGCCATAGAAAAGTCCTAACTCTGCACCCACAGACACCTAATGTTAAGCAAATATCTCCTCCTGGTGAGTCCCGCAAATGGCTGAGTAGGAAAATGCAACCCTCAGTGACTAGATGAGTGAATGCAATTCACAGGTTGTTGAATAAAAGCCAACTCAATGTTGGAGGACATCTGCCAACAGTGACAATCGGGGGTTAGAACAGTTCATCCTGAGCCAGTTTTTCCTGACAGTAATGAGGCCATTCTTGCTTCGTGACAATAAAATCATGTCATCTGCATAGAAAAAGACTTTCAACTTTCTGTTCCTCATAGCAAAAGGCAATTCATTCAGCTCATCCAAAAATTCTTTCAAGTCATACAAGACATGTTAGAGGGAGCTGGGACCAGAGCATGGCTCCTGTGCTCTGCTTGAACTCGCCATCTGCTTCTGAGGACATGATTCCCTTGGACACTGGCCTGCAGGCACAGCTAAGGGGCAGGTTCTGTGTCAGTGCCCGTGGCGGGGTGGGGATGAATATCAGCACCTCCAGCTTAGCCCATAAATTGCTTTCTTTCCACATAATTAGTTTCTCTCCACTGAGTCAAAGGCCAGACTCAGTCACTGCTATTGCAATTCGTATATCATTCCTGACAAATTTTTGCACCAGTGGCATAAAAAAAGGTCAATCATGTGGAATAAATATGCTGAAAACCCAAGGGCTTCATAGAAAATACCAGCCTGAAAAACCCCAGACCTGCCATTTCTAAACGAGGAAATTGACAAGTGCTTTAGTTTGAATAGTAAACAAACCAGTAGGTCTATCATTTGGGTAAGGTTAATAGAGGCTGGGCCTTTACAAAGTGGGAGAATCTACCTTTAGGATCCATCCTGACAAGGTTACCTGTAGAATTAAGAAGAACAAGCAACTCGGTGAATGAATGCTTGAAACACGCCAGGTCCAAATAGAGATGACCTATGAATATAAAACCTTATAAATAGCTGTGAAAAGAAGAGAAGCGAAAAGCAAAGGAGAAAAGGAAAGATATAAGCATCTGAATGCAGAGTTACAAAGAATAGCAAGAAGAGATAAGAAAGCCTTCCTCAGAAATCAATGCAAAGAAATAGAGGAAAACAACAGAATGGGAAAGACTAGAGATCTCCTCAAGAAAATTAGAGATACCAAGGGAAAATTTCATGCAAAGATGGGCTCAATAAAGGACAGAAATGGTATGGACTTAACAGAAGCAGAAAATATTAAGAAGAGGTGGCAAGAATACACAGAAGAACTGTACTAAAAAGACCTTCACGACCAAGATAATCACGATGGTATGATTACTCACTTAGAGCCAGACATCCTGGAATGTGAAGTCAAGTGGGCCTTAGAAAGCATCATTACGAACAAAGCTAGTGGAGGTGATGGAATTCCAGTGGAGCTATTTCAAATCCTGAAAGATGATGCTGTGAAAGTGTTGCACTCAATATGCCAGCAAATTTGAAAAACTCAGCAGTGGCCACAGGACTGGAAAAGGTCAGTTTTCATTTCAATCCCAAAGAAAGGCAATGCCAAAGAATGTTTAAACTACCACACAATTGCACTCACCTCACACACTAGTAAAGTAATGCTCAAAATTCTCCAAGCCAGGCTTCAGCAATATGTGAACCGTGAACTTCCAGATGTTCAAGCTGGTTTTAGAAAAGGCAGAGGAACCAGAGATCAAATTGCCAACATCCGCTGGATCATGGAAAAAGCAAGAGAGTTCCAGGAAAACATCTATTTCTACTTTATTGACTATGCCAAAGCCTTTGACTGTGTGGATCACAATAAACTGCGGAAAATTCTGAAAGAGATGGGAATACCAGACCACCTGACCTGCCTCTTGAGAAACCTATATGCAGGTCAGGAAGCAATAGTTAGAACTGGACGTGGAACAACAGACTGGTTCCAAATAGGAAAAGGAGTACGTCAAAGCTGTATATTGTCACCTTGCTTATTTAACTTCTATGCAGAGTACATCATGAGAAACGCTGGGCTGGAAGAAGCACAAGCTAGAATCAAGATTGCCAGGAGAAATATCAATAGCCTCAGATATGCAGATGACACCACCCTTATGGCAGAAAGTGAAGAGGAACTAAAAAGCCTCCTGATGGAAGTGAAAGAGGAGAGTGAAAGAGTTGGCTTAAAGCTCAACATTCAGAAAACGACGATCATGGCATCTGGTCCCATCACTTCATGGGAAATAGATGGGGAAACAGTAGACACAGTGTCAGACTTTATTTTTTGCGGCTCCAAAATGACTGCAGATGGTGACTGCACCCATGAAATTAAAAGACGCTTACTCCTTGGGAGAAAAGTTATGACCAACCTAGATAGCATATTCAAAAGCAGAGACATTACTTTGCCGACTAAGGTCCGTCTAGTCACGGCTATGGTTTTTCCAGGGATCATGTACGGATGTGAGAGTTGGACTGTGAAGAAAGCTGAGTGCCGAAGAATTGATGCTTTTGAACTGTGGTTTTGGAGAAGACTCTTGAGAGTTCCTTGGACAGCAAGGAGATCCAACCAATCCATCTTAAAGGAGATCAGCCCTGGGTGTTCTTTGGAAGGAATGATGCTAAAGCTGAAACTCCAGTACTTTGGCCACCTCATGGGAAGAGTTGACTCACTGGAAAAGACTCTGATGCTGGGAGGAATTGAGAGCAGGAAGAAAAGGGTATGACAGAGGATGAGATGGTTGGATGGCACCACCAACTCAATGGACATGAGTTTGAGTGAACTCCAGGAGTTGGTGATGGACAGGGAGGCCTGGTGTGCTGCGATTCATGGGGTCGCAAAGAGTCGGGCACGACTGAGCGACTTAACTGAACTGAACTGATGAATATAAAGCAGACATCAGAATTCAAGTTTAGGATAAAAAATAATGCAAATTTTTTAATTGATTATGGCTCAGAACAATAATATTTGGATAGATTGGTCAAATAAAATATATCATTTAAAATCATGCTATCTTTTCTTTCTTTCTTTTTTTTACATTTTTGTATGTCTACTAAAATGTTTTAAATTACTTGCATGCACCGTGTTGTAGCCATCTCCAAGATGACCCCCAGTAATTCTTCCTGATATTCACACCCTTCTGTGATCCCCTCCCGCTTTGTACCAGGGTTGGTCTGTGACCAATAGAATATTTTTTGTTTGAGTTCATTAGGTGGCGCTAGTGGTAAAGAACCCACTTGCCAATGCAGGAGATGAAAGAGATGTGGGTTTGATCCTTGTGTCGGGAAGATCCCCTGAAGAAAAGAATGGCAACCCAGTCCAGTGGGTTCCTGCCTGGAGAATCCCATGGACAGAGGAGCCTGGAGGGCTGTAGTCCATTGAGTCACAAAGGGTCAGACATGACTGAAGTGACTTAGCACACACATTGTTAGTATGTTCATGTAACTTTTTGTGTACATCTCTAAATGTAAAACTGCCACATGCTTGCCTAGGACCAGTGTACAGAATACAAAATATTTTCTAGGTTCAAGTATTCAGTAATTCCCAGATTTGTGAATGTCATCTTGCCCCATGTCCTGTTCAGTGTTCCTTAAAGGAACATTACAGTATATTTTTTAGTGGAATACACCAGAAGTAATGGTGTATCATTCAAGATTAGGTTACAAAATATGCTGAAGCTTCTCCTTTGGTCTCTCTTTCAGTATTTCTGTCTATCCGTCTGTCTCTCTCTTTCTCCCTCTCTCTCTCTAGTCATGTACTCTAGAGGAAGTTAGTGCTAACTTGTGAGCAGCCCTATGAACAAGCCTGCATAGTGAGGAACCAAGGCCTCCAGCCAACACCCGTGTGGATGAACCCTCTCAGAAGCAGGTCCTCCGGCCATAGTCCAACCTTCAGATAATTGCAGCCAAAGCAATGCCTTGACTACAACCTCGTGAAAGACTCTGCATTGGAACCACCCAGTTAAGCCACTCCCAGATTTCTGGCCCTCAGAAACCATGTGACATCATAAATATTAAGTCGTGGGTAATTTATCACACAGCAACATATAGCTAATACACATTCATGTTATTACTATTAAGCAGCACTAATCTCAAGCTGGCTTCCCTGGTGGCTTCAGTGGTAAAGTATCCCCCTGCCAGTACAGGAAACATGGGTTCAATTCCCGAGTCAGGAAGATCCCTTGGAGAAGAATATGACAACCCACTCCAGTATTCTTGCCTGGGAAATCCCAAGGACAGAGGAATTTGTGCTCATAGCCTGGCAGGTGACAATCCATAGGGTCACAAAGAACAACTAAACAGCAACAATGATCTCAAGTTAACAACAACAACAAAAAGAATCCTCTAGAGCAGAGTCTCCTAAACCTGGCTGCATGTTAAAAATCACTTGAAAAACTTCTTAAATAGTTGATGCCCAGCTCCCCCACCCCAGGCAGTTGAATCAGAGTCTCTTGGGGTAAAGCACCAGCATGGGTATTTTATAAAAGTTACCCAGGTGATGTAAAGGTTCAGCGAAGGTTGAGATCGCTGCTCTAAGGAACGCTTCTCCAATGTCATGGTGCTTACTTCCATGTATCATCTGGGGTCTGGCTACCTTGGATGTGTATCAGAATCCATGTGGGGGCTGTTAGAAAAGCTAAGTCTCTGGCCCCAGCCCAAGCAGACCAAATCAGAATCTGCATTTTAATAGGACCCCCCTGGGAATGTGGAGGCACACTGAGCTCTGAGAGGTGCTGATTTGGGGGCATCAATTCAAAACTAGTCCTCTGAGCTCACAGTCCAGTTTCCTGCTAAGGGTAACCCAAATCCCCAAATCTGTTCTCCCATAAGCACACTGCAGTCCATGGGGTTGCAAAGAGTCAGACACGGAGCGAATGAGCAAGAACGATGCATGATCTCCCTCGCCAAGGGATTCTGACATAACTAGTGGGGGTGGGGCTGAGCCAGGGAGGGTTTTGTGAAAGTTCCCCTCAGGGGATTCTAAGCTGCAGCATGGGTGGTGAGACGGACCTCAATCTGTCTTTTCCCTGAGACTCTCATCTCACCGCAATAGTGGGACTCAAGAGTTTAAAGATGTCTGTTTCCAAACAACATAAACCCTACGAGCCAACTGCCCCATCTAGGATTTATTTGAAGAAATAACCATTTCTGCCAGTCTTATGGAGGGAAAATTCATGACATGAGATTTGCCCAGTGCTAAAGTGTATGTCTCATGCTGAGGACCAGTCATCATCCCCTGAATCACATCCTTGAGAACAAAGTCCCAGCAAGATGCACCATTACTGTATTGCTGTTGTTTAGTTATTAAGTCACATCTGACTCTTTGCAACCCAGTGGACTATAAAGCCCACCAGGCTCTTGTGTCCATGGGATTCTCCAGACAAGAATACTGGAATGGGTTACCATTTCCTTCTTCAAGGGATCTTCCTGACCCAAGGATCGAACCTGTGTCTCCTGCATTGGCAGGCAGATTCTTTACCACTGAGCCACCTAGGAAGCCCTCACCACCACCACATAGCAAGATTTAAGCTTTATTATAACTCCCTTAAGCTTCCAATCAATGCAAAGAAATAGAGGAAAACAACAGAATGGGAAAGACTGGAGATCTCCTCAAGAAAATTAGAGATACCAAGGGAAGATTTCATGCAAAAATGGGCTCAATAAAGGACAGAAATGGTATGGACCTAACAAAATCAGAAGCTATTAAGAAGAGGTGGCAAGAATACACAGAAGAACTGTACAAAAAAGATCTTCACGACCAAGATAATCACGATGGTGTGATCACGCACCTAGAGCCAGACATCCTGGAATGTGAAGTCAAGTGGGCCTTAGAAAGCAACACTTCGCACAAAGCTAGTGGAGGTGATGGAATTCCAGTGAAGCTATTTCAAATCCTGAAAGATGATGCTGTGAAAGTGTTGCACTCAATATGCCAGCAAATTTGGAAAACTCAGCAGTGGCCACAGGACTGGAAAAGGTCAGTTTTCATTCCAGTCCCAAAGAAAAGCAATGCCAAAGAATGCTCAAACTACTGCACAATTGCACTCACCTCACACACTAGTAAAGTAATGCTCAAAATTCTCCAAGCCAGGCTTCAGCAATACGCAAACCATGAATTTCCAGATGTTCAAGCTGGTTTTAAAACAGGCAGAGGAACCAGAGATCAAATTGCCAACATCTGCTGGATCATGGAAAAAGCAAGAGAGTTCCAGGAAAACATCTATTTCTACTTTATTGACTATGCCAAAGCCTTTGACTGTGTGGATCACAATAAACTGTGGAAAATTCTGAAAGAGATGGGAATACCAGACCACCTGACCTGCCTCTTGAGAAACCTATATGCAGGTCAGGAAGCAACAGTTAGAACTGGACATGGAACAACAGACTGGCTCCAAATAGGAAAAGGAATATGTCAAGGCTGTATACTGTCACCCTGCTTATTTCACGTCTATGCAAAGTACATCATGAGAAATGCTGGGCTGGAAGAAGCACAAGCTAGAATCAAGATTACTGGGTGAAATATCAATAACCTCAGATATGCAGATGACACCACCCTAATGGCAGAAAGTGAAGAGGAACTGAAAAGCCTCTTGATGAAAGTGAAAGAAGAGAGTGAAAAAGTTGGCTTAAAACTCAACATTCAGAAAACAATGATCATGGCATCTGGTCCCATCACTTCATGGGAAATAGATGGAGAAACAGTGGAAACAGTGTCAGACTTTATTTGGGGGGGCTCCAAAATGACTGAAGATGGTGATTGCAGCCATGAAATTAAAAGACGCTTACTCCTTGGAAGAAAAGTTATGACCAACCTAGCTAGCATATTCAAAAGCAGAGACATTACTTTGCCAACAAAGGTCCGTCTAGTCAAGGCTATGGTTTTTCCAGTGGTCATGTATGGATGTGAGAGTTGCACTATAAAGAAAGCTGAGCACCGAAGAACTGATGCTTTTGAACTGTGGTGTTGGAGAAGACTCTTGAGAATCCTTTGGACAGCAAGGAGATCCAACCAGTCCATCCTAAAGAAGATCAGTCCTGGGTGTTCATTGGAGGGACTGATGTTGAAGCTGAAACTCCAATTCTTTGGCCACCTGATGCAAAGAGCTGACTCCTTAGAAAAGACCCTGATGCTGGGAAAGATTGAGGGCAGGAGGAGAAAGGGACAACAGAGGATGAGATGGTTGGATGACATCACTGATTCAATGGACACAGGTTTGGGTTAACTCCAGGAATTGGTGATGGACAGGGAGGCCTGGCGTGCTGTGGCTCCTGAGGTTAAATGACTGAGTGACTGAACTGAACTGAACTGATGGAAAAACCTGTACCCTGAAAACTATAATATGTAATAGAAGGTCATTAAAGGAGATCTTTCTTATTATTTTTATTCTATATTCAGGTATAGTGGATTTACATGCAGCCTGTAACTCATCTCCATATTATTCAAGTCCCTGATGAACGCTTCACTTCACCTTGTGGCTGGGTTCATCAACTGTCACTCACAGTACCACCCACAACCCTGCATCACCTGTGGCATAAAATTCTAACTTGAAAAATACTAAAGTACCCTCCCTCCCTGCTCTCCAGCTCATCATTCTGTCTTATTTTCTTTATAATGCTGTCACAAGTAGAAATTACATTGGCCGTATATTTGTTTTTACTGTTTATTATCTATTTCCAATGTAAGCTCTGTAAGATGGGGGCTGGGGGGGTGGGGTGCTTGCTTATTTTGATCACGACTATCTTTCCAGTCCTGCAATCACAGTCTGGCACATCTTCATGGGTACTTTAAGAATACTTTTTTTAATTGAGGTATAGTTGGTATGGCTTCCCTGATGGCTCAGGCGGTAAAGAATCTTCCTATGATGCAGGAGACTCAGGTTCGATTCCTGAGTTGCGAAGATCCCCTGGAGAAGGGAATGGTTACTCACTCCAGTATTCTTGCCTGGAGAATTCCCTGGACAGAGGAGCCTGTCAGGCCATAGTCGATAGGGTCGCAAAGAGTCAGACACAACTGAGTGACTAACGCTCTCTCATAGATAGTGGATATACAAGATTATATAGTTTTCAGGTATCCGACATAGTGATTTGCAAATTTTTAAAGTCCTATTTCATTTATCATTATTATTAAATATGACAATGTTCCCTGTGTTGTACAACATATCCTTGTAGCTTTTTAGTTTATACATAGTAGTTTGTATCTCTTAATCCCTTCCCACTATGTGTCCCCTCCATCCTTCCCTCTCCCCACTGGTAACTACTAGTTTGTTCTCTATACCTGCGAGCCTGTTTCTTTTTTGTTATCGTCACTAGTTTTATTTTTTAGATTCCACATATAAGTGGTATCACACAGTATTTGTCTTCGTCTGATTTATTTCACATCACATAATACCCTCCAAGTCCAGCCATGTTGTTGAAAAAGGCAAATGGCTGACTTGTTCTTCCTAAACGGCTTTTCATAAAATAAAATGGACTAGTAACATGCTGCCAAGTGTCCCTCCTTGCTTGTGTGATGCAGGGTAGATTATGAGCGAACCTGTGTGATGACTCCCCTTCTCTCCTTCCTCCTTGGCAAAGCCTTCTTTGATTCAAACAGCTGTACCGACTTACTCCTCTGAATTCCTCCAACACTGACCACTGAGCGTTTTCCACCTTGTGTCCCTGGCCATCTCCTCCACTCCCAACACACTCCCTACCCTAGAGTGAGGGTCCCTCTTGTCAGGTCCGTGGCTCATTCATCTGCATCCCACCCCTCTATGGGTGGCAGGTAGTAGATGCTCAAGCAACATCTGTGGGCTGAACACAGATGTGACTGCCTGGACTATGGCTCACCACGAAGGCCATGGTTTGGAAGCTTCACACTCCACACCATGAGCGCTGCTTTATTACCATGCCAGGGAATGGAGCAGGGCGATGCTCACCCCAGAGAGAGAAAATATAAGGAGCTCAGTGCAGTGCTGAAAAGGCCAGGTGTGACTCAGGAAAACTCCCCCTCTGAGACATGGTGCTTCATCTGCACAATGAGAGGCTTGGGTCTGGTGGGCTCTGGGGATTATGGCAAAGAGAGCAGAGCGTGGACTCACCTGGGCGTGACCCCTGCTTCTTCTGCAGGATTAACTGTGCAGCCTTATATCTGCACTCACCTCTCTGGGCGCCTCTCCTCAGCTATAAAATGGCATGAGTGACCCTAAATGATAGAGCTGTCAGGTAGATTAAATCAGGTGATGCATGCACAGCCCCTGGCTCAATGGCCTCCCCTCATACCTGCTCCTTCTTGGGAACCCAGAGTCCATGTCCTCACCCCTTGTTGTTTTTTGGTTTTTGGGTTTTTTTGTCTGTGTTACACAGCATGTGGAATCTTAGTTCCCTGAGCAGAGATTGAATCCACGCCCCCTGCAGTCCAAGTGTGGGATCTTAACCGCTGGACTACCAGGGAAGTCCCCCCTGTGTTCACTCTTGACTGGCCACCACAAGTGTCCATCACACCCTCTCAGCCCCAAGCAGAAGGAAATCCACACTCCCAAGGCAATAACTCTTTTGAACGGGGCAGGTGCTGACGTCTGTGGGCCTCTGGCCTCCTGACCATAAAGCAGGCATTTCCCTGTGCACCAGCCCAGCTGGATGACTTCCCTTCTGGCCCAGAGAACTCCACCTCCCAGAATCTGGGCAAGGCCATGTGACTCATTCCTGCCACATAGTACAAGCAGAAGTTACTGAGCCACTTCCACTGCTGACTCATTAAAATTTCCTCCTCTGCTCTCTCCTCTTCCTTGGAAAACGTGAAGCCCTTGATTGATTGGAGGTTGGTTGCATCACAGTCTGGAAGAACCTTGAGTCGCCAGAGGGATATCCAACTACATTGACTGTGACATGAGTAAGCAACTGAAGCTCCCAAGATTTGAGGGTTTGCTGGGCTCCCCAGGTGGTGCTAGAGGTGAGGAACCTGCCTGCCAATGCAGGAGACATAAGAAAGGCAGGTTCGATCCCTATGTTGGGAAGATCCCCTGGAAAAGGGCATGGCAACCCTCTCCAGGATTCTTGCCTGGAGAATCCCATGGACAGAGGAGGCTGGCGGGCTGCAGTGCCTGGATCTCAAAGAGTCGGACAGGGCTGAAGCACGCATGCTTTGACACGGCAGAGGCAGGCTCCCCTGGCTAGACCAGACCATCCGACCCTTCCCAGGGGCACAGCTCCTCACACAGGACAGGTGATCTTTCCTCTGACTCACCCTCCTCAGGGAGGAAGGTGCAAGCTTCCCCTTCCCCCTCCTTCCACAAGATGGCCTGGGTTCTCATGCCCCATTCAGGTCCGCAGACTCCCCCAGGTATCTATCACCCTCATGAGAACGCACGTTGTGGCCAGCCTGGCAGTCTGGAGCTCCCCCAAATCCCGCTTAGATGAGACCATGACTTCTACCACACCCTCTTGGTCTGGACCTCTGTTTCCCCACACACCCCAGAAGGACCTCAGAAGATGGCCCTCAAGTCCAGGAAAGCACATCTGAAATGGACTGCCCGCAGCCAATACCCAGCAGCCCGCACCCTGGCCCAGCCTCCAGCCCACATATGACCCATAAATTCTCTCAGCTGAGCAAACACATTTTATGGGGCCTGAGGACGCTTCCTGGCCTCACTGTTCCCACCTTCCCGTGTCCTGCTCTGGCCTGGCCAGCTCCCCAACACCACACCTCTCTGGGACCCCCAAGCCCCATCCTTGAGTTTCCCTCCCCTCCTACCCCTCTTCCCCAACTCCCGCCACAAGGAGGGTGGAAAGTTTCTTCTCTTATCAGCCGTTTTACTGCCCCCTCCTCCCTGGTTACACAGTAATTGGGAACAGAACTCCTGGCAAGAACGGGTTGATCCTATCAGTTTGCAGTCGACAGTTTACTAGACAGAGGGAACGGGTCCCCTCAGCGAGGACCCAGGAGGCAGGTAAGAGGTGTGCAAACAAGAAGGGGACAGAAAGGACCCCCAAAGAAAGGAAAAGGAGCTGGGAAGGAGCCTACCAAGAGGCTTGTGCAGTGAAGTCGGGGAGAGAGCAGAAGAAAGTGTTGGCTGGACCAGAGACACCAGGGGAGGTTCAGACACCAGCTTTCAGCCCAGCCCCGGCACAGAGAGCCAGCCTGGCAATGACCCTGCGACCCTCTTTGGAAGCCTCCACCTGCAGGTGCTCTGGGAGGAAGGCCTGTTCTGGAATCTGAGAGCAGCAGAAGCCGGAGGAACCTAGGAGGATTTCTGGGAGCACCCCTCAAGCTGCAGTGTGGCCCAGGGCTGGATTGGCCACCTGGGGCTCGCCGGTGGCACTCCAGCCTCCCAGAGGTCTGACCGGAGCCAGCAGGAAAGAGCCGCACGACAGAGAAAGCGTAAAGGTGGACACTTTGCCTCCAGATCTCCTCTGGGGGCAGCCTCCCTCTTCCAGCTCTTTTGCCCTGTTCCCCACAGGCCATGACTTCAGGGTCTCTAGCCTAGGCTGGGGACTGCGAAAGTGATCACCCCGGAGAAGACCCGTCACAGTAGGACTGAATTCAGTTTAGCAATGGCGATTCCCTTGATGTTGAGTCAACGAGGGCTCTAAGCCCATGGGCACAGGTACAGCCCCTTCCAGCTTTCCTGACGGGACCTGCATCCTTGATCCCAAGGTGTTTTGAGGTGACCCACAGAAGTCCCCATGGAGACATAACCGTGCTGGATAATCCAACGTGAGAATCTCTGTTCACCTCTGCTCACCCTCTTGATTCCAGGAGTTTCAGGAAAGCAAGGACCCCTCCCTCCACGGGTATTGGCCCCTCTGCCCCTCACAGCTGCCCACGGAGGGTACCAAGGCAGGCTCTGATCTCCACAGGGAATGGAGAGGAAGAGTTCGGGGTGCTATGAGGCCCCAAAGAAGCGGGGCCTGTCCTTCTCCATTGAGGATATCTTAAAGAGGCCAGCTGAGAGGAGCGATGTGGTCAGGCCGGAAGGGACAAGTGGACAGGGAACCAGGCAGGCAACAGCTGCAGATTTTGGGCCGGAGAGACCCCCACAGGACCAGCTCAAAGGTAAGTGTCTTCTTGCCAATTCTTACCCACTCCTGGGTCTGCAAGCCCCAGCTGGGCTCAGGCAGAGAAAAAGCTGCTCTGTATCAACAGAAGAGAAGACTCCAAAATTCAGAGAGATGTCAGGTACTGGGCCAATAGCCTTAAATACCTTTCTACCTAGCCCAGAAATGGAGCTGTTCTAATTTAGTCACCAAGGCCCAGTTCACTGCAGGATGCGGGGATCTGGGGCTTGTTCCTGTAACCAGGCCGCAGCTGAGAATGCCGGTGACCATTTATTTACTCTGTCGTCGGCACCATCCTGGAGGCTGTGCATGTCTCTAACTTCAGCAGAAAAGTATAATTATCATAAACTCAACTGATGAAAAACTCATCTGTGAGAGAGAAGAGGCAGGTGGTGCCCCAGGTCACACAGCCGCAGGGCAGAGGACCGAGACCCAGCCGCCCGAACACCAGCTTAGGCCGTCACGTTCTTTCCCTTCGTAAGCAGAGTTCGGCCTGCACGGCCTCTAGTGGCTGAAGCTCTGCCCCAAATCTGCCCACCCTGATCACACCCTAGGCCAGTGCCCTCCCCAGGATTTACCCCCAAATAACAATGACCAGATCCCGGGCCCCTCCTTGAGGGCTAGCTTGAGGAGGGGGCGGAGGAGGGAACATACATGTTCCTAGGATTCAGGCAATCGCAGTCAGTCTTAGCTCTCCCCCGGCCTGCCGAGCCACACGGCCAAGCCCGATTCCATTCTGGCCTCAGCTTCATCTTCAGTGAGACAGCTGAGTGAGGGAGAAAATGAAGCTGGTGATGTCTTGGGGGTCCACTGGAGTCTGACCGGCGATGAGCCTGGAGTGTCCGCAAGAGTGTCCTGGTCCTCTCTCCTGTCTAATGCTTTAATCCAAGGAAAGGCTTCCCCAGCAGCTCAGTGGTAAAGAATCCTCCTGCCGATGCAGGAGATGCTGGTTTGATCCCTGGGTCAGGGAGATCCCCTGTAGAAGGAAATGGCAACCCACTCCAATATTCTTGCCTGTGAAATCTCATGGGCAGAGGAGCCTGGTGGACTACAGTCCATGGGGTCACAAAGAGTCAGACGTGACTGAATGACTAAACAACAGCAGTCCAAGGGAAAGAAACTCAGGGAAGCCATGATGCCTTCTCCTCCCAAACACGGAGCCCCACTTCCTCCCCCAGGTAGAGTCTCCTAAGAGGGGGTTGGTGCTCACTGGTGGTGAGCCAAGGGAAAGAGCCTGCGGTGGGTGGGGGGTCATGTGTCCCCAGAGAGCTAGTGGGTTTCCTAGTAGCTGACTCTATCAATAGGAAAGGGTCCCAGCTTAATTGTCAGAAGTTCATTAATATCTTCCAGTGAACTGAATGAGCAATGAGCGTTCACAGGAACCATTCTGCTGAGGGTCTGACCTGAGTGTCTCTTGCTTCAGCTACGTAAAATCTATGTCCGTCCTCTCTGTTGCAGAGGAAGAGAGAGAGAGATCTTATTTCCCTTCCCAGAGCAGTTTCCCTTCCCCTAGCCCAACGCTGGCTGTTGACGAAAAGGAGGCCAGTCATGCTAAACCTCCGCTGAAGCGGCTGGTATGTTCCAGGTCAGCTAGACCCAGAGGAGACATGAGTAAGTGCTTGGGAAAATGGCAGTCATAAGATTGGACTGGGCTCTCATGCAATGTGATAGCCATTGTTTCCATCCATTTGTCACAGTTGTGAGCCCCACCTTAGAGCTGATGAAACCAAGAGAAGATAAATCACCGGCAAAAACCACACGAGTAGGTCACAATAGAATTGAACCCCGGTTGCCTGAGATCATCCGCTCTAGATTATTTCTGAATGTGGCTAAAATCCATCCATCTCCCTGCTAGGCTGGAATTCGGCATTTCTACTTTTTTGGCCACACCACACAGCGTTAAGGATCCTACTTCCCCAACCAGGGGTCAAACCCATGCCCTGTGCAGTGGAAGCGCAGAGTCCTAACCGTTGGACAGCCAGGGAAGTCTCAGGAATTCAGTGTTTCTAAAGAGACTCATGAGGGTCCCCCGGAGATTTTCAAAATGACTTTGAAGGTGAGGAAGACAAAGATTATTTATGTCAATAGTCCTGTAATGATTTCTACACTAACCTTCTATTTATGATGCATGATACCAGTTACCCATTCATGGTCATGATACGAGGTTTTCTTTTAATATATATGCATTTATTTAGGGCCTCCCAGGTGGTGCTAGTGGTAAAGAACCTGCCTGCCAATACAGGAGATATGAGAGACGTGAGCTTGATCCCTGGGTAGGGAAGATCCCTGAAGAAGAAAATGGCAACCCCCTCCAGTATTCTTACCTGGAGAATCCCTTGGTCAGAGGAGCCTGGCAGGCTACAGTCCATGGGGTCACAAAAGAGCCGGACATGACCGAGCGACTGCACAACAACTGTCATAGCTAAAAAGCAGACAAGGTGTAAATGAATGGGTATGTTTATGTTCCAATAAAATTTTATTTACTGTTACAGGCAGAATGCCAGGTCTGGCCCCAGGCTGTAGTTCATCAACCCCTATCTAAAGCTAATGGCGTGATGTTCAACGTCCTTTACAGTCCAGCTCTGTGGGTCCCCAGATTCATCCCCCATCATGGCCTGCCTGCCCCTCACCCTCCAGGCACATGGAGCATCTCTCTAACTTTCAGTCTTTCAAGCCTTTTTATGTCTCCAAACTTTGCCCTTTAAAACCCTCATGGGGAGGAAGGTGGGAGGAGGGGTTCAGGATGGGGAACACATGTACACCCCTGGTGGATTCCTGTCAATGCATGGCAAAACCAATACAATATTGTAAAGTAATTAGCCTCCAGTTAAAATAAATTTAAAAAAAAAAAAAAACCTCGCTCCTCTTTCCTCTTCTTCATCCTCCTTTTCCTCTTCCTTCCCTCATCCTCTCCCTCTATATGAGCTTCCTTTAGCGGCTGTGCCAATTACCACAAACTGAATGGCCTAAAACCACAGAAACTCATCATCTTAGAGTTTCAGAACCAGAAGTCCAAAGCCAAGGTGTTGGTAGGGTTAATTCTTCCCAGAGCCCCAAGGGAAAGCCTGCTCAGTGCCTCTGTCCCAGCTCCCTGTGGCCGGCAACAATCCACGACAGTGACGTGCCTGTAGACACACCATCCCACACTCTGACTCCATCGTCACTTGGCCTTGACCTCGGGCTCTATGTGGAATCCCCCTCTCCTTTATCCCACAAGGACGCATGTCATTGGACATAGAATCTACCCTAAATCCAGCAGAGTCACATCTCAAGATCCTTGGCCTAATCGCACCTGCAAAGACCTTATCTCCATATAAGGTCACCTTCACAGGTACCAGGGGTTAGAACTGAGACGTTTCTTCTTGAGAGGAAGACAATTCAACCCACTTCATCTTTCCTCACTTCTTCGTCCCCCTCATTTTCCTCATTCCCCCTCCTTCCTCGTCCCCTTCCCCTTTCTTCTCTCTTTCCCCCTTCCCTCCTTCCTCATCCTCTCCTCCCCACCCGCGCTGCCTAGGACTAAAGACAGTGGACCTTCTGCTCTGCTCTGGGCCCTGGGAGAGGGGGCCCTGACTCAGGGCTCGGGCCATCTTCTTCTTGCTGTTCCTCTTCTTCTCTCACACTGTTTCATGCTCAGATGATGCCTTTTTATGAGTCTTCATAGATGATTTTTGGTCTCCATATGTAGAACTCTCACAGTTTCCTTTTTCAGTTTTTAAATCCCTACTGTGTTCCTACAGAGTGTTTACTTCCCCAGATATGCCTTGTAGCAGGGCTTTCCTGGTGGCTCAGATGGTAAAGAACCCACCTGCAATGCGGGAGACCTGGGTTCGATCCCAACCCCTGGAGGGGGGCATGGCAACCCACTCCAGTGTTCTTGCCTGGAGAATCCCCATGGACAGAGGAGCCTGGCAGGCTACAGTCCATGGGGTCCCAAAGACCATAGGATCGTGGACACGACTGAGTGATTACACACATATGCCTTGTAACGTAGTAGTTGGTCATCAGTTTTTTGGCTACAAGTGGCTCTTCTCCCTGTTACAAGACCAAGGACTTTGGCTACCTCTAATCTGGGCACTCTGCAGGTTTGCATTTAGGTTGGCCTTCTGTGTGTATTTTCACAGAGATAAGAGTTAGCTGACTTCCTCCTCCTCAGTCCTTGGCAGGAAGGACAACTAAACATGAACTCTCTCATTGAACAGAAACAAGTTCTGTGGCTCTTTCCAGGTCACATCAGGGAATCTCCCCCAGTGTTACTAGCTGGTGTCAGGTCTGGTCCCCTGCTTTGTCACAAGTATAAAATGGAAAGGAACAAGGGCAGGCTCCCTTTGCGGCCCTCCAGCAGGCTGAGAACACCTTCTAGACAGGACAGGTGGCTTGCAGAGAGGCACCTCCCAGGGCAGAACATGCCAGCCTCTTCTCCTCAGAGTGGTCCTGGACCTCCACAATTGCCTGTGCCCGCAGCATGCAAGGCACGCTCCTTGGCTCGGCACTCAAGGCTTTTCACTCTCCCCTTTAACAGCGTCATCTGCTTTCTCCCCAGTCCTCCCCTCCATGGGTGTGGGAGCCTGGATCTTCTTCCGACCGCTGCTTTAGGATGACAAGGACAAGGCTCATTTCAGGAGTCTTAGCCCAGCTGCAAAGCCCCTGGGGCCTCTAGCTGAGTGGCCAAGGCCGATTAGCAGACCGCAGAGAAGGAGCAATCAGGGAAGGGAGCCAAGCACAGAGAAACATCAGTTTATAATTAGGTGGCCTAATCACCTGTGTAAATTGTGTATTTCTTATGATCAATGTGCTAAACGGCTCAGGTTTAATTAAGTTCTGCTGACTTGGTCTCTTTGAAGACCCAGTGAAGTGTGATCACAGCTCAAGCAATTAATAACCTGCGAGGAGCAACTTGAGAGAGGTGGCAGTTCCCTGCCTCCTGCATCCCCCCTCTTCCCACCCTCCCCTGAGTGTCTTTGGATGGGGTTCCACACCCCCATTGTCCTCTCTGAGCCAGGGCCGGAAACTCCCAGCTCGTTTCCACAATTAAGAATCATCCTGTGTGATGGGCATTCCATCCATGAACTGGGTGTTCCACCTTCCTGTTTAATGAGGTTCCTTCTGGTTCCAAAATACTACGTTTGTTCAGTGTCCTGTGTTCCGCCTTCTTCTGTGTTCCATAATTCGTTTATGCTGTTCTTCCTGCCCTCACCAGCTTCCTCTCTCTTATCACCTACTATGGTCTATAACCCAAGCATCAGGCTTGCTGGACCCCCTCCTTCCTTTCCTAAAGCAGCTCTAGCATTCGATGGGAAAACTGAAGTGTCAACCTTCACCATTCCTGAGCCAACCACTCAGCTTCTGCTCTTCCCTGTCCCCGCTTCCCTGTGGACCACAAGCAGGTCACTCTGCTCTGAGTCACTGCCTGGAGCTCTAGGGCAACATCCTCTCCACTGGTCATCCTTCTCCCCAGGCACCAGCAAGGAGATGGGTGTGGGCCAGCCTTCCCTTTCTCTTACTTTTCCTGCAATTCCAGTTTTCCCAACACCATCAAATTCGGCTCTATGACCGATGGATACCCATTTTCCTAGAGATATGTGGCAATTAGAGGAAAGTGCAACACAAGGAGACACTTAAAGTGAGGCCCAGAATATTACTTTTTCCAGAACCCAATGGGAAAACCTATAAGGGAGCCCTATCCAATAGAACTTTCTCTGATGATGGAAATGCTTTCTATCTATGCTCTCCAATATGGTGGCCACTAGCCACATGTGGTTATGACCTATAACTAGTGTGGCTAAAGAACTATATTTTTTATTTGGTTTGATTTGATTTAAATAGCCATAGGCAGATAGTGGTTACCAATGGCAACCCACTCCAGTATTCTTGCCTGGAAAATCCCATGGACGGAAGAGCCTGGTGGGCTGCCGTCTACGGGGTTGCACAGAGTCAGACATGACTGAAGTGACTTCGCAGCAGCAGCAGCAACTTCAAATAACATCCCAAGAAGGGTTGTATGGAGATAATCAGTGTTGACTACTGACACCCCAAGAACCCATGCTCAGTCTTGGGAGAAGGGCTTTGGCCCTTGAGTCCTTCAGGCTGGTCCACCTGGGGCTCAGCCTCCATCTAGCCAACTATGTATATTTTAGACAACCCTCTTTCTTTACAGGAGAAGTCACTACATCTGTTGGACACACACATATACACCCTGTCACCATGACTGAGAGATCATCATCTCTCAAGAATAATATAATAATATCCTGAGAGTGTTTAGTTCAAAGTCAATGAGAATAAATATTTTTTCAACTGACTCATAACTGACTGGCAGCCCCTCTCTGCAAAGTCAACAATCACATTATTTTGCCGAGGAGGGCTCAGATCCTTTTCTTATAACCTTATCTCCAGGTTATGTCCTTCTGCTCCTCGGGGAAATAAGGGGAAGCTGTATTTGTCTTATTAGCTCCTTCCCTAGTTACACAAATGGAAACTTGAGATAATTATTTTATTAAGGAGTCTATACTTAGTCATGGACACTTGTTTGCCTAAGTTTCCTTCTGGGGAAAAGGCAAGAAATGGCTTAATTTTGCTAATTTCTTAATAACTTTTTTAAATATGTATTTATTTAGCATCCTGACTTCTTAGTTGCAGCATGTGGGATCTAGTTCCCTGACCAGGGGCCGAGCTCGGCCCCCTGTGTTGGGAGCACAGAGTCTTAGTCACTGGAACACTAAGGAAGGCCCTTTTTTGTTGTTATAATTTACAATCTGTTTCTTATCCTCTGTTCTCCATGTTGCTTACTTTCCTGTGTTCCAGCTCTACACCTTACCTTTTTGGTTCGGTATCCTCTATTCCAAAGTTCTATATTCTTAGAAGAATCCCAGATCCATGTTATCCTGAACATCTGTTTGCCCATCCAACCTGAAATCTTCCATTCTGTGAATTTTTTGGCAATTTTCTATAAAACTGCACTGTGTCATTACAATTATCTAAAACAGTGACCTGGTGAATGAATGAATGAGATACTGTCAGCACAGTTTGTTCATTTTCGTACTCCTGCAGACAGGCCCTCTGTGCCTAGCACAAAAGACATTCAGTAAGGCCTTGGCAATGGATTCATACCTTCCATTTCTGTCCACACCAATTCTGGTTGGGTTTGGCTCTACCCCTTAAATGCACCACCAGCTCTAAACATAGAATCTCTCTCTCTCTCTCTCTCTCTCTTTTTTTATTAAAAAGTACAGTGGACTTGAGGAGGGAAAGGGAGATAGAAGAGGTGAGAGATCAGATCATATCAGCTGGTTCACAATCCAACAACTTCCTCTAAGGGGTAATTATGCTTGAAGTCTCACTGTCCACAACCCCCAAGAAGCTTCCAAGAGTCAGGAAAATGAGTAAAATTACTTTGAGGGAATAAAAAAAAATGGACTAATAACAATGAGGGGTAGTTGGGAGGGGTGAGATGAGTGGCTGGACCTAGAGTCTGTCATAGAGAATGAAGTAAGTCAGAAAGAGAAAAACAAATTTCATGTATTAAAGTGTGTGTGTGTGTGTGTGTGTGTGTGTGTGTGGGATCTAGAAAAATGGCACAGATGAACCTATTTGCAGGGCAGGAATAGGGACACAGATGTAGGGAACGAACAAATGAGCACAGTGGGGTGGGGAGAGTGGGCTGAATTGGGAGAATAGTACTAACATAAGTACACTGGTGGTTTAGTCTCTAAGTTGTGTCCAACTCTTGTGATCCCATAGACTGTAGCCCCCCAGGCTCCTCTGTCCTTTGCAGGCAAGAATACTGGACTGGTTTGCTATTTCCTACCCCAGACACAAGCGCACCACCAAGTATAGAACAGATAGCTTGTAGAAACCTGCAGTATAGCACCGGGAGCTCAGCTCACTGAGCTGTGATGACCTAGAGGGGTGAGATGGTAGAAGTTTAAGAGGGAGGGGGAAATATGTATACATATAGCTGTTTCTCCAATAATTTGGCCACTTGATGTGAAGAGCTGACTCACTGGAAAAGACCCTGATGCTGGGAAAGAATGAAGGCAAAAGGAGAGGGGGGTGGCAGAGAATGGGATGGTTAGATAGCATCACCAACTCAATGGGCATGAATCTGAGCAAACTCCTGGAGATAGTTGAGGACAGGGAAACCTCATGTGCTGCAGTCCACGCAGGCCCAATGAGTCATACACATCATAGCAACTGAACAACAACATAGCTAATTCACTTTGTTGTACAACAGAAACTAACTTAACATTGTAAAGCAATTATACTCCAATAAAAAACAGATAAAATAAAATCAGAGATTTAAAAGAAGGGCAGACTACAGAAGGCACTTGTCAATTCTTAGAAATGCAGGAGTCACTCAGCCAGAAGTGTTATCCTCAGCATAAATCTCTCCTTCATCCATCTACCTTTTGCCCAGCCAGCTGGGCCCCCAGGCAAGGCTGAGGCCAGGTCTTTCAAGCCTCCACCTGAAGAGAAAGAGAACTGCAGAGTGCCAGGGTGGATTTGGCCTTTGTGATTTGATCATTCAAACCCTCTCCTCTCCTCCATTCTACAGATCGGGAGACTGAGGCCCAGAGAGTAAATAAAATATGGCCCAAGCAAGGACCAGGGTCCTGGGGCCTCAACTCATGCTCAGTGCCCCTTTCACCACCTCCTTGCTTCCTGGGATGGGATGCTTCTCAGTCCTATTTCCCCATACCCCCTCAATCCAGTGACCTCTGCCACCCACATCATGTGCGTGTTAGTATTCTTGCGCCTGAGGGAGAAGGGCCTTAAGTAGCAAGTGAAAGACCACCATGACTGGTTGAGAGAGAGACTGTGGAAGAAAAAGGAAAAAGTTTTTTTTCTCCTTTTGCACTAGGTCCCACCTATAATGTAGCATCCCTGAGTGGGCCTGAGACTGGACAGGTGGCTGGGAACAGCCCCCATTGTCAGGGGCTGACTGCTGAGGTTTTTCTGTTAAGGGCTAGGTGGTGATTATTTTAGATTTTGCAGTCTCTGTTTCAGCAACACAACTCTGCCATTATAGCACAAAAACAGCCATAGACAATACATAAACCTATGTGTCAGGCTGTGTGTCAATAAAACTTTATTTCTAAAAACAGACAGTGGGCCAGATGTGACCCCCAGGCTGTGGTTTGCCATTCCTTGTTACAGATAAGGGAAATTTGCTTGAAGGCATCTGAGCAGCCGAAAGGACAATCAAAGAAGTTTCTAGAAGGTCATCTTGGCCACACTGTCCAGAATGGATAGAGGGAGTCAACCTAGGGGGAGGGTTTCTAGGAGAGAGAACATTGTAAAAGTCCAAGCCTAAGAAGCCAGAGGCCAAGTAGTGGCAACACTGGTTTAATGGGTACAAGGCAGCACAAAAGCTTCACTGAGACGAAGGTCACTAACCTAGCTTGGACCCTCCTCCCTCCAGAGGGGAAGAAGGGTAAGCGGAGAATCCGAACCACCTTCACCACAGAGCAGCTGCAGGAGCTGGAAAAGATCTTCCACTTCACTCACTATCCTGACGTCCACGTCCGCAACCAGCTGGCAGCCAGGATCAACCTACCAGAAGCTCGTGTGCAGGTACAACCATCCCCAGCCTCAACCACCTTCATCAATGCCCTTGGAGGCATTGGTGAGACCCCAGGCATCCTGCACTCTCTGGGACTGCCCCATCTGAAATTTTCCATTGGCTTTATCCCATGAATACAGTTATTCTGTCCAAATATCATTTTCCAGGAAATGAAGTCACCATAGTTATAAGATAGATGCTTTCTCTCCTTGGAGAATAGACATGGAAGGGGTCTTATGATGATGGCCATTGGCATCTGCTTCCACTCCCTTCTTCTCCCCCACTTGACTGTAGTTCCAAAGCATTATTCACCACGCAGCCTCAAAATAGGTCTTGACAATCTAGACTAGGGCTCAACAGACTTCTTCTGTAAGGGACAAGGTGCTAATTATGCCAGGCTTTACGAGGCCATGTGGTCACGGTCATAATTATTCAATTCTGCACTTATAGCACAAAAATAGCTATAGTTTACAACATATAAACAAATGAGCATGTTCCAACAAACTTTACTGATGAGCACTAAAATTTGAATTTTGTGTCATTTTCATGTCACCAAATTTAGAGTCTTTTTCCCAACCACTTAAAAATGTGTAAACCATACGTAGCACAAGGGCTATACAAAAACAGGTTAACTCTGCCAACCTCTGACTTGGAACACATGGGTATCACTTTGGCAGCAGAACAGAGAAGTGGCAAAGACCCTCTATGGTCAGAGACCTGATCTGTAATCTGTCATTTCTTCCCCCAACCTGAGTGTCTAGGCTTCCTCTGTGGTTAGATATACAGTAGCCCCTCACCAACTCTATGTCCAACTCTCTTTGCACATCCCCAGTTCTGCAAGTATTGCTCTAGCAAATCCAAAACCAATTGTTACATATTTTAACTCTCTCTAAAACAGTTTTCTAAATCACTCTTCATTTTTTTAACAAATGTGATGGGGGAACTATACTCAACATCTTTTTTTATAACTTAATTTTTAATGAATAAAAAAATAATCTTTGAAGAACAGAAAAATACAATTTTTATTGTATATTGGAGTATATTTGATTTACAATGTTGTGTTAGTTTCAGGTGTACAACAAAGTAATTTAGTTACACATTACATAGATTTATTCTTTTTCAGATTCTTATCCCATATAAGGTTATTACAGAGTACTGAGCAGAGTTCCCTGTGATATACAGTAGGTCTTTGCTATCTATTTTATATACAGTAGTGTGTATATGTTAATCCCAATCTCCTAATTTATCCCTTCTCCTCTCCACCTTTCAACATCTTGTAATAAGCTATAATGGAAGAGAATGTTAAAAAGGAATACATATATTTGTATGTATACATACAACTGAATCACTTTGCTGTACATCTGAAACTAACACAACATTGTAAATCAATTATATTTCAATACTTTCTTGAAATATACCATGGACTTATTAAATTCAAAATCTGCACCAGGGTCCACATCAATATTCCACCCTTCATATCACCCAAGCCTACTTTTCATCTGGTCAAGGCCCACCCCTGTCTGGACTTCTCTTTTACTTCCCATTTGAAATCAGTCACCAACTAGGTGGGTAGCATCTACGTTAGTGTAAAGCCCAGAATTCAGCAGCTGTCTCAGCAGAATGACCAAGGGCAAATGGCCATGTGTCGCAGACAGTCAGGGCGCCCATGAATACAGGCAACCCTCAATAGTCAACCTATGGATACCAGAGGGCCCACTGGGGTTGCAAGCGGGTGGCCCACCAGCAGGCAAGAGCCCACGGATGGGTTTTCTCTGATCTGCATGGTTTTTAAATCTCAGAGCTTTCACAGAAAAATCAAGATTTCTGCCTTAGAAGTTAGATGAAGCTGCAGCGCGGGCCTGACATTTCCACATGGTGGCTATTGGCTGAGGCTGAGACGCTGCCCCCTTCAGCCTCTGTTCACCCACCCCCACCCCCACCCCCGCCCCGTGAACCACTCCCAGTTACGGGGCACCCTGCTGGTTCACGCTCCCTCCTATGAGCCCCCCAGCCCCTGTAGGCATGGAAGGTTGTGACCTCGGATCCCCTCTCCCAAGGCAGATCAGATCCAAAGAAATCGTGGCTGCCGCTGACCTTTCCAAACTGTAAAGGGACGGTCCCTGGAAGATGCCGTCATCACGTATTTTAAGGAGAGGAACTGGATGGAGAAAAGCCCTTTGCTTATCTCCATTCTCTCTCGCCTTCATCTCAGATCTGGTTCCAGAATCAGCGAGCCAAATGGCGGAAGCAGGAGAAGACAAACAGCCTTGGGGCTTCGCAACTGCCAAGGGAGGCCGGCTTGGCCCCGCCCACAAACCCGGACGTGGCCGTGAGTGGCTGAGGCACCCGGGGGCGGGGCTGGGGGCGAGGTCACTGTCTGGGACCATCTCATCCAGATTGGAACACCTCTTGGGCTCTGTTCACTGTTCAGTTTAGTTCAGTTCAGTTCAGTCAGTAGAGTCCAACAGTAGAGTCCAGCTCTTTGCGACCCCATGGACTGCGGTACGCCAGGCTTCCCAGTCCATCACGAACTCCGGAGCTCACTCAAACTCCCCTGTAAACACTGACAGTTCTTTTAGAAAGAGCGTGGGAACGGATGCCTGGGAAACCTGCTGGAAGTCTCTGCCTCTGTCCCTGTGTCCTCATCCACTGAATGACCATCACAGTCCTCTCCCTCTTCCAGAGACTGACTTGTATTACTTGTGTAAAACGTCCCAGTCTATGGAGCAGAGTCACAGAGTAAAGGGCGTTGTGTGGGAATGGAGCCCATTGGCTCCTGAGTCAGGCTGCCAAGATTCGAATTGCAGCTCTGACCTAAGCAGTATGTGACCTGGAAAAGTCACTGTGCCCCTCAGAGGACAGTCATAGATTTGATGAGCATGAAATGACCAAGTTTTGAAGAATGTCTGCCACCCAGGAAGTGGTCACTAAAATTAAACCGTTCATCGAGTCAACAGATTTGGAGTGTGTACCAGATGCTAGTACTGGATTCAGATCCAGTCCTGAATATTCATTGGAAGGATTGATGTTGAAGTTGAAACTCCAATATTTTGGCCACCTGATGTGAGGAACTGACTCATTTGAAAAGACCCTGATGTGGGGAAAGATTGAAGGTGGGAGGAGAAGGGGACAACAGAGGATGAGGTGGTTGGATGGCATCACCAACTCAATGGACATAAGTTTGAGTACACTCTGGGGGTTGGTGATGGACAGGGAGGCCTAGTGCGCTGCAGTCCATGGGGTCACAAAGAATCGGACACGATTGAACGACTGAACTAAACTGAACCAGATGCTAAACAGAGGCGAGGCAGCAGTGCACAAAATAGACAGTCCCGTGGTTAACAATTTGTACAAACCCACAATGACTTTATGAGGCAGGATTTTTAATTTATCCATTTTTGCTGATGCAGAAACTGGACTCTGAGAAGCAAAGTGACTTTTCCGAGACAAACAGTTGCTGTAAATGCTGGAATGAGGACCAGATTTCCTGGCCCCCTTGGGCAAGCACTTCTTCCCAGGTTGGTCTTCCTATCCACCCCGAGCTGCCAGAGAGTCACCGGGAAATGTTGGGAAGTGGAGGGACAGTGTGGAGTAAAACTCAAGGCTGACCTCTCTCCTGGCCTTTCCTTCTGACAGGGCCCCATGCTGCCACTCCCTGCACAGCCCAGGCTGCTTCCTCTCACCAGGTGCTGTCCACCAGCTCAAGGTCAACTGACCTCTGCCTGGCTCCCCACCCAGATCGCCCTCCTCCCATGCCACCCATGGGAGACACAGCCTCTGCCAGGCCCTCTCATCATCCAGCATACCTGCATCCCTACACTCTGCTTTGTTCCCACCTCCGCACCCCAGAGGAGGCATCATCTGTACCACCTCCATAACAGAGACTGGACATCCTCTTCTGAGTGGAGCCTCTCTCCTCTCCAGGTGAAAACAGGTGGCGGGAAAGTAACCAGGTCTCTGGGGGAATCAATCTCATGATTCAGAGATGACCCACAGTTCAGGAAGCCACCCTGAGCGTGTCCTTTGGCAGGTTGCTTCAGATTCAGCAGCCAGGTGACCAGTAAAGGAAGCTCTCCTCTCTCTTGACCAATGTGGCCCTCCTGCTTCAGACAACAGACGTTATGTGAGGTCTCAGGATAAGCGCTGGAAGGAGGAGGTTGACCACTTGCACCTGTGCTTCCTCTATGTGGTTGTGTGACCTCCAGTCAGTCGCTCGCCCCTCTGGACTTCATCTGTAGCACAGGCAGTTGCACAAGATGACTCCTGAGCACCCTTCTGGCCCTCTCCTTGGTGAGGTGAACCATGATAAGAACAGAAGCACAGAGAAGGCCAAGGAGAGGTTGTTTGTTCATTCACTCATAAGACACTTATTAAGCACCTACTGAGTGCTTCATAAATGGAACTGGATATTGGCATGAACAACTGAGGCTCTACCCACTGGAGCTCAGTCCAGGATGACCAAAAGGGTAATGCTGACCTTCCCCTGCAGGCAGAACATTCGCTCAATGAACTTGCAAGAAGCCCATGGCTAACACATTCTGTTTGGCATTGATATGAATGTTCTAAAGAGGAATAGAAATATAGAAACATTTCTTTAAAACTTTAAACAGAATTTAGTGTCTTTGGTTATTCTGCTGGGCTGTGGAGGGATGTTGTCATTTCTGGTTTGGATGAAGGGAAAGATAGTAAGCTCTTGTCACAGTTCATCTTCCCAGGACCTTGCAAGGGACCCATTTAGAAAGCCAGCCTCACTCTATGCTGAAAAGCCTAAGAAAGAGGGAGAGAAGGAAAAAGAGAAATTGATTTTTTTTTTTAATATAAGGAATTGACTTTCACAGTTATGGAAGCTGAAAAGTCCCATGAGCAGCAGTTGTCCAACTGAAAATGGAGACCCAGGAGAAAAGAGGATATCAGCTTCAGTGTGAGACTGAAGGCAGAAGCTCCACATTCCAGCTCACAGACAATTAGGCAGAGAGAGCAAATTCTTCCTTCCCCCACAGTTTTGTTCTATGCAGCCCTCAATGGACTGGTTGAGGTCCACCCACGTGGGGGAGGGCCATCTGCTTTACTCAGTCTACTGATCACAATGTTCATCTCATCCAGAAATACCCAGATATACTCAGAATGATGTGAAGCTGAATATACAGTTACCCTGTGGGCCAGTCATGTTGACACACAAAAATAACCTTCCCAGGCTCCATCCCCTTTGCTAGTCACACATCCGCCCTCCAAGCATAAGGGGTTCAGGTGACCAGAATGCCTCAGCTTCAGTACAGATGTGAACGTTGGTTTTGGGGGTCCACCTCTTCCACTCTAGGTATTCCTTTCCTCCCCCTGCCCCAAGAACTATTTTCTTCCCTTTACCTTATATCTATGGGGCAAATGAATCACTTTAGCACTCTTACCAGCTGTGAAAACTTGGGCAAGAGACACATTACCAGGACTTCCCTGGTGGTCCAGTGGCTAAGACTCCAAGCTCCCAATGTGGGGGGATTGGGTTCAATCCCTAGTCAGGAACTAGATTTCACATGCCACAGCTAAAGATCCCTCATGCTACCAATGAAGATCAAAAATCCTGCATGCCGCAACTAAGACCCGGTGCAACCAAATGAAAAAAGAGAGAGAGAGAGAAACACATTCCCTCTGTGCATCTGTTCCTTGGAGAGTGAGTTTCTTGTGTCTGACAGTTTCTCTATTATGTGAGTTAATAAGCATGTGCATGTGCAGACTCCAGTTCAGTTCAGTTCAGTTGCTCAGTCGTGTCCAACTGTTTG
The DNA here is from genome assembly GCF_023091745.1 of Budorcas taxicolor. Taxonomy (NCBI): domain Eukaryota; kingdom Metazoa; phylum Chordata; class Mammalia; order Artiodactyla; family Bovidae; genus Budorcas; species Budorcas taxicolor. The sequence goes on from NC_068914.1 coordinate 117,211,083, forward strand.
TAACCCCATGAATCGCAGCATGCCAGGCCTCCCTGTCCATCATCAACTCATAGAGTCTACTCAAACTCATGTCCATCCAGTCAGTGATGCCATCCAGCCATCTCATCCTCTGTCGTCCCCTTCTCCTCCTGCCCCCAATCCCTCCCAGCATCACTCCTTTCCAATGAGTCAACTCTTCGCATAAGATGGCCAAAATATTGGAGTTTCAGATTTAGCATCAGTCCTTCCAATGAACACCCAGGACTGATCTCCTTTAGGATGGACTAGTTGGATCTCCTTGCAGTCCGTGGGATTCTCAAGAGTCTTCTCCAACACCACAGTTCCAAAGCATCAATTCTTCGGCACTCAGCTTTCTTCACAGTCCAACTCTCACATCCACACATGACCACTGGAAAAACCATTGCCTTGAATGGACGGACCTTTGTTGGCAAAGTAACATCTCTGCTTTTGAATATGCTATCTAGGTTGGTCATAACTTTCCTTCCAAGGAGTAAGCGTCTTTTAATTTCATGGCTGCAATCACCATCAGCAGTCATTTTGGAGCCCCCCAAAATAAAGTCTGACACTATTGCCACTGTTTCCCCATCTATTTCCCATGTCACCCTGCTTATTTAACTTATATGCATAGTACGTCATGAGAAGCCCTGGGCTGGAAGAAGCACAAGCTGGAATCAAGATTGCCGGGAGAAATATCAATAACCTCAGATATGCAGATGACACCACCTTTATGGCAGTAAGTGAAGAAGAACTAAAGAGCCTGTTGATGAAAGTGAAAGAGGAGAGTATGCATACTCAGCTGTATCCAACTCTTTGCAACCCCACAGACTGTAGCCTGCTAGGCTCCTCTGTCCATAGGACTCTCCAGGCAAGAATCCTGGAGTCAGTTGCCATTTCCTACTCCAGGGGATCTTTCCAACAAAGGAATCAAACCCCTGTCTCTTGCTTCTCCTGCAGTGTCAGGGTATTCTTTACCACTTAGTCACCAGGGAAGTCCAAATAAGATAATGCATTGTGGTAGATGGTAAGCCCAGGTATTAAGAAAAAAGTCACTTTACCAACTCTCCCTTCTACCTCCTTCAACTTCTGATCTGGAGCAGCTATGTTCATCCCAGACTCTATCCCAGAAGTTCTTAACCCAGCTTGCAGGAAGTCAGGGAACTCCGAAAAGAGTAAGCAAGATTGTGTGTGTGTGTGTGTGTGTGTGTGTGTTTATTTTTCCCAGGCAAAACATTCATTGTTTTCATCAGCTTTTCAAAGAGGTTTCAGCTAACAACAATAATAATAAAGGTTTCCTGTTAGATATATCTGAGTCAGGATCCAATAGGATCCTATTCTAGCTGTGTGGACTAGAGGCATGAGAGAAGCGAAAGGGTCATTTTTTGAAAGGTACTGAAACCGCATATTTCAGATTGAGACTTGAACTCATTCTCTTTTAATTGAAAGCACATACCTGGTCTCAGGACTTATTGAATCTCAAGTTCTTTATGTCTCAGCACAGAAAGAATGCAGTGAGAGGCAAAGTGATAGGTAAGAAGTGGATTTACTTAGACAGACACACACTCCACAGACAGAATGCAATCCATCTCAAAAGGTGAGACTGGCCCTGGGAGAAGTGTGGGTCACCTAAGAAGGCAAGAGGCCCCAAAATATGGGGTGGTTAGTCTTAATGAGGGGGCTTCCCAGGTGGCGGTAGTGGTAAACTGCCTGCCAGTGCAGGAGACATAAGAGATGCTGGTTAGTTTCCTGGGTCACGAAGATCCCCTGGAGGGTGGCATGGCAACTGTTAGGTAGTTAGTATAGGAAACAGGAGTCCAAAATGGTGGTGGCTAAAAGGAAAGGAAAAGCCCAAAAAAATAGAGCAAAGGAAGGTCAGAGGAAGGTCTGAGGACCAGAGTGAGGACCTCACGTAGAACAAACAGCTCTCCTAGCTAGCCCAATTTACATAGGGTAAGCCCACGGGGAGGAAAAAACATATAAAACGAGGAGCCAGAGGGCTGGGGCTCTTTCTTCTCTTAGCATCTTTGGGTCAGCATGCCCTCACGCCTCAAGGATGTATTTTCCTGCTATTTTCTAAATAAAACTGAGCTGTAACACGCAGCTGTAACACTGATGTAAGAGCTATAATATGGTCTGTTCGAGAACCGAGAGCTATAACATGGTCTGTCCAAGAGCTGTGATGCACCGAGGGCTTTAATATCCATCCCTTCAAATTTTTGTTTAGACGAGACAGAACCGAGGAGATTATACTCACCTGACAGCAAACCACTAGAGTATTCTTGCCTGGAGAACCCCATGAACAAAGGATCTTGGCGGGCTACAGTCCACAGGATCACAAAGAGTCTGACATGACTGAAGTGACCGAGCACGCACAGCTTAATGGGCTGGGTCATTTCATAGGCTGAGTGGGAGGATTATTCCAACTATTTTGGAGAAAAGTGTTAGCCGTTTAGTAATGCCCGACTTTTTACAATCCCATGAACTGTAGTCCCACCAGGCTCCTCTGTCTATGGAATTCTCTAGGCAAGAATACTGGGGTGGGTCACCATTCCCTTCTCCAGGGAATCCTCCCAACCCAGAGACTGAACACTGGTCTCCCTCACTGCAGGCAGATTCTTTATTGTCTGAGCCACCACAATGAGCATATAATGAGTCTCAAGCTCTACTGGAAGTCGAATCTTCAACTACCTTGGACCTAGTTAGTTCTAACCAGTTCTGTCTCATATCTTCAAGGGCTACGTCATTCTTTTAAGGTTCTGCTCTGCTCCCCTTCCCTCCTGTTTCAGTTCAGTTCAGTTCAGTTCAGTTCACTCAGTCATGTCCGACTCTTTGGGAACCCATGGACTGCAGCACACCAGGCTTCCTGTCCATCACCAACTCCCAGAGTTTACTCAAACTCATACCCATTGAATTGGTGATACCATCCAACCATCTCATCCTCTGTCATCCCCTTCTCCTCCCTCCTTCAATCTTTCCCCACATCAGGGTATTTTCAAATGAGTCAGCTGTTCGCATCAGGTGGCCAAAGTATTGGAGTTTCAGCTTCACCAGTCTGTACAATGAACATTCAGGACTGATTTCCTTTAGGATGGACTGGTTGGATCTCCTTGCTGTCCAAGGGACTCTCAAGAGTCTTCTCCAACACCACAGTTCAAAAGCATCAATTCTTCAGTGCTCAGCTTTCTTTATAGTCCAACTCTCACATCCATACATGATTACTGGGAAAACCATAGTGTTGACTAGACAGCCTGTTTCAGTAAGATCGTATAAATATAAAATGAACAAGTACTAAAGTTTTATCTAACTCACTAATTAATGGGGAACAAGTAACACATCAGAGCAGTTCAAAGCAGAACTCAAAGAACAGACATGGAGCAGAGGCAATCAGGAATGCTGAAATGAATTACAAATAGAGACAAAAAGGTTCAATGGTCATATGGAAGTAATCAATAGCATCTCAACAGGACACAATTCATTTGCATTTCTGTGGACAAGAGTTATTTGTATTAGTACTAACTTTTTATCAATTTAATGAGTGGAAAAATAGCTCACAAACGATGGAATGGGCTGAAATTCTAAGAGTGTGCTAGACAGAGCAACCTTCTAATGCCCATTTCAGTCTTTCACAGTTTTTCCTGACCTGAAGTTGCTTAATCTGTCTGAGCATATCAGGACCTGCTTCAAAAGTTAGCTGTGAGATTATGTTAGATCATATAGCAAGTTTTTGTACTTGTAAAACACTGTGAAGTTAGGAAATGATTATTTATTGCCTTTCAAACTCCTCTAAGGACTTCCCTGGCAGTCCACGGGTTTGGGCTTTGCCTTCCAATGCAAGGGGTGCAGACTTGATCCCTGACTGAGGAGCTAAGATCCCACATGCTTCCTGGCCAAAAAGCCAAAACATAAAACAGAAACAACATTGTAACAAATTCAACAAAGACTTTAAAATTAATCCACACCAAAAAAAAAAAACTTTAAAGAAAAAACAAACTCCTCTAAAACTCAAGCTTAAAAGTTCACATATAAAAACTGTTTAGAAATACTGTGCATGCTAACGTCAATCGTATCCAACTTTTGGTGACCCACCAGCCTCCTCTGTCCATGGGGTTTTCCAGGCAAGAATACTGGAGTGAGTTGCCATGCCCTCCTTCAGGGGATATTCCCAACCCAGGGATCGAACACCTGTCTCTTAAGTCTCCTGCACTGGCAAGTGGGTTATTTACCATTAGCGCTAACTGGGAAGCCCAGAAATACAGTAACATTTCTTTGATGTTCATTGACCTTTTTTGGTTCAATTTTTCAAAAGCCAGCAAACCATAGGGAATGGGCAAAGAGCAGAAATAAAAGATTCACAGTAAAAAACATACAAATAGATACTAAACATATGAAAATAGTCTCAACCTCATTCTTCATTTTAAAATGTAAGTAAAACAGTAATAAAATACATTTTTTTTTACCTTTCAGGCTGGCAAATATTTCAAAGTGTTGGTGAAGGCTTGATGAAAGTCACTGTCATATATAATGAAGTTCAGTTCAGTCACTCAGTCATGTCCAACTCTTTGTGACCCCATGAATCACAGCACACCAGGCCTCCATGGCCATCACCAACTCCAGGAGTTCACTCAGATTCATGTCCATCGAGTCAGTGATGCCATCCAGCCATCTCATCCTCTGTCGTCCCCTTTTCCTCCTGCCCCCAATTCCTCCCAGCATCAGAGTCTTTTCCAATTAGACAACTCTTCCCATGAGGTGGCCAAAGTACTGGAGTTTCAGCCTCAGCATCATTCCTTCCAAAGAAATCCCAGGGCTGATCTCCTTCAGAATGGACTGGTTGGATCTCCTTGCAGTCCAAGGGATTCTCAGGAGTCTTCTCCAACACCACAGTTCAAAAGCATCAATTCTTCGGTGCTCAGCCTTCTTCACAGTCCATCTCTCACATCCATACATGACCACAGGAAAAACCATAGCCTTGACTAGATGGACCTTAGTTGGCAAAGTAATGTCTCTGCTTTTGAATATACTATCTAGGTTGGTCATAACTTTTCTTCCAAGAAGTAAGCGTCTTTTAATTTCATGGCTACAGTCACCATCTGCAGTCATTTTGGAGCCCAAAAAAATAAAGTCTGACACTGTTTCCACTGTTTACCCATCTATTTCCCATGGAGTGATGGGACCGGATGCCATGATCTTTGTTTTCTGAATGTTGAGCTTTAAGCCAACTTTTTCACTCTCCACTTTCACTTTCATCAAGAGGCTTTTTAGTTCCTCTTCACTTTCTGCCATAAGGCTGGTGTCATCTGCATATATGAGGTTATTGATATTTCTCCCAGCAATCTTGATTCCAGCTTGTGTTTCTTCCAGTCCAGTGTTTCTCATGATGTACTCTGCATATAAGTTAAATAAGCAGGGTGACAATATACAGCCTTGATGTATTCCTTTTCCTATTTGGAACCAGTCTGTTGTTCCATGTCCAGTTCTAACTGTTGCTTCCTGACCTGCATACAGATTTCTCAAGAGGCAGGTCAGGTGGTCTGGTATTCCCATCTCTTTCAGAATTTTCCACAGTTTATTGTGATCCACACAGTCAAAGGCTTTGGCATAGTCAATAAAGTAGAAATAGATGTTTTTCTGGAACTCTCTTGCTTTTTTGGTGATCCAGCAGATGTTGGCAATTTGATCTCTGTTTCCTCTGCCTTTTCTAAAACCAGCTTGAACATCAGGAAGTTCACGGTTCATGTATTGCTGAAGCCTGGCTTGGAGAATTTTGAGCATTACTTTACTAGCATGTGAGATATATATAATGAAGTATGAATTGGTAAATTATTTCGGACGGTAACATGACAACTACTAACATCCTAAATGTACATCTCTTTGACTCAGTAAGTTTTTTGTAAGAATTCATATGATAAATTCACATAGATATAAATACTGAAGCTCTAGTACTTCGGTCACCTGATGCAAAGAGCCAACTCGGTTGAAAAGACTTTGAGGCTGGGAAAGATCAAAGGCAAAAGGAGAAGCAGGCAGCAGAGGATGAGATGGTTAGAGAGCATCACTGATTCAATGGACGTGAATTTAAGCAAACTCCAGGAGATAGCGCGGGACAGGGGAGCCTGGCGTGCTGCAGTCCATGCAGTCTTAAGAGTCTGACGTGACTTAGCAACTGAACAACAACACATAAATATGGTCTACAAGAGTGTTCACCAAGGCTTTGTGACAGATAGCCCCTAGAAACCACGAAAATAAGACACTGGTTGAGCCAATTAATTATAGCATATTCACCCAACTGTTAAAAATAATGAGAGACTGAAATATACCTCATGGGAAACTGTCATTAGACACATCATTAAATGCAAAAGACATGTTTCAGTGCAATATTATGGTCTCATTTGAGTAAGAAAAATATCAAAATAGTCTGACAAATAAACATCAAAATGTGATGCTTTCTGCACACATTAGCTTTTGCTCCATAACAAATCTCACCAAAACATCAATGCTTGAAGTAATGACTTATTTGGCTCACAACCCAGGATTGACCAGGCTCTCGGTCTGTCTGGGGCTAACTTGGCTGATCTCGGCTGGGCTTCATCAGGTGTCTGTGGTCAGCTGGTCAGTTGGTGGCTGCTGAGGGGTCTCAAGTAGCCTCACTCACAGACTGGCCTGGGTTTGGCAGGCTGTTGGCCACTCACTCCAGTATTCTTGCCTGGAGAATCCCCATGGACAGAGGAGCCTGGTAGCCCATAGTCCATAAGTTCACAAGGAGTCGGACACAACTGAAGCGACTTATCATGCATGCATGCATAGCTGAGGTCACAGGGTTACTGGTTCACAGTAGGCTTCCTAGTGGAGTAGCCACAGGATTCCAAAAGCACAAAAGCAGAGTGTGCAAGGGCTCTTGAGGCTTGGCCTGAGAATTCACTTGTCACTTCTGCTACATCCATTGGTCAAAGCAAGTCAAGGTCAGCCTGGACTCAAGGTGTGGGAAGAGCTGTGAAATGTGTGCCATGTTTACCATCCACCATAACACCCAAGATGCTTGCTCCTGGAAGGAAGCAAACCTAGACAGCATGTCAAAAAGCAGAGACATCACTTTGCCGACAAAGATCCATACAGTCAAAGCTATGGTTTTTCCAGTAGTTGTGTATGGCTGTGAAAGTTGGACCATAAAGAAGGCTGAGCGTCAAAGAAATGATGCTTTCAAACTGTGGTGTTGGAGAAGACTCTTGAGAGTCCCTTGGACAGCAAGGAGATCAAACCATTCAATCCTAAAGGAAATCAACCCTGAATATTCATTGGAAGAACTGAGGCCAAAGATGAAGCTCTAATACTTTGGCCACCTGATGTGAAGAGTCGACTCACTGGAAAAGACCCTAGTGCTGGGAACAATTGAAGGCAAGAGGAGAAGGGGATGACAGATGATGAGATGTTTGGATGGCATCACCAACTCAATAGATGTGCATTTGAGCAAACTCCAGGAGATGGAGAAGGACGGGAAGTCTTGCGTGCTGCACTCAATGGAATCACAAAGAGTCAGACAAAACTCAGCAACTGAACAACAACAACATAACACCCAAATGAATATCTCATCTCAACTTCTTCCTTAATTTCTCCTGACACCTCTACTTGACTGTCTAATGATCATCTCAAACTTAACATGTCTAAAAACAAATTCTATTCACTCTCTAGCCCAAACTTGTCTCTTCCTCAGCCTTCTTCCTCTCTGCACAGGACAATGCCTTTCTTCTCGTTGTTCACACTCAGATCTTTACAAATACATATAGCGCTTTTGATGACTATGTTTTCTTTATAAATATATATATTTACATACACACACACATATATATATGGGGGAGGGTAGCCACATGGCTTGCAGAATCTTAGTTACCTGACCAGAACTGAAACTGGCAGTGTAAGTTCAGAGTCCTAACCACTGGACAGTTAAGAAATTTCATATATATATATATATATATATAATACATATTTAAAATATGTGTATAGGGGACTTCTCTGGTAATTCAATGGCTAAGACATCACATTCTCAATGCAGGGGGCCCGAGTTTGATCCCTGGTCAGGGAACTAGGTCCCACATGCTGAAACTAAGATCTGACACCACCAAATAAATATTTTTTAAAATAAGTATATATATGTAGTTTTTATTGGAGTGTATTGTTGACTTGCAATGCTGTGTTACTTTCAGGTGTATTTGTCTGATGACTCTCTTTTCTCATCAAGTAGCAAACCCAGCATTCAACTCTTCCTCCTCTATGCCAGCCTCGGTCGCCTTGGTCATCTCCCCAGTGTCTCCCTGTGGTCACCTCACCCCACCTGCGCTCTATTCTTCACTCCATAGCCAGCGAGATGCTGGAGAATGTGAGTCAGATCATGACTCAGACCCTCAAGCTCTTCTCTGCCTCACATGGAATCAAGTCAAAGTCCTTCTCGTGGCCACAGGGAGGTTTTCCACGGCACCCATCCTTTTCCCCATTGCTCCCTGCTCCAGTCTTGCCAGTCCCGTGCCAGTTGCTGCTCCACCATGCCGAATACACTCCTGCCCCAGGGCTTTTGCACTTCTGGTCACTGCCTGAAAAATTCTTTTCTAGCTATTTTTCTGGCTGACTCCCTCAGTCCCACCAGGTCTCCACTCAAATAGTACTCAGACAGCCATCCTCAGGCCACCATATCTAAGACAGCACGTACATACACTCCTTGTCATCCGTCCCCCTTACTCTATTTCTTAATTTTTATACTTCGTATCAATACCTGACATATTATGCATTTACTTATTTACTGTCTCTCTTCCAACAGTAGGATGAAAGTTGCATGAGGTCAGGGATCTCATGTGATTTGTACACTGCTATATTCCCAAAGCAGTGAACAAAATCAGGCCTGGCACATAGTAGACACTCAATATTTGTTACATGAGTATGCACACACACATCCCTATATGTCTAGAATGTTCCTAGACAAATACAAAAAAAAAAAAAAAAAACCCTGACAGCAATTATTTCTAAAGAGTGGACTAATGTGATAAAGAGAGGAATGTTTGTTTTCCTGCTGCCTGGTAGTGTTTGAATTATTGTGCCCTAAGTATATAATTTTATAAATTAAATGTTAACAAATAACAGGACAATGGATGTTTTTTCTCACTTCTTTTATGCTTTACAGTTTGACCTCTTGCTGTCAAAGAAGATGTTTTTCTGCCTCTTCTGGTGCTGGAGGGGTCCCTTGTTGGGACAGGGGGTCACCCAAGAAGCCACTGCTGAAAATCACAAGATGAGGATGGAGGGCTGGAAAGCAGCCTCTGGGGGCAGGGAGGGCAGACTCAGGCACAAGGGGAAGTGAACAGAGAGATCTGGGACAAAAAGCAATGGAGATCTATTCACAGAAAAAAAAATAACACAGAGCAGGCAGGCAGGCCCGGAATCTGAGAAGAAAAGGTGGGATCACCAGTGGAACAACCTACTCCACAGGGCATGATTGTGAGCAGCTTAATTCAAGAAAGGGAATTTCTCTGCACTTCATTTCTTCATCTATAAAGTGAGGGAGCTAAAATCAAGGCTCTCAGCTGTCCCTTCTCCCAGCAGCCTTTCTGTAATGACAAAATCACAATGGAAATGAACCTTGAAGAGTTGGCTGAGACAAAAAAAAACTTCACTTTGAATAATATAAAATATAAAGATTACATACGTGTGAGATTTATAAGTTTTATCTGTATAAATATAGAGACCAAAAAACAAACAGGAAAGTTTATGAAGAAAGAGAGGTGGCTTAACAATAACCCATGAGAAAAAGACCTAGCAGATTTATTCAAAGAGAGCTTAGTGCAAGTTAGCAGTGTGTTGCAGCACTGGAATGAGTTAAGGGAGCCTTTGGCCGCATGAAGTACGAAGTGCAGAATGAGGGAGGGGATACTTCTCTGTAATCCAACAACAGCAGCAGGAGTGATGCAGTCCTTTCTCCATGCTTCTTTTTAAGATTGAAGAGTAGACAAACTGGACTCTGTTCAGAAGAGATGACCTGTAGAAAGATCAGGTGACACCATCTAGACCTCCATCAGCTTCCACCACACTAAGAGAGGAACAACCGTCCGCTGTGGGACTCCTGATAGAAAGCACACAAAGCCATCTGTGAATTGTTCTTCTCCTTTAAAAAAATACTGAACTTGACTCAAATCATGTTCTAGAAGACAGAAGAATAAATTAAATACCAGGAAGAAGCAGTTAGTCATATTCAGAATATCGGATGGCAGAGGTGGTGGTGGTTTAGTTGCTCAGTCGTGTGCGACTCTTGCAACCCCAGAGACTGTAGCCCTCCAGTTTTCTCTGTGCATGGGATTCTCCAGGCAAGAATACTGGAATGGGGCATCATTCCCTTCTCCAGGGGATCTTTCTGACCCAGGGATGGAGCCCAGGTCTACACTGCAGGCGGTTCTTTACCATCTGAGCCATCTGGGAGCCCAGAATATACTCTAGGAGACATTTCTTGGATCCCGATTTTTTAAAATGAGAAAATCTCAGATATAATCAAGGAACTCTGAACATGAGTAATAGAGGATATCGAAACTGGTAATTGTCAAATTAATATGGTCAGGTTGTTTAATGTCCCTTTTTGTTAGTGATGCATACTAAAATCTTTTGAACTAAAAGACGTGATGTTTGAGATTTGCTCTAAACTACTAGGAAGCCTGACTGGCAAAATGTTCATAGTTTCTGAGACGTTTTGATAGCCATAAGCTATCCTCTCTAGCTTTGTATATGCTGGAGATTTTTCATAATGAAGAAATTTTAATCCAGAAACCATTCATTTAACAGAGGTAGAGGGGCACAGAACAGAAAAAAAAAAAATTGATCTGGAAGGCACAAGAGCACAAGTTCTTGAAACCAGGTCTCCTGAGGGTCACGTGAAAGAACCAAGGATGTCTGTGACACAGGTAAGGGGTTCCAGGAGATCCAGTGTTTGAAGAGCTTGTCTGGAGGAAGCGGAAAGCCTCGCTCTAAGTACCCCAGAAGGCAGCATCAGGACCAATACAGAAATTATAGAAAGGGAGGTTTAAAGTCAGTGCAAAGAACATTGGAACTAGGTTTTCCAGAAGTCCCTTCTCCCACATTTTGTCGAATTCCTCTTCTCCTGCAGCCCTCTGTGAGCCCTGTGTTCCAACCACACTAAATCATTTGACCTTCTAGGGCACAGCAGGGACATTCCTATCTCACACCCTTTGTACTGCATTTTCCCGGCTAGGAGTGCACTCCCCTCACCCCAGCTATTGGAATTCTGCTCATGCCAATGCTGCCCTCGTTGCCCTTGATCTCTTTTGAAGTAATATCATCCTATAATTGCTCTGAATCTGCTGGTGGCTGTTCCGTGCATATCTCTATAGATGGATATCGAAGATAAGTTATAAATTACCTTTTATAATGATTCTGCCTTTTTACTCCCACAACACTGTGTACCTTAATTATGATAAGAGTGGCTCTTACATATGGAGGGCCCTACTAGGGGCCAAATACGCTCATTCTCAACCTAGTCCAATGACGTAGGCATCATAAGTGTCAGAGCAGGGTGCAACTTGCTCAGCGTCACACAGCAAAGGGCTAATTTCAGCTCAGACTTGCCTGATGCCAAGGTTTTAAGCATATATGTTATAACATATGTGTTGTTCAGTCGCTGAGTCAGGTCTGACTCTTTGTGACCCCATGAACTGTAGGCCACCAGGCTCCTCTGTCCATGGGATTTCCCAGGCAAGACTGGAGCATGTTGCCATTTCCTTCTCCAGTGGGTATATATATGTGTGTGTGCATATATATGTTATTCTTTCTATATGCTGGAACTTCCCTGGTGGTCCAGTGGCTAAGACTCCGTACACCCAGTGCAGGGGGCCTGAATGTATAAATGGTGTATGTGTGTGTTTACACTCATCCCATTATTCATTGAGTCTATTTTCCTTTCTAGTAACACTGTCTGGAATATAGTAATTCCTCAAAAAATATTTGAGAATGGATGGATAGATGAATGAATAAATCCTGTAGTGTGACTAGGTAGTGTATACACTTCTTCCCACAATCCCCACATGCTGGTAAACTTATAGACAATAGAATAAATAAATGGGACTAGGCTCTAGGATCCCACATGGGATAGAAAAGTAGTCCAAGTGGAAAAGAGTGGCAGGGGGCTTGCCAAGGTTCCCAGAAAGCCGATGGGGTGATGGAGGGAAGGGAGTTGCCAACGAGGTCCCATTACAGTGGCAGGCACCAGCCCAGGCTGCTCCTAGGTGTTGCCAAATGTGGGGGAGGAGGTGATGGAAGAAGAAAGCCTCTCTCTCTTCTTCCCCAGCTGCCAGGGCCCTGACCGCTGTGTGACCCCTGGGAGTGGGCACCCACACTCCCCAGGGGAGGAAGGTTACAGCCCAGTTATCACCAGGAGGCAATAAAGTCATTTCGTGATCATTAGAATCCTAACCAATTTAAGGCATTTACAGCTCTCAAACAATTACCTGGTGACTCTTATCTCCCCAAGAATCCTGAGATGTTATTTGAAAGAGGTCATAAACTAAGAACCTGGTTGGGGGCGGGGAATGATGACAGAGGACATGGAAGAAAGATGGCTGCCCATGGGGATGAGAGAAGAGGAAGCATTTCAGAACTCCAGTCGTGTGCCTGGTCATCGGATGTGGGCAAGGCAGACCTATCTGTGTGGATTTTGTAGGAGAAAAGTGTTCTGTCTCTAGAAGATTCCTTTCCAGAATCATGAAACATTAGCTAGAAAATCTTTAAAAATAAAACAAAACCCAGGAACATATTTCCCAAATCAGAGACTCTGGACATCTTTGGTTTATAAGATATTTGTGGCTATTGGATGAAAATATTCCTATCAGGTATATTGGGTTTGGGAAATCCATAAACTGTGACTCCCTCATAGAGAACCACAGGCCCCACTGCATCTCAAAGGTTCTGGCAAGATTTATAGGAAAGAAACCAGGATCTACAGGAAAGTTTATTTCAGTGAAACCTCCAGTGTGTTCAGACCCTGACTACTGGACCTTTTCAAACCCCGCAGGAAGTCTATTAATAGCACAAGAAGGTTCTAGAAATATGGATCATTTTATCCAAGTTGCTTTCTCATTCTTGGGCTGAAGTTAAACTGAGTGGCTTTCTGTTCTGTAATACACTCCTGGTTAGGACAAGTCGTGTAGTGTTAGTCACTCAGTCGTGTTCAACTCTTTGCAACCCCATGGACTGTAGCCCACTAGGCTTCTCTGTCCATTGGCTTCTCCAGGCAACAATACTGGAGTGGGTTGTCAGTCTCTTCTCCATGGGCTTTTCCCAACCCAGGGATTGAACCTGGGTCTCCTGCATTGCAGTTTACCTTCTGAGCCACCAGGAAAGGTCAAGTATTTGCACTCAACAGTGGGAAGTCAGTCATCTTATTTCCAAAGATGGTAGGAAAAGACTTAGTCTGTTGATACTAAAAGAGCATCAGTCCAGTTAAAGAAGGCGCTTTCTAACAGTCAGAGCCACATACAGCAGAACAGGTGACCTCAGGAAGGAACGAGCTCCCTGACAATATGTGCAGATGAGCTGAAGCTGAACAACCCCCTTAGAAGTGCAGGACTCACTCAGTTAGTAAATATTTGAGAATCTGTATTGTTCAAAGCCACAACTGAAGGTAGAAAAATAGTAATGAGCAAAGTCCCTGATGTATTGGGGCTTATATTCTGATGGGGAGGGGAGAGAAATAGATTAGAGGCAAGTAAACAAAAATAAATGTAATAGTTACAGAGAACTCTAAAGATATTAAAAGGGTGATGTCATAGAATGGGAGAGAGGCTAGTGAAGTTATGGTGACCAGGCAAAGCCTCCATAGGACCAAAACATCTGAGCTGAAAGCTAAGCTTGAAGAGCAATGAACCAAGGGCAAAGATCAGCACATCCAGGAATTCTGCAGTATAATTTGAGCATATCTGAAGAACAAAAGGGAGGCCAGCATGGTGCAACTTAGTGAGTAGGGCTGAGAACCCTGTGGATAAGGGTGGAAAGGTACAGCACAGTCTAGCCTCAGTGGATGAGGCAGCCCCATGAGCCCTTACAGTTCTGAGAATCTTCGTCAACACCTCTGATTGATCAGACTGAGATCACAGTCCTTCTCCCTTGACAAATGTCAACAATATCAGGTTTCAATTTCCTCAGTTTCCTCACCTGACAACAGAAAGTCATAAACCAACTTTGTGAAAATCCTACCCAGGTTTAAGGGTCTATGTACTTACTTAGCAAGCACAGATACAGCACTATGTGTCGTTCTAAATAATTTATAATATTACTCATTGACCCCTCCTAAGAGACCTAGGAGGTTTTGTTGTTGCTCTTCAGTCAGTAAGTCATGTCTGACTCTTTGCAACCCTGTGGCTTGCAGCACTCCTCTGTCCTTCACTATCACCAGAGTTTGCTCAAACTAATGCCCACTGAGTTGATGGTGCAATCCAACCATCTCACCTTCTGTCACTCCCTTCTCCTCCTGCCCTCAACCTTTCCCAGAATCAGAGTCTTTTCCAATGAGTTGGTAGACACTGGTAGTATTTCTACTTTATCAAGGGGGAACTGAGGCACAGAGAGGTAGTTGGTACGTCTATTCCATAGTAGATGCTAAGAACATCATAGTTACTGCATGCTTAGATTTAAAACTTTCCAGGAGATGTATATAAAACATTCTCTAGAACCTTTGTGCTCTCCTATCCCTACTTTTGAACTCCCAGTCTGGAGCATGTACCTGTCATTATAGATTCTCAACAAGGAATTATTCAGTTAAGCCATATGGCACCAATACACCTCATCTCCAGAGCCTGAGGATAACTAAGAGTCTTGCAGTCATCCTTATCAAAATCCCAATGGCATATTACACAGAAGTAGAGAAAGCAATCCCCAAATTCATAAAAAACTATAAAAGACTCAAATAGGCAAACAAATATTGAGAAAGGACAAAGTGGGAGGCATCACATGTCCTGACTGCAGCCTACATTACCTACTATAGTCATCAAAACAGTATAGCACCGGCATCAAAGCAGACATGCAGACCAATGGAGTGGAATAGAAAGCCCAGAAGTAAACCTGCGCTTATATGACCAACTAAGCTGTGACAAAGATACCAAGAATACACAATGGAGAAAGGATAAATAAATGGTGTTTGGAAAATCAGACACCCAATGCAAAAGAATAAAACCGAACTCTTAGACCACTCACAAAAATCCACTCAAAGTGGATTAAAGACAAATATAAGATGTGAAACCACAAAACCCCTAGGAGAAACATAGAGGAAAAGCTCCTTGACATTGGTCTTGGCAGTCATTTCGTGGGGATATAACACCAAAATCACAGGCAAGAGAAAGCAAAAATAAATAAATGGTATTACATCAAACTGAAAAGCTTCTGCACAGCAAAGGAAACCGCTGACAAAATTAAAAGGCAACCTACAGGATGGGAGAAAATATTTGCATACTATATATCCAATTAGGAGTTTGTAACCCAAAATATAAGCTTTGGTGTCTCAGAGGGTAAAGAATCTGCCTGCAATGTAGGAGACCCAGGCTCCATCCCTGGATTGGGAAGATCCCCTGGAGAAAGGAATGGTTACTCACTTGAATATTCTTGCCTGGATAATTCCATGGACAGGGGAGCCTATTGGGCTACAGTCCGTGGGGTCGCAAAGAGTCTGACACGACTGAGGGAACACTTACAACTCAATAGTAAAACAAAGACAAACAAACAAAAAAATAACCCATTTTAAAAACAGGCAAAAGACCTCAAAAAACATTTTTCCAAAAACAATATGCAAATTGCCAAAAAGGACATGAAAAGGTGCTTAGCATCATTAATCATCAGAGAAATGCAAATCAAAATCACGATGAGATATCACTTCACACCTGTTGAGATGGCTATTATCAAAAGGACAACAGCTTAGCATTGGCAAGGGTGTGGTGAAAAGGGAAGTCTTGTGAACAGTTGGTGGAAATGTAAGTTGGTACAGCCATCAGTCACTAAGTCGCTTCAGTCATGTCCGACTCTGTGCAACCCCATAGATGGCAGCTCACCAGGCTCCCCCATCCCTGGGATTCTCCAGGCAAGAACACTGGAGTGGATTGCCATTTCCTTCTCCAATGCATGAAAGTGAAGTCGCTCAGTCGTGTCCAACTCTTCACGACCCCATGGACTGTAGCCTACCAGCCTCCTCTATCCATGGAATTTTCCAGGCAAGAGTACTGGAGTGGGTTGCCATCGCCTTCTCCATGGAAACATTATGGGGGCTCCTTAAAAAGCGAAAAGTAGAGCTACCATGCGACCCAGCAAGCCCACTACCAGGTAGGCATCCAAATGAAACTAAATCAGTGTATCAAAGAGACATCTGCACTCCGTGTTCATTTCATTTATTCAAAATAGCCAAGATATGAAAACAGCCTATGTATCCCCCCAATAGATGAACAGGTAAAGAAGATATGGTATGTACATATACATCATGGAATACTGTTTAGCAGTAAAAAAGAAGAATCACCTGCCATTTAGAACACCAAGGAGGAACCTGAAGGATATTATGCTAAGTGAAATTAGTCAGACAAAGACAAATACTGTATGATATCACTTATATGTGAAATATTAAAATTTTAACTCATAGAACCAGAGAGTAGAACCATGATTACCAGGGGCTGGGGGGGGGGGGGGGGGTGGAATGGAGAGAGGTTGGTTAAAGTATACAAGCTTTCAGTTCTAAGATGAATAAGTTCTGGGGAGTTAATGTGCATTCCATTAATAGTTAATGATATTCTATTATAGTCTAGAAATTTGTGAAGAGAATAGATCCTAAATATTCTCACCTCACAGAAAAAAAATAACTACTTGAGTTGATAGATGTGTTAATTAATTTGACCATGTTAATTAATTTGACCATGCTAATCACTTCACAATGTATATGTATATCAAACCATCACATTATACTTCTTAAATACATAGAATTTTTATTTGCCAATTATACCTTAATAAAATTGAGGGGGGTAAGGGAGGTCCTGCAGTTAAAATATTGGGTACTGAAGGCCATGTCATGTAGCTACACAGGTTGTACACAGCTATAGGACCTCAGGAGAACTCATGTTCATTTAGCCTCTATTCTGCATCACAGGGCTTCCCCGCGGGTAAAGAATCCACCTGCCGTGCAGGAGACACAGGAAACGCCAGCTCAATCCCTGCACTGGGAAAATCCCCTAGAGAAGGGACTGGCTACCCACGCCAGTATTCTCACCTGGGAAGTCCTTGGAGAGAGGAGCCTGGTGGGCTACAGTCCACTGGATCACAAAGAGTTGGACACGACTGAGCTGCTGAGCACCAGCGCATGAGCCCTGCATCCCATCCCTGGATTACAGTCCCCACGGTACAGCTCAGGAAAAATTGAGGCTCAAGTAAAGTCTATACTGAGTAGTAGAGCTTCATACTTGAAAGAGTCT
Source organism: Budorcas taxicolor (assembly GCF_023091745.1). Classification (NCBI taxonomy): domain Eukaryota; kingdom Metazoa; phylum Chordata; class Mammalia; order Artiodactyla; family Bovidae; genus Budorcas; species Budorcas taxicolor. The sequence goes on from NC_068914.1 coordinate 117,228,560, forward strand.
CCCTCTGACCCAGTCCATGGGGATGCTCCAGAGGGTTGGGAGGAGGGGCACCTAGCTTTCCTTATGAGAGGAGAGGTCTCTCGGACCTAGGTTATAATACATCCAAGTCGTGAGAACCCAACAGTACACTTACCCTCAACAGTGGCTTAACAGAGGGGAAAAAAAATATACATTCCCTCCTATGCTGAAAGGAAAAGGTATCTCTATTACAAAATACATATTTAACACATTTTATGGTGTTAAAATGTTTTTAAAAGATTGAGGGAAAAAAGATCTCCTAAAGCAGACAAGGGTATTATTTAATACCTTTCCATTTAACCTTATGGCAATCAATTTATTCAAAACACTAACCTTTTTATGAGCCTTTGGCTCAGACTATTTTCTTACTATGCATCCACATCCCATGGGCATGTGCATCTGTATTTTCCCAAACCTCCAACTAAGATGCAGCATTTTCTTCCATTAGGACTGCAGACAACAATTACACAGGAGTGTATTTACAGTAGTTATGACCTGCAGGTACCTCAAAATATCTAAGGTATTACTAAAGAAACACGTGTATGCTACAGAATCACAAATGTTTTACTATTTTGATAGCTGGATTTCTGTAAAATTATTTGTCTTTAAAAATCTGTATCTTCTGTCATCAATTTATTATTCAGAGAAAGGGTCACGAGTTTTGCCAGCCAGCCAGCAGAGGCTGTGGTTCCAAAAAGCAAAGGACCCCACCCCTTCAGGATGCCTTCCTTCCCCGCCAGGGGCTCCCGACAGCGACCCCCCCCCCCCCCGCCCCCCCGCCCCCGGAAGCCTTTTGTGACTCTTTAGGCTAATCGGAGGCCCAGCATCTCTCAGCTTCTGTCCTGCGCCCTCCCTACCTGAATCATTCATTCATGCTGAAAGAAATTGCAGTCGCAAGGGGTTTGGATCCTGCCCATCTCCTTAACCTCTGGAAACGATTTTCTGCAACCCCACTTGCTCCGCCCACTTGCCTTTTTGAAGAACAGGGAAAGCGCCTGCCTCTTCAGCCTTTCAAAGAGAGGCTTTGAGTTGATACAGGACTTTTACACCCGAAGGGAAGGTCAGATTTCATCTGCAGAGTCCCTGGGTGGCAAGGAGCTCAGCTCACAAACTTTCTGTGAACGGACTGACATTTCTTTCCGTAGAGCAGTGGGAAACGGTACTGGAGAACACTTCTGGTGAGTTTAAACAGAATTAAAGCTCGTTCCTTCTCAAGCAAGGAAACCTTTTCTCCTGAATCACCTGACCCAGATCTCGAGCCCCCCTGCCCTGCAGGGAACTGTGGCGCGATGCTTTCACCACCTGATCCTCTGCAGTGGCCGGTAGGTCATAAGTCTCAGGTTAGGGGCTCGGGGACAACCACTTAGTGAATTTTGTTCTGTGTCCTCACCCCACCATTCATTCTCCAGGGTGTTTCCTATGTCCTCTGGGAAGATGCAACCCCGGGCAGAGGACAGAGGGTCCTGGGCTAGCAGCAGGCAGTTCTGATTCATGTCCAAGCTTCCATCAGCTGCTGGATGCGTATGGACAGTGGCCCCCACACCCCTGGGTCTCAGTGTCCCCATCTGGAGAATGAAAACAGGTGACTGGATATTCCTTCTCTGGATGCCTTGGGTACCACATCAACATCGCCCAGTGAATGATGCCCCTGGGAGGTGCTGCCCACAGCCAGTGTTGCCTGGCTTCATTTCTGGCTTCATGTGATCAGACAGGTAGCCCCATTCAGGCCCCAGAGTTCACAGCTTCCTGTCATGAAAAGAAGCCCCTCCATGAAGGCAGGATGTCCAGGGGTCCTCAGTCAAGAGGGCCAGGCAGTGCAGAGGGCCCGGGGCTGTGTCCAGTGACAGACGTTGCTTCTTGCTTAGTCTTAAATTTCCTCATTGACATGCCTCCTTTGGGCCCTTCTGGGTCAAGGCCAAGCTGGCCCAGGCAAAGAAGTCTGACTGATGAGCCCTCTGAGGATAGCGTGTAGGGGGTGGTAACATGCTAGCCCAGTCTCCCCCGGGGGCTCCTGTGACTCGGAATGCCCTTTGGGGCTAACAGGATGGGGAATCATTGTCCTTGGAGATTCTCATGCAGATGCCTTGGTTTACAGCAGAGAAGCAGAGAAGGGCCTTGCACAGGGTCATACGCCGGTGTCGAGAGGACCAGAATCGAGTCCTTCTCTCCAGCCTTTTATTTATTTTATTGATTTTATTTAAAAGGACCCTGTGACTCAGACAACATAGAGGTGATGTGTGAAGGAGACAAAGTATCTTCTCCCCTCCCTCACCCCTCAACCCCGTGCCCTAAGTATGGTGAACCCATGCTCTTCTCCCCTCCCTCGCCCCTCAACCCCATGCCCTAAGTATGGTGAACCCATGCTCCTCCCCAGGGGTACCCCAGGTGTAAGGCCAAGGTCGCCTCCATCTCCCCAGCTGGTTTCTGAAGCGCACATGACAGGAGCTGGCAGTTCACAGCTGGTCGGCGCTGCCTCTCTGCACTCAGATGTTTTCTCCTCTCAGCCCTGCTGCCCTGCAAGAGAAAATGGCTATCAGTCTTCTTTCCCTAAGTCAGATCCCAGTGGAGATTTCTGGAAAGGGGTCTTAGATACAAGCCCCTCAAATGTCTCATGGATGAACACCAATCCTGGCCATCTGCCCCCACCCAGCTTCTGCTCTCATGACCTCTGGTCTCATGGGTGGTCTCCCAGCTTCCTTAACCATCCACTCAGTGCCTCTCTACAGCACAATTGGAGCGAGCTTTAAAACACCCCTGCTGAAAACTTTTCAGTTCCCTGTGACCCTCTAGTTGCCAGGATAGCCAGATGGAGGTCCAGAACCCCCAGACCAGAAGGTCCAGAAGAACTTTTTGTGATCTGCCCTCAAGAGACCTCTCAACCCCACCTCTAATAACATCAATGGACATTTCAATTGCTTCCGTGTCTTGGCTTTTGTAAATAGTGCTGCTATGAACACTGGGGTGCATGTATCTTTTTGAATTATAATCTTGTCCAGATATATGTCCAGGAGTGGGATTGCTAGATCATATGGCAACTCTATTTTTAGTTTTTTGAGAAAACTCCCTACTGTTTTCCACAGTGGCTGGATCAAGTTACATTCTTATCAATGGTGTAAGAGGGTACCCTTTAAAAGTTGTTGTGCGGTGTCTAAGTCACGTGCCACACTGCGATCCCATGGACTGCAGCATGCCAGGCTCCTCTGCCCTTCCCTACTCCCTAGTTTGCTCAGATCATATCCGTTGAGTTGGTGATACTATCTAACCATTTCATCCTCTACTACCCCCTTCTCCTTTTGTTTTCTTTTTTTTATTTTTTTATTTTTTTTTAATGTTCAAGCTGGTTTTATTTTCATTTTTTTAAGGTTTATTTTTTTATTTTTTTTTAAACTTTACAATATTGTATTGGTTTTGCCATACTTCAACATGAATCTGCCACGGGTGTACACGTGTTCCCAATCCTGAACCCCCCTCCCACCTCCCTCCCCATACCATCCCTCTGGGTTTTTGTTTTCAGTCTTTCCTAGCACCAGGGTCTTTTCCAGTGAGTCAGTTCTTCACATCAAGTGGCCAAAGCATTGAAGCTTCAACTTTAGCACCAGCTTTAGCTTCAGCTTTAGTCCTTCTAATGATTGTTCATGGTTCATTTCCTTCAGGATTGACTGATCTTGTCTTCTTACAATCCTAGGGACTCTCAAGAGTCATCTCCAGCACCACAATTTGAAGGCATCAATTCTTTGGTGCTCAGCCTTCTTTATGGTCCAATTCTCACATCTGCACAAAACCATAGCTTTGACTATATAGACCTTTGTAGGCAAAGTAACGTCTCTGCTTTTTAATACACTGTCTAGAATCAAGTGAAGAAGAACTAAAGAGCCTCTTGATGAAAGTGAAAGTGGAGAGCGAAAAAGTTGGCTTAAAACTCAACATTCAGAAAACTAAAATTATGGCATCTGGTCCCATCACTTCACGGCAAATAGATGGGGAAACAATGGAAACAGTGACAGACTTTATTTGGGGTTGGGGGAGCTCCAGAATCACTGCAGATGATGACTGCAGACATGAATTTAAAATTTACTTGCTCCTTGGAAGAAAAGTTATTGCCAACCTGGACAGCATATTAAAAAGCAGAGACATTACTTTGCCAACAAAGGTCCATCTAGTCAAAGCTATGGTTTTTCTGGTAGCCATGTATGGATATGAGGGTTGGACCATAAAGAGAGCTGAGTGCTGAAGAATTAATGCTTTTGAACTGTGGTGTTGGAGAAGACTCTTGAGAGTCCCTTGGACTGCAAGGAGATCAAACCAGTCAATCAGAGTCAGTGTAAGAAAAATGTAGGGTAGGAGTCAAACCTGGATCTCTTGGCCTGCATCACCCTGAGTTCAGATGAAATTTCACAAGACGTTTCTTCTGAATATAAATTGGGTCAATCCACAAACTATTGTGGGATACTTGCCGTGTGCTAGGAGTTGGAGATTTGCTCAAATCCCCAAGTTTACACGGATTACAATCAAAATCAGATAAAGATTTTGGAGGTCCCTAAAGCATAAAAGGAAGAGGATGTGAAGGGAAATAACTGCCTCCCGCAGGAGCATCTCCATGGCCCTGTGGCATTGCTTTTGCTGTCATCACTTTCAAGAAGAGGAACTTAGAGTGCTCTTAGAGAGGGGAAGCAGCAAACCTGAGATCAAAAGACAGAAAGCAACACAGCCAGGTCCAGAAGCCTGGACCATCTGTCTCCATCCCCTCTTTCCAATAGACATATGTACCATATTGTGACAGTGCCCTTAGATCAAGAAATGAGGAAACTAGAGGCCAGGCCTCATCGCATCAGTCCCTGTGCACTTAAACCTTACAAGTGTGATGAGTTAAGCATCCAGACTCTGGAAGTCCTGGGCTAGTGTCCAGCTCAACCAGCTGTGCAAGCTGGTTCAAGAAGGCAACGTGTAAGGCCACCTGACATATCCCCGGGGCACAGCAAGCAGTCCCTTGATAGTACTGACTGTCAACCTGCTCGGCCCTATTTGGCCTTGTCCTGTGCTGTAGTTCTCTGAGTCTAGAAGACACATGGCCTCCAGGAAATGTGGCTTCTGCTTGGAGAAACAGGCAAAGCATTGGCTTAATTCCAAGGTAAGAGTCAGAAGTGTGGTAAAATTAATCCCACCAAAGGAGTTCAGTAATGGATGAGAAATGAGCTTTTGCTTTGAGAGGTATGAAAAGGTTTCACAAAAAGTGGGGTGGATCCCTAAGTGCTAAGCGAAAGAGACAGAGATAGAAGTCTAGTTCTGCAGGAGGGGGAACAGTATGAACAAGATCCCAGAGGCAGGAAAGAAGGCTGAAGAGGAAGCAGCAGCTGGCCTAGATAGAACAGAGACTCGAGAAGCACTTGAGGGAGAAATCCCAGGAACTCTGATTCTCCAGGCTCAGGTCCTTCCTTGGACGTGTCTTGAACATTCCTTGATGCAGTCAAGCCCAGGACAAAGTTGTCTTCTTATCCTGCATGGGATCTCTGAAATGGCATTTATGGCCCTAAAGCAAAGTTCAGTTTCAACTTTCAGATGACCATCAGGAAAGAGATGTTCATTCATTCAGCAGCATTTGCTCAGCACCTACTGTGTGCCAGGGAACCACACTGGTGCCAGGGATTCAGGAGCAAACAAGATGGACATGCTGGGACTTTCCTGGTGGTCCAGTGGCTAAGATTCCGAGCTCCCAATGCAGGGGGCTTGGGTTCAACCTCTGGTCAGGGAACTAGACCCCACGTGCTCACAACTAAAATATCCCATGCACCACAACTAAGAGCCAGCACAGCCAAATAAATGAATCAAAATAAATAAACTTTATACATGTTTCAATGCCATTCTCCCAAATGATCCCACCCTCTCCCTCTCCCACAGAGTCCAAATGACTGTTCTATACATCTGTGTCTTTTTTGCTGTCTCGCACACAGGGTTATCGTTACCATCTTTCTAAATTCCATATATATGTGTTCGTAGGGGTTCAGGATTGGGAACACTTGTACACCCATGGCGGATTCATGTTGATGTACGGCAAAACCAATATAATATTGTAAAGTGAAAAAAAAATGAAAAAAATAAAAACAACTAGAGGAAAAATAAGTAACTAAACTTAAAAAAAAAAAAAAAAAAAGATGGACAGTCTCTCAGAGTTTTCTTTCCGGGAGGAGAGTCATATGGTAAGCGATTTCCTACACTGATGCTGCTGCTACTGCTGCTGCTGCTGCTGCGTCGCTTCAGTCATGTCTGACTCTTTGGAACCCCATAGACGGCAGCCAGCCAGGCTCCCCCAGCCCTGGGAGTCTCCAGGCAAGAACACTGGAGTAGGTTGCCATTTCCTTCTCCAATGCATGAAAGTGAAAAGTGAAAGGGAAGTCACTCAGTCGTGTCCAACTTTTCACGACCCCATGGACTGCAGCCCACCAGGCTCCTCCATCCATGGGATTTTCCAGGCAAGACTACTGGAGTGGGGTGCCATGGCCTTCTCCGAATTTCCTACACAGTTCTAGTAATTCCTGCACTGTCATTGTGCTATGCATGTGCATACAGGTGGAGGTGTGATAGGAAGTGATCTGCCTGGAGACTCAGAGCAATCAGATGGGGTATGAAGCCTCTGGCAAAACCAGGGCAGAAGTGACACTGGGGAGCTGGCCTCCACCCCAAGTGGCTGAATGCCTTTTTAAGGGCAAGGAAAAGCCAGCAGGGCATTCCTCCTACGTCCCAGGGTCACCATCTCTCAAAGGAACCAGTTGTTGTTCAGTCATTCAGTCCTTTCCAACTCTTTGCGACCCCATGAACTGCAGCACACCAGCCTTCCCGGCCCTTCACTATCTCCGGGAATTTGCTCAAACTCATGCCCATTGAATCGATGATGCCATCCAACCATCTCATTGTCTGTCACCCCCTTCTCCTCCTGCCCTCAATCTTTCCTAGCATCACGGTCTTTTCCAACGAGTCAGCTCTTCACATCAGGTGACCAAAGTATTAGAGCTTCAGCTTCAACATCAGTCCTTCTAATGAATATTCAGGGTTGATTTCCTTACAGAAGCCAGATCAGGGCTGATTTGACAGGCTACAAATGTAAGCCCTCTCTGGAATGACAGGGTGTTGAAGAGGAAAGCACATTGACCCAAGAACTTCTGAGATAGTTTGAGTTTCAGCATGAAGTGGACCACCAACTTAAGTAAGCCATCTAATCACAGCTTAGAAATGTGGGGCCTGGGACTTCCCTGGTTGCCCAATGGTTAAGACTTCACCTTCCAACCCAGAGGATATGGGTTTGATCCCTGGTCAGAAAACTAAGGTCCCACCTGCCTCACAGCCAAAAAACCAAACATAAAACAGAATCAATATTATAACAGATTCAATAAAGACTTTTAAAATGGTCCACATCAAAAAAATTAAAATTAAAAAAAGAAATGTGGGGCTTGCGCAAGAGGTGGGATTTCTCCTAGATCCATGTTTTTAGAGTATTTTCTATTGAATAAAATTGCCATGCAATCACTGAATGGGGAGGGACTCTATTTAAAAACAAAATAAAAGTTTTTGGCTATTTTTTTTATTCATAGGATTTCTCAGAACCTTGAATTTGCTGATACGCACACGACTGAAGGGACTTAGCACAGCACAGCACATGTGATTTTTTAAGATGGTCCATAGTATATAGCACTTTCCAACTTTATTTGACTAAGAATATTTTTAGGGACACCTACTAATATTTTCCCTCATACATTTAGGAAAACAACCTAAGATTAATCTCTATGGCTAGACAAGACAACTAACCTTAATAATGAGGCTCTTTTTCAAGCTGGAAGGTATTGGGTTGGTCAAAAATTTCATTTGAATTTTTCTTTAAAATATTCTAGAATGCACTTTGTGGCCAACCCAATACTTTGAGTGCAGCTAATGTAGCCTCCTCTCACTCAAGGGTTTCTTCCATTCTATCCTGACAAGTGATCCCTCAGCCCCTCCACTCAAAGGCACTCATTTCCTGATGGGGCAGCCCACCCCCACCGTTGGAAGTGGAACTCCATCCAGACCCCTTCATTAAACTGAACTGAAATTCACCTCCCTGACCTACTCATCTATGGAAACAGTAATAATTATGGCTACAGTTTACTGAACGTCTACTATGTGCCGGGCTCTATGCTGAGTATTTTTGATGTGATCTCAAAGAAACTTCTCAAACATTCTAAAGTCAGCATGTGATTCTGCTACACCTGAGGAATCTGATTTCAGAGAAGTTACATTACTTTTCCTTGCTCATCCAGCTATTGAGGAGCAGATTGAGGACTCAAACCCTGACAGTCTGACCCAAAGGCCAAGAATGACGATGTACCTAACCATTGTGCTTCCTTGCCTTCTGCTCAAGGCTCTGCCCTCAGAGTCCCTAGAATAATAATGCCCACACTTGTGGGCCCTTCCCACATGCCAGGCTCCATTCTAATGGCTGAAAGCATCGAATCCTGACAGCAGCCCATGAACTAGGGTCTGTGACTATTTCTGGCGCACTGAAGAGACCCCGATCAGTCACCCTCACAGAGTATACAGACTTAAGCAGCAGATGGGAGCTTAGAACCCAGGCTCTTGGGTTCCAGAGCCACCACTCTGGCCCCATCTCTGCCCTTTTCCGGGCCCCCTCCTGCATACTGGCTAAAGTGACAGTGTCTGCATGAGTCCCATCTTCCCCAGCTCATCAACCTCTGGTCCTTCCCAGGACAAGGTCTCTAGTCCCCTGTCTCTCCTCGTCAGTCTTCCACAGCCTCATCACAGATTCTGTGTGAATAGATCTTTTCATGACCCCAGAGAAGGGAGAGGTGAAGAAGCCAGGACTGAAGACAAGAGCAAGAAGAATACAGATAGCCATCCCATGAGGGCCTGCTGGGTCCAGATCCTTTGGGGGATTATTGTGTTTAATCCACGTGGCAGCTGCTAACATCTGGAAGAAAACTCTAGGATCTATCCATTGAATCAACAGGGAATCCGATTGTCTTTTATTCCCAGATAAAGAGGTACACAGAGGTCTTAGGGACAGACTCAGAACCACACAGCTCACGACCAATTTCAAATCCAAACCCAAGTCCATCAGGCTCCATGGCTTTCGCCCTCTTTCCCGGACCACAGTGCAGCCCCGCTCCACAGAGGGAGTCCAGAGAAATGGATGCTCATTCCAGGTGTGTCTTGGACCCCTTTGCTGGCCGTGGAGCATCCAGGAGATTTTCAAGGGCTGCCCCCTCCAGCCCGAGGAGCCTCCCGAACTTGGTGGGAGTGGCAGGGAGAAGGGAGAGAAGCCATCCGCTGAGGCTCCAATTTCCACGGCCAGCGCTGGCACGCAACCAACATAGCTTCCTTTTAAAAAAATTATCTATTTTTTAACACCAAAAACATTTTGTATTGGGCTATAGCCAAATGAACAATGCTGTGATAGTTTCAGGTGAACAGTGAAGGGGCTCAGCCATGTATATACACGTATCCCTCTCCCGCAAACCCCCCTCCCATCCAGGCAGCCACATAGCACTGAGCAGAGTTCCACGTGCTATACAGTAGGTTTTTCCAACACAGCTGTCTTTTTATGACAGGAAAACACTCTCTCAAATATTCACTCAAAGAGGTGTCTGTAAAAGAGGTGTTCTGTAAAACTCTGTGTCTTGGTGCCTGACCAGTGGATAAAGCCAATGTGGGTCTGACAGCCTACAACATAAACAGAGGAAATATCAGGCAGAGAGCTTGGGGTGACGGATGAAATTACAGCCTGCGATCCTGAGCGTTTTCCCATGTGCTCAGCTGTCCTGGCCTGTGTCTCAAATGCAGAAGGATGCTAAAGGTTCTGAACTTGACGGTGAAGCCAGGAAGGAGCAGACAGGACTCTGAGTTCAAAATCTGCCAATGCTGGTCATGGGAATTTCAATGATCGCTCTAAAACGTACATGAATTCCCTTGTACATTCCTTCACTCAGCCTTTATTGACACAAATATTGGGTTGGCCAAGAGGTTTGTTCAGGTTCCTTGTAACATCTTAGAAAAACCCAAATGATCTTGCCTAGGAGAGAAAACAGGGGACTAGAATCTGCTTCACCAACTGCAAAGCACGTCACACTTGATGGGACAGCTGAGCTTCTGCCATAAGTTTCCACTGTCGCCACTGTGATCCCTGGATGGGAACGGGGCTGAGCTGACCGTGTTGCACTCTGACCCTCAGAGGCCAGCCCACCATCACATGGCAGTGGACAAATCACTGACTCTCAGCTTCCTCTCTTGTGAAATGAAGGGTGGACATCGGATTCAAGCCCAGATCCCAGCCTCAGACTCCCAGCCACCAGGCCAGGGGTCGCAAATGTGTTTTATCAAGGGCTAGGTAGCAAACACTTTAGGCTTTATGGCCTCTGTAGCACCTAGTTAACTCTGCCCTTGTAGCTCATAAGTAGCCAGAGACAATATGTAAATGAATGGGCATGGCTGTGTTCCAATAAAACTTTATTTACAAAAACAGGTAGTGGGTCGGATTTTTCTCACAGGCCATCACTTGCTAACCCATCACTTTGCTGCCCTAACGGCTCCCCAAAATGCTGCTGGATTCTTGTGGTGATAAAGAAGATTCAAATACCTGTTGATCACTTCAGCAAATCCGTCTTGCCATTGACACGTGACTCTGTATTTTAAAACTTGAGTACCCCAGTTAGGACCAGCAAGAAGCACCTTCCTTCTTCAGACACTGGGAAGTCCTGCTACCTCCCTGAGTCCCCTTTAAATGTATGTAGCGAAGGCTCTTCTAGGAGAGATTCAGCAGCCAGTGGGGTGTCCAGGTGAACAGCCTCAGAACATCAGTACGGAAATCTGTCTCCTCTGAAGGTAGAAACTGGGACTCAGAGAGGTTAGGAAACTTGCCTGAGGTCACAGAGCTAAGAGGGATCCAGGCTGGAACCAGAATTTAGCTGGGCTAAATGGGCTCCTGCCCTCTACCTCTCACCTCTACCTATGGATGATTCCCAGGCCCCTTCAGGTCCAATTCTCCACGTTCTAGGAAGTGGAGGGCCCCTCAAGAGAGAAGAGAAGGATGGAAAAGGGAAGACCAAAGAGCCTGTGTGCCAGGCTGCGACCTCAGTTAAGGGAAGTGTTGTCCTCCTCATGGACAAATAAGTAACCAGGTTCAGAGAGGAGAGGGGACTTGCCCAAAGTCACACAGCCAGTAAGCGGGAGTTGGGACAGGAGCCCAGGGTGATCAGACCCCACATGGCAGGGCCTGGTTGATGTCTCTGGCCATGCTCTGCCCCTCTATTTACACTCTCAGAGTAGAGCGGAAGCCGGAGAAGACATCTCCCCAGGTGGCACACAGGTGAGAGACAGGGAAGATGGCACCCCACCCCCACTGCCTGTCTTGGGGCACCACCTGAGCCAACAGCTTTCCATCAGTCTAAGCCAAGAACCATGAACAATGGCCCCCCTTATTCAGTCTTCAAGAAGCTTCTGTGTCTGGGACACCAGCTGGTTTCAGCTCCCAGGGATGATTATCAGCAGCCAGAAAATGCCTGGAGGTCTTGAACTTCTGAACCCCTCGCTCACCTCCACTTGAACCCAGTGAAATAGCCCCTTTGCTATTATTACTTTATAGCCTTGATTGTAAATTCTTCCCTGATCCTGCTTTATGGCTGCAGGATAAAAACCTGTGCCTGAGATGCAGCACTGGTGGAAAGAACCCACTGGCTTTATAAAGTGGCGCTACTACAGCCAGGAGGAGGGATGCGTCTCGTTGGTTCCAGGTCTGAGCATCCCAGGGCTTGCTCAGGTCAAAGCCCTCCAGGCCTCAAGGAAGGCAAGCTGGCCAGACGCACTGAGTGGGTCATTGCAAAGCCCTTAACAGCAGCCCCAAACCCTCCCTAAGGATAGCAGCATCAGCAGCAAGTTCCCACCATCTGTTCACTGCATCCCTGGGACCATATACCATGATTATCTGTTTAGCCCAGGCCACCTCCTCTCTTCTCCTCCTCTGGAGGGCAAGGTTGCCTGTCTTCTTTCTCTCTGCAGTTGAAGATAACTGCTGGTGCACAGGATCCAATTCCATCAAAGGGTCTCAGACCACCTCCCGCCCTGCAAGGCAATGCCCCCACGCCCTGGGAATGGAGCCATCAGAAGACCACTGGGGCCCAAGACTGACTCATTGTTCAGCGTAGTTGGACATAAGTACCTCCTCGTGGAGTTCTTTTTATCTTTCCTCACAAATCAATAACTGCTTACCTTGGAGGAGTTTTAATTAGTTAATGCCTGCTGAGTGCTCTGCTGATAAACTAGCCGGCTAATAATGCTAAGTGTCTGCCTTACGGTTGCTATTTTTATTATTATATATTATTGTGGTTATGAAATCCTCATTTCCTGAGCTACACAGCTGGTTTTAGGGGGGAAAAAAAAGACCTGGGGCTTAAGCCCCCTGCCCTGAATCCTGAGGAAAGGAGTCCCTCTGGACATCTGGGCCCCCCCACCCCAACTGCTTTATACCCTCAACACAAGGGTCCCAGAAGAGGGTTCCTTCAGCACCAGGAAACGACCCACCACATTGGGTCTCTGGCTTCGAAGCAATAGAATCCCCCCGGGTCTTCTGAGCCCCACCCACTTAAATCAGTCACCTACAGGGAGAGCAGGAGGGAACATTTATGAAGCACCAACTGTGAGCCAGCAATGGTGCCATGTGCTTACTGCTGGGACCTCATCTGGTCTTCAGAGCTGCCCCCTGCCCAGTGCCAACACAGGCCCTGTTTCCCAGTGAAGTGACTTGGGGTTCAGAGAGGTTAGGCCACTTGCTCAAGGTCACAGCATCAGCAAGTAGGAATATGTGGATCTAAGTACAGGTCAGTCTTCCTGGCTCGCTATTGGTAAGCCCCTGGGGGACCTTTCCTAGCCTTGGCCAACTTCTCTCATCCCTTTTATATCTCTTATTATGGGCTCTGGGACCCCAGCCTGCCTACTTCTCTTGTCCTCTTTCAAACTGCCCCCACCTTCTCCAACCTTTGGGTTTCTGGCCAGCTGATGGGGCCAGACAGGGGCATGAAGCATGGCCTCTCCACGTCTCCAGGGTCTTCCCTGGAGGAAGAACCAATATCTGAGCTTCTGTGGCCAGGCGGTTCAAAAGCTGGACAGAAGGAGCATGGAGGCCTGGGTTCAAAGCCTGTATGTGCCTCCTATTAGCTGTGTGACACTGGGCAACTTGCTGAAGCTCCAGTCTTCCCATCTGGGAAATGGCCATCCTGGTAGCATCTATCTCCTAGACTGTTGTAAGGGTTCAGCGAGAGAAACCTTGTGAAGGGCTTGACTGCTGCCCAGTGCTAAGTGGTTCTTTTTTTCACGTTTATTTTATTATTTATTTTATTCTGGGGTCTTTGTTGCTGCCCAAGCTCTTCTTTAGTTGCAGTGAGCAGGGAGTACTCTCTAGCTGGGGTGCACAAGCTTTTCACTGCAGTGGCGTCTCTTGTCGCAGAGCTCCAGGCTGCTTGGGTTTCAGTAGCTGTGGTGCATGGGCTTAGTTGCCACGAGGCATGTGGGCTCTTCCCCAATCAAGGATAGAAACTCTGTCTTCTGCATCGGCAGATGGATTCTTTACTACTGAGTCACCAGGGAAGCCCAGTTCTTTTTATTGATAGTAGTAATTATCAGTACCATGTAACAAGACATGACTATATATCAGATGCTCTTCTGGGGAATTGTCTTGTTTTATTTAACTCACCACAACCAAACTCTGACCATCCTATTTTACAAATGGGGATCCTCCTGTGATCTCCATTTCACAGGTGGGAAAACCTGAGGCTGAGAGAAGTAATTTGCTGAAGGTCATTCACTTTTAATTTGACTTTTTTATTTTGAGACAATTGGAGTTTCACAAGGAGTCCTAAGAAATATTACGGAAAGACCCTAAATGCTCTTTATCTTGTTTCCCCAATGGGAACATCTTGCAAAACCATAGTACAATATATACAATGTACACGACCAAGATAATGACACTGATACAGCCTGAACACAGAATATTTCATACCTGTACCCCAGTGATCAGAGCAGCATTACTTACAACTGCCAAGATATGGAAGCAACCTAAGTATCCATCAACAGACGAATGGATAAAGAAAATGTGAGATAGATAGATAGATAGACAATGGAATATTTTTCAACCATAGAAATTATGAAATTCTGCCACTTGCAACAACCTGGATGGACCTGTACAGGGAATTCCCCACTGAGGCCATTTCTGGTACCCAATGTCTGTGCCTGGGTGCCCGCTCTCCCAAAGCTTTGTGTGTGAATGGTTTAATTTGGAAGTGTGATCCAGGAAGGAAGAGTGAAGACCAAAGAAAATTAAACACAGGATGGGAGGGAAACCAATACAAAGACCCGTTATCCCTCTGATAAGGGTGGGAGATGCTGCCACAGAACCTCAATGGTCAGTATTGACGGAGAAGATAGATTCTGGCCACATGGTTGTGTATTGTCTACAATAGCCAAGTGGATGGGTTTATCCAAACAGTAAAGTACCAAGTGGGCTTCCCTGATGGCTCAGTGGTAAAGAATCCCCCTACCAGTGCAGGAGACATGATTTCCATCCCTGGGTGAGGAAGATCCGCTAGAGGAGGAAATGGCAACCCACTCCAGTATTCTTGCCTGGGAAATCCCATGGACAGAGGAGTCTGGCAGGCTACAGTCCATGGGGTCGCAAAAGAGTTGGACAAGACTGAGTATGCAAAGTACCAAATACCCAGTGCCAAGTGAGTGATGCCCTCACCAAGCTCTGCCTCAGGCTCTGCTCTGGGGGAATCCCAGATGCAAGCATGACCATGACCTAATGTCAGCATCACTGATGCTCCTGCCCCGTTAAACAGGTGAGGAATCCCTAGCTCTGAGAAGACACCCAAGGAAGGGGTGAAGACAAGTCCCCCCCATGACCCCTTTCTGAACTTTCTCACTGCCCGGGTTTTGCAGGATGAAGCCGGGGGAATTGTAGCATCCTCTCTCGTCCCCTGCCTATGTGGCTCTTTTGTGCTTTCAGATTTCACTGCTGGTTGACAGACTTGTCACCTGTCATAAGAGCAGAATCCATTATTATTATCAATAGCGGTAACGGATCATTAAACAACAAATGCCCTAATCTCATTAAGTCACTTATTTAATTAATTTATTTTAATTCATGTAATTAGTTAATATGATAATGCTTTCTTTCATCCAAAGACTGCCTGCAGGCTCTCCAAGCTGAGTGTATTATTATTAATGGCTTGTCACATGTTGAGAAGGAAGAAGTTTAGGGAGTTACTCAAAGTCACAGAGTGGCCTGGTGGGGGTCATTTAGCCTGTGGGGAAGCCCACAGCTCTTTATCTCCTTCTCTCCCTGAATGTCAATGCCACCCATCCTTCAGGACTCAGGTTAGGAGTCATGTCCAGCAGGAAATGCCCCCCGCTCCAAACCAATGTCTCCTGGCTGGGTTAGATGGCTCTCTGTGTAGCACGCATCACAACTGCAGAGTGCCTCCCCTCATCAGAATGCACATCCTTTGGGAGAAAGGTCTGGCTTATGACAGAAACAGCAGCAACCACAAACACAGCAACTACCATGCTTCACTGAGCACCTACTCTGTGCCAAGCATCTTCCAAAGCATAGGGCAAGGATAGTCACCTTTCCCTGGTGGCTCAAAGGGTAAAGCAGCTGCCCGCAATGCGGGAGGCCTGGGTTCAGGCAACCCACTCCAGTACTCTTGCCTGGAAAATCCCATGGATGGAGAAGCCTGGTAGGCTACAGTCCATGGGGTCACAAAGAGTCAGACACAACTGAGCGACTTCACTTTCTTTCACTTTCATAACTGATTTACAATGTGCTCATTTCTGCTGTACAACAAAGTAACTCAGTTATACATATATATTCTTTTTCATATTCTTTTCCATTATGGTTTATCACAGGATATTGAATATATTTCCCTATGCTATACAGTAGGACCTTGCAGCTTATCCATTTTCCATATATAACAGTGTGCATCTGCTAGTCTCAAACTCCCAGTCCAACCCTCCTCTCCCTCCCTCCCCTTTGGCAACCACAAGTCCATACTCTATGTCTGTGAGTCTGTTTCTATTTCATAGATAAGTGAAAGTGTTAGTCATTCAGCCATCTCTGACTCTTTTGCGACCCCATGGACCATAGTCTACCAGGCTCCACTGTCCATGGGATTCTCCAGGCAAGAACACTAGGGTGAGTTGCTATTCCTTTCTCCAGGGGATCTCCCCAGGGATTGAACCTGGGTCTCCCACATTGCAGGCAGATTCTTTACCGTCTGAGCCACCATAATTTCATATCGTATTTTAGATTCCACCAATAAGTGATATCATAAGGCATTTGTCTTTCTCTGTCTGACTTACTTCGCTTAGTATGATCATCTCTAGGCCCACCCATGTTGCTGTAAACAGCATTATTTTACTCTTTTTTATGGCTGAACTGTGGTGTTGGAGAAGACTCTTGAGAGTCCCTGGGACTGCAAGGAGATCCAACCAGTCCATCCTAAAGGAGATCCGTCCTAGGTGTTCATTGGAAAGACTGATGTTGAAGCTCCAATACTTTGGCCACCTGATGCGAAGAGCTGACTCATTTGAAAAGACCCTGATGCTGGGAAAAATTGAGGGCAGGAGGAGAAGGGGACGACAGAGGATGAGATGGTTGGATGGCATCACCGACTTAATGGACATGGGTTTGGGTAAACTCCAGGAGTTGGTGACAGACAAGGGGGCCTGGCGTGCTGCAGTTCATGGGGTCGCCAAGAGTCAGACACGACTGAGCAACTGAACTGAACTGAACTGGAGTCCATTGTGTATATATACTGTATCATCTATGAACATTGGGGTGCATGTGCAAAATAGTCATCTTTGATTCTCACTCCAACACTGAAAGGTAGAAATGGTTTTCTTTTCGGTTTTGTTTGTTTTGAGGTTTTGCGGGGAGGTGGGGGGCAGTTCTTGGGGTTGGATTAAAGAAATGGAAACTTCAGGCAGTCAGAAAACTTGCCAAGGGCCACACATTGGAACTGGGATTCAAACTCATGTCCAGGTGAGCCCCAAAACAGACCCTTTAACTTCTAGGCTCAGCTGTCTTATTCATTCTGGAAGTCTCCACATCTAGCATGAGGTCTATTTACTAAATGCTTATATAATGGGTGGGCTTCCCTTGTGGCTCAGCTGGTAAAGAATCTACCTGCAATGCGGGAGACCTGGGTTCGATCCCTGAGTTGGGAAGAGTACCTGGGGAAGGGAAAGGCTACCCACTCCAGTATTCTGGCCTGGAGAATTCCATGGACTCTATAGTCCATGGGGTCGCAAACAGTCGGACACAACTGAGTGACTTCCACTCACTCTATATAATGAGCGAATGCTTTAATTCTTCCTTGACAAATTTGAATCTCATAACAAGACAAAGACCCCGTGGCTGAAGGAGAAGTGACAGCTACCTGTTTAGAAGAGTTCTGTTATTATCATGTAAGTGATCATTCGCAGTAATGTTGAAGGACATTAAAAATTTCAGTACTGTTGATGGGATTACATTTCATCTGAAGGCTTAAAACCAGATACAAAACAATAATTCCATTAGTTGCTGAAAATGGTAATAATCCCAGTGAATATGAAATTTATCACTATGGTAACCATAAAGCCCAGAGATAATAAACAAAAAGTTCCCGCATGTTGTGGGGAGTACATTTTGTGGCCTCTACTCCGTCAGGCGTCATAATTCCATTAGTAGTTAAAAATTGTAATAATGCCCTTGACACTAATTTTTATTGCTATACCTGTAAAACACAAAGATAAGAAATAATTTTGTCAACTGGAAAGTGGTGATAATAACTCTGTTGCAGTAGTGAGAGGCCTGTGGTTTGGTTTCAGTGTGACTAGCATCTTGATTGCAGGGAGGAGGGTAACAGCTGAAATAGTCACTCAAAAGCTGTTTTGCATTTAAGTGCTTCCTTCCATTGCTACTGCCTTCTTGGCAAAGAAGGAATGAACTCCGAAACAGGTGGATGATGGCTCTGCCATGAGCTTGTGATCACCCTGAGGCTCAGTGTTCCAATCTGTTAAATGGGACAATGTGGATTCCATTTCAGTTTAGACTGATGTCAGGGGATACAGCCACCCAAGTCAAGGTGGCCCTGACCATGTGGAACTTACATTTTGGGAGGAAGACAGATATTAATACTATTCACACGCACAGTCTTTGTATCGGTAAGGAATCTGTCAAGAAAACAAGCCACTCTGTGTATTCCAAGTATGAAGGGATTCAGGGTGGGAAATCCGAGGTCAGCCTGATGTTGCAAGGCAGGGAGCCACCCCTGATGAGCTGGTTTTCAGGAGCTCACCCAGAAGCCACTGGGAAGCTCCCAGAAGCCACCTCAGCCTGCAGTCCTGATGCAGGTACCCCTCCAGAAGCCCTCCTGGGCATTGCTTCCAGCCTCATGTCTGCACACCTGTCTGGCTGCAGCACCTCTGAAGCACAATGTCTCTCTTTCTCCTCCACGGATCGTATGTCCCACCAGTGCCTCAATGGCCAACTCTAACCCAGAGCCATCCTGGGGAGGGATTCTGGGAAATGGCAGTCCCTGGCCATCTCTCCACAGTGAAAGAAGTGACAGAGGTGCTGACCTGGCCACAGACAACCCTGTATAATTCATAAGTTATCACTTCATCAGAGCCTGGAAGGGCAAGCTTGAGGACCAGGAGGGATGTGTAAGGGAGGACCTGGGGGACTTTAGGGATTCTGGGAAGGCTTCCTGGAGGAAATGAATTTTGAGAACCAGAGGATAAGTAAGGCTAGGTCAAGTGAAGGGAATGGTGAGAGACCAAAGAGGGGAGAAAATTAGGAAAAAGGATTCCAGGCAGTGGGAACAGCATGTACCAAGCAGGACTTTGCTTTCATTGGCTCCCTCTGGGAGGTTTCTCCTGCAAGAAAGCAGCAGAGACCCACAGGTGGGCTGGGAGCAGGGCAGGGGGTTGGCATAGAGGCTGCTCGAATGCAGTGATGGAGTTTGCTCGTGTCACCAAGTCTTAGCATCCAGACTTCACCAAAGCATGTAATTGCTTTGACGAAAAGTTTTTCATGACTGTAGCATCTCAGAGTGACTAGAACGTTGACTCATGTTTCACAACTTAAGTACCTTGTTGAATTTATTTTTGACAATGTTTTCATGGTTTTAACAAATCATTTCTTTCCCCTTCTAGGACTAAAGGTTACACAGCCCTCCACAACAGTCCCACCCAGGCACATTTGCATTCTTCCAGCTCTCAGTTAAGACAACATTGAAAAGACAGAACAAACTGATGACAGAATAAACAGAGTTTCCTGATGCTGGGAAAGATCGAGGGCAGGAGGAGAAGAGGACTTCAGAGGATGAGATGGTTGGATGGCATCACTGACTCGATGCACATGAGTGTGAGCAAACTCCAGGAGATGGTAAAGGACAGGGAAGCCTGGCATGCTGTAGTCCATGGGGTCACAAAATGTTGGACGCAAGTGAGTGGTTGAACAACACCAACAACGAGATATTTGGGGGTAATGGGGAGAGTGGGGGGCAGGGAGATCTTGAGTTCAGTTTTGAACATGTGGATTTTCCGGTATACTGGAGACCTCCAAAAAGGGGTGGCAAGTGACAATTTCTAGGTTGGTGTGGAATCTAGCAGCGAGGGCTGCGCTACAGATAGGGACTTTGAAGTCATGGATAGATAGAGGTGATAACTGAAGGCAAGATGGTAGATGAGGAAGAACAGAGCAGGAAGGACCTTTGGGGAACATTGACACTTAATGCCAGATAAGGGACAAAGGGCAAGTGTCCAAAGAAGGAGAGGACAGACAGGAAACTACTGTATCGAATAAGCCAATGGAAATGGGCATTTCAGGGAGGACAGAGATCTGAAATATATCCACATCTTCAGCAGCAGAGAGAACGCTGGCCACCACAGTGAGAGCAGCTTGTTGGAGAGAGCTGGGGGAACCCAGACCAGCGTGGGCTGAGGAAGGAGGAGAAATGGGACATTTTGGCCACTCTTTGGGGCTGTATGGCCCCCATGCTGGGTAGAGAGGCAGGGTGGCAGCTGGAGGGAAGCGTGGGGTCAAGGCTGAAGTGGAGGTGTTTGTTTTTCAAAACATGGGTGGGATTTGAGCACATTTAAAAGATCCAAGAGAACAAAATGCAGGAGAGGAAAAAAAAAAGAGGCAACCAAAGCAGGTTGTAGGAATGAAGCTAAGGCAAGCACTATGTGGGGTGCCTTTGTGACAGCATAGGTGGGCCTAGAGATGAGCGTACTAAGCGAAGCAAGTCGGACAGAGAAAGACAAACACCATATGATACCCTTACGTATGGAATCTAAAATACGACACAAAAATGGACTTCCCTGGGAAATGGAAACCGACCCACATACTCAGAGAACAGGCTTGTGGTTGCCAAGGGGGAGGGGTGGCGGGAGAGGGGTGAACTGGGAGCTTGGGATTAGCAGATACAAACTAGTGTACAGAGAATGGATAAATAAAGTCCTACTGAATAGCACTGGGAAGTGTATTCAATATCCTTGATAAACTATAATGAAAAATAGTGTGTGTGTATATATATATATATATATGCTACTGCTGCTAAGTCACTTCAGTCGTGTCCGACTCTGTGCGACCCCATAGACAGTAGTCTACCAGGCTCCCCTGTCCCTGGGATTCTCCAGGCAAGAACACTGGAGTGGGTTGCCATTTCCTTCTTCAATGCATGAAAGTGAAAGAGAAGTCACTCAGTCAGGTCCGACTCTTCGCGACCACATGGACTGCAGCCTACCAGGCTCCTCTGTCCATGGGATTTTCCAGGCAAGAGTACTGGAGTGGGGTGCCATTGCCTTCTCCATATATATATATATATATATTGGAATCACTTTGCTGTACAGCAGAAATTAACACAACATTGTAAATCAACTATATTTCAATAAAATAAATGTTTCAAAACTTATGCAGGGTGCAAACTTAAGGAGACACTCATTCCTTCAAGAGCAGGGGCATTGCCCAGCCCTTAGAGTGTGCACCTCCTTAATTTTGCAAAGATCTTGGGGTCCTGACAGGTTGTGGAGCACAGGGTGACTCTGAATGCTGCTTTCTCCCAAAGAAAAGCCCCCAAGAGGAAGTTATCAAATTTTTAAAACTTGAAAGATCTCTAGAGTCTATCTATTTCTATGGCTTTTCAGACTGTCCTTAGGTGGGAAATCTTCCTCCAGGCTCACCCAGAAGCACGATAAACAAATTAGGAAAAGCAGAAGACTCCAGTGGAAATTGGGAGCCAGGAATACCAAACTATGGATGCTGCAAACCCAGGGGGCACAGAAGCCCAGAGGCTCTACAGGTCAGCTTGCAAACCACTGGTCCGGTTCAAGGTCCCCCTATTCATTTGTGTATTCACTGCAAATTTCAGTCCAGCCTTTTGGGGGCAAGAAGCCAGGTGATGGGAAGCAGCAGGAAAGCCACGCAGCTGTGGAATCCTCTCTCGGTTGCAAAGGTGAACTTTGCTTTCAACTAACCCGGCACTTTTAAATGAAATGGATTTATCTGCCCTGCCTGTTCTGTTCCCCAGAGGATTCAAGGCAGCATACAGAGATATAAGTGATCCAACAAGATAAAAGTTAATGATGTATACAAGTTGATAATAAAATAGCAAAGGGGAGCCACTGGGAGAAAGGTTTGGACCTGAGGTGTACTCTCTGTCCCAGCCACTGGCTTGAAAGGGGTCACAAACAGACAGACAGACAGAGACAGAGAGAGACAGAGAAAGAAGAAGAGAGACACATGAAGAGAGAAATGGACTGGGGAGAAGGAAGGGAGAGGAGGGGGAGAGGAGAGGAGGTCAGAGTGAGGCTGAGATGCAGACCAGACGAGACACACTGGACCTCAGAGGAGACTTTCAGAGCTGAGTCTTCAGACCTCAGCTCCACTGCTTGGCTGCACCGTCAAAGGCAGCTTCCTTACCATCCCTGGCCTCAGTTTCCTCCTCTGGGAAGAATGAAGAAGAAACTTTGCTCTCCCTACTACCCCTAATCCCACTCCCTCCTGGGCTGCAGCCAGCACCAGGAGATGACTGCTGACTCAAGGGCTGCCCTGAGGTCTGTTAGAGCAGTGATTTTTCTCTGCTCCACATGGCAGGCTTGTGTAGCTCCCCAATTTGACTGGGCTCCGGCAAGTCCCAATGCCCATCATCGAACCTGGCAGAGGGACCAGTAAGGTGGAGGGGGTGGGTTTTGTCTGCCTCTAGGGGAGCCCTCTGCTTCTTTCTACCAAGTGGGAAGACAAGTTCTGGGGTGTTTTCTCTCCACCACTCTAAAATCTACTGGGAACTCGGGAGGGGTTGACACGGAGGCAAATGTGAAGTAGATCTGTGCCGCTGGCATCTCTCCCCCTCTTCTCTGAGTGTGAAAAGCCCATAAAACAATTAGAGCCCATGCTGCCCTCCTGCCAGAGCAAGCAAGATGAGTGTTTGTGCTTTGTCAAGTGTAATCAGCACGGCGATAAGGGCTCCCCTTGCAGCTGTGGGCGAAGATAGGCAGCCCCATAAACCTGGGTCACCAACGGGGCACCGGGGTGAAAAGGTAAAGGAAGGAGAGGGCAGCACCCGCCCTGTCCCAGAGAAAGTTTCCATCTGGAATTCTGACCTGATCTGCGTGCAGCTTCTCCGATTCCATTGGACTTGGCCCAGACTTGGGGAAAGTTGCTGGTGGGGGTTGAATCAGAGCTTATCCATGTCTCACCAGCAACCAGGGGTGACAGTAAGCTTCAAGGCATGGGTACAGGCAGGCCATTTGTCAAAGACCCGATCATTTCTGTTCTGAACCTGCAACCCTGCCCCCTGCCCCTGCCCCCTGCCCCAGAGCCACTCCTCATGCAGCCGTGGGGTCCCCAGGACCCTGTCTAGCTGCAGCCTGCATCAGTTCTGACTGGACAGTGCCTAGGTCCTGCCAGGGGTTAAACACTGAATATCTCCCCTGACAACACCCCTAGCCTCCTGACCATGAGTATCTTAGAAGAATATGTGTGTGCTTAGTCGTTCGTTCTTTGCAACTGTAGCCCTCCAGGCTCCTCTGTCCATGGGATTTCCCAGGAAAGAATACTCGAGTGGGTTGCCATTTCCTCTTCCAGGGGATCTTCCTGACAGGGATCGAACCCTCCTGTATTTGAAAGCAGGAGGGCCAGGGAGAACACAAAGGGAGCGAACAGCCTTCCAGTGCCCTTGGGGACCAATGTGACTCTCACAAAATGCTTTCTCTCATTTAATTCTAACACAGGGAGGTGGCTCTGCCCTTTGAGAGTAACATACAGGAAAAAAGTCTTTCATTAAGTTTCCACCAGTGTGTCCTCAGGAGGGACACTGCAGTAAACTCCTGCGGACGGTGGATAAGGGCCAAAACCACCCGTCATTCTGAGAAGGAAAGGAAATTGATCAGTGCCAGGAGTCAGAGCCTGGCAGTGACCCATATGTTCTTGTGGTTTGGGATAAAATTCCCAGGAACAGAGGACAGGCGGTCTGAAGCCAAGCCCTTTCCTAGACGAGAAGTGAACTGGGCGGGGAGGTCAGTGAGCTAGCAGTTTCTCGTCATGATTCAAGATGTGTCCTCTGCAATCATGCTACTCTCTGGTTGCCAGTTTCCTCATTGGAAAAATGAGGGACTAGGAATTGATCTCAACCCTACTCCTTCTGTGATTCAGTGATTTTCATCCAACTACTAAATGAAAGGAGTATCTACGGAGGAGGCAATTCCACCCAACCAGGAGGTGGCATGACAGGACTTGAAAAGCACAAAATTAGGAAAAAATGCAGGCAGGGCTGCCATGTACGTTTGTTCAGGTTGCACACTGTGCAAAGGTATTCAGCTGATAGACTGAGAGGGTTTGCTAGAATACCACTGAATTCAGCTCATGAAACAGCGCATCCTGGTACAGGGCTTCGTCTTCCTGGAGGATGGACCTTCTTCTAAAGCGCACTTTGCCATATGAGCTAGTTGCAGAATTGAACTTGAGTTCGAAACTCAGTTTTTATATTTTTTAGCTGTATGACCTCATGCCATTCAGAGAACTTGAACTTGAGTGTTGTCATCACAGAAATAGAGATTCCTTAAAATACTAAAAATACAATTGTCATGTGATCCAGCAATCCCACTCCTGAGAATGTATCTGAAGAAAACTCTAAATCAAAAACAAATATATGCATACAATGTTTATTTAAAAAAAAAAAAAAAAACCTTTATGAAAAACTAAGATCATGGCATCCAGCCCCATCACTTCATGGCAAACAGAAGGTATAAAAGTGGAAACAGTGACAGATTTTATTTTCTAGGGCTCCAAAATCACCTTGAACGGAGACTGCAGTCATGAAATTAAGAGATGCTTGTTCCTTGGAAGGAAAGCTATGACAAACCTAGACAACAGAGGCATCACTTTGTTGATAAAGGTCTGTACAGTCAAAGCTATGGTTTTTCCAGTAGTCATGTATGGATGTGAGAGCTGGACTGTAAAGAAGGCCGAATGCTAAAGAATTGATGCTTTCAAATTGTGGTGCTAGAGAAGACTCTGAAGAGTCCCTTGGACAGCATGGAGATCAAACCAGTCCATCCTAAAGGAAATCCACCCTGAATACTCACTGGAAGGACTGATGCTGAAGCTGAAGCTCCAACACTTTGGTCACTCCAGTACTTTATGAAGAGAGAACTCACTGGAAGATACCCTGATGCCAGGAAAGATTGAGGGCAAAAGGAAAAGGGGTCAGCAGAGGGTGAGACGATTGGATAGTACCACCAACTCAATGGATATGAATTTGAGCAAACTCTTGGAGGTAGTGAAGGACAGGGGAGCCTGGCACGCTGCAGTCCATGGGGTCACGAAGAGTTGGATGCAACTTAGTGACTGAACGACAGCAACAACTTTATGTGGAATCTAAAAAGATGATACAAATGAACTTATTTACGAAACAGAAACAGAATCACAGACTTCGAAAACCAACTTATGATTGCCAAAGGAGACATGTAGGGGGAGGGATAAATTAGGAATTTTGGATTAACATACACGCTATATGTGTATGTATAAAACAGATTATCAACAAGAACTTACTGAAGAACACAGGGAACTCTACTCAATATTTCGTAATAATCTATATGGGAAAAGAATTTGAAAGAGAATAGATATATGTATATGTAAAGCTGAATCACTTTGCTGTGCACCTGAAACTAACACGACATTGTAAATCAACTATGCCCCAATATAAGATAAAAAATAAAGGAGCTGGCAAAACCTAAGAAAAATATAGCATTGTCTTCTTAGTATTAAAAAAATCTACTAAGATACTGTCATGTATATACATTGGACTATTTCTGCAGAAAATCCAAAAGATCCTCTTTTATAAATAACTACACATATGTATCATTGTTATACATATTAGAGAAATTTCAACATGTCTGTAAATCTAGTGAGTCTGTAAATCAGTATTGTTGCTGAACCCTAAAAGTACATGGGTCTGTGGTGCACCTTAGGATTTTAGCTCTAATTTGCATTGAACCTGGGTTTGTTACAGTCAGTGTCTACTTAGACTGTGTTTGAGGATCAACTCTACCAAATTTGTACCTGATGTTTGTTTGGTATCCACATGTGTTACTTCTCTTAAAATTGTACATCCTAAAATTTAGAAAATAGTTTTGATGCTGTAAAACAAACTTAGGGTTCCCAGAGGGGAAGCAGGGTGTGGGCAGGATAAATTGGGAGTTTGGGATTAGCAGATACAAACTACTGCATATAGAATGGATAAACAGCAAGGTCCTACAGTATAGCAGAGGGAACTATATTCAATATCCTGTAGTAAAGCATACAGAAAAAATATGCAAATGAATATATATGTGCGTGCGTGCGTGCGTGCGTGTGTCACTGAACCACTTCTCTGTGCACCAGAAACTAACACAATGTTGTAAATCAGCTGTAGCATTGCTCAATCTCTAAGTCACGTCTGGCTCTTTGCAACCCTATGGACTGTAGCCGGCCAGGCTTCTTTGTCCAGGGAATTTTCCAAGGTTGAGATATTTCAACTTTAAAAAAGAGAGCGAGGACTTCCCTGGTGGTCCAGCGATTAAGACTGTGCTCCCAGTGCTGGGGGCACAGGTGTGATCCCTGTTCAGGGAACTAAGATCCCATGTGCTGCATGGAGCCGCCCAAAAAATAAATTTCAAAAACAGGAAGAAAGAAATGATTGCCCTTTACCTGGTAATTCCACCCTTTGAAACCAGCTGTGGGCATGGCAGTCTCCCCTTGCCATCACCCCCTGCCCACCACCGGATCATATTGTCCTAGTTTTCCATTTCCATCTGAGGATGTTCATCCGGAGTAATACCTGCAGCCTCCGTATGAATGGGCAGTGGAAAGCAGATGGAAGTCAGGGAAGGCATCACACTGTAATTGCACAAATAGGTTTTCATTTTTGCACATGAACCCAAGCACTTACAACAGAAGCATCCTCTCCCCAGTGGTTTCTGCATTGCCTCTCTCTTCTTGGTCTTCCATCTCTCACTAGAGAAAAAAAGAGACTGAAGGGTGGACAGGGATCCCATACGCTTCAGCTGGGAGGCCCCAGAGGGGTCATCTGGTTCCATTTCCTCACCAAAGCTCCACCGTCAGGCATTATCCAATTATCATACTCTCTTGAAGTCACTTGCTGTCTGTTTCCCACAGTGCTGAGAGCAAGTTACTAACAGCTTTCTCAATGGGCATAATCTCCCAATTTTAGAGCTGGACAGGCTCGGAAAGGTGCCAATTGGGATGTACTTAGGGACACTCTACCTGCCTTCAGTCTAGCTGTATGTTCTGAGTTATTCGTTCATGATCAGGTCCTGCCTTCAAATCTTCCCCATCACAGGACTCTTGTCTTTTAGAATTTGGAGAATGCTAATACTTATACTTCTAGAGGGTTCCCAGGTGGCACTAGTGGTAAAGAATCCACCTGCCAATGCAGACGATGCGGAGGTGCAGGTTCAATCCCTGGGTCGGGAAGACCTCCTGGAGCAGGAAACGGCACCCCACTCCAGTACACTTGCCTGGAAAATTCTATGGGTAGAGGATCCTGGTGGGCTACAGTTCATGGGACCACAAAGAGTCAGATACAACTGAGCAGCTGAGTATGATACTTCTAGAAACATGATTCTTATATGCATAAGCCTTCCTCCCCAACCTTCAGTGACTTTCTAGTACAGACAGGATTGATCCAATTCATGGAACTGGCCCTTTGCTGTATATTCTGGGGGAAAAACACAGGCTCCCAGCAGCTGAGAAGGAAAATCAGAGACGGATTCCCATGAGTCCCTGCTTTTGCTATCACCTGCATGACCGTGGGCAAGTCTCCTCACCTCAGTAAGCCTCTGTTTCCTCATCTGTAAAATGGGATGGTACTGAGTCAGACTTTACAGGAAGTGTTCTGAGAGGTGACGCACAGTATGAAATAGTACATTCAGTTTCAGTTCAGTCACTCAGTTGCGTCCAACTCTCTGCAACCCCATGGACTGCAGCATGCCAGGCTTTCCTGTCCATCACCAACTCCCAGAGCTTGCTCAAACTCCTTGTCATTGAGTTGGTGATGCCATCCCACCATCTCATCCTCTCTCGTCCCCTTTTCTCCTGTCTTCAATCTTTCCCAGCATCAGGGTCTTTTCTAATGAGTCGACTCTTCACATCAGGTGGCCAAAGTACTGCAGCTTCAGCTTCAGCATCAGTCCTTCCAATGAATATTCAGGACTGATTTCCTTGAGGATTGACTGGTTTCATCTCCTTGCTGACCAAGGGACTCTCAAGAGTCTTCTCCAACACCACAGTTCAAAAGCATCAGTTCTTCAGCATTCAGCTTTCTTTATGGTCTAACTGTCACATCCATACATGACTACTGGAAAAACCATAGCTTTGACTAGACAGACCTGTGTCAGCAGAGTTATGTCTCTGCTTTTTAATATGCTGTCTAGGTTGGTCACAGCTTTTCTTCCAAGGAGCAAGTGTCTTTTAATTTCATGGCTGCAGTCACCATCTGCACTGATTTAGAGCCCAAGAAAATAAGAAAGTGAAAATGTTAGTCACTCAGTGGTGTCCGACTCTTTGTGACCCCGTGGACTGTATTCCCCAGGCTCCTATGACCGTGGAATTCTCCAGGCCAGAATACTGAAGTGGGTTGTCATTTCCTTCTCCAGGGCACCTTCCTGTCCCAGGGATTGAACCTGGGTCTCCTGCATTGTGGGCAGGCTCTTTACTGACTGAGCTACCAGGGAAGAAAATAAAGTCTGTCACTGTTTCCATTGTTTCCCCATCTATTTGCTGTGAAGTGGTGGGACCAGATGCCATGATCTTCTTTTTTTGAATGTTGAGTTTTAAGCCAGCTTTCTCACTCTCCTCTCTCACTTTCATCAAGAAACAGTACGTGGTGGATGGCATCTCATCGGGCACATTTTTACCACCAAACATGTCTGTTCAGGAACCCCAATTCACAGCCAAGGAGCTGAGATCAGCAGGACTGGATTGCCTGCAATGAATTACTACGGCTGAAGTAATTGGGCCTTTTAAAGCCATTTGCCTCATTTTCTCCCCATCTCCCAACAGGTAGTGAAGCTGGATGCAGCACATTCAGAATGTGCAGAAAACCCCAAACAGGACTGTTTAGGAGACTGGCCGGGCTGGCTAGTTGAAGTGTGCACATCTGTACTTGGGAACACGCCTCCCCCACCAGCACAGGAATTCTGGGAATCAACACAACCATCAGCAAACAGTCACTCTACTAGGCACAGGGACTCCAGGAAAAACAAATCACAGCCCTGCCCCCAGAGGCCCCGCACTCGTGGCCCCTGGTCTAAGTGGGGAAGAAGGTGGGCAGATAAACAAAAAACCACAGCCCACAGCGATAAGTGTCATGAGAGCGGGGATGCCGGAGTCCATGACCCAGAGCTCACAGAGACACGAGGGGCCACCTGGGCCAAGTATTGAAGGGTGGGTAAGAGTGATGTCCTGGACCCTGTGGGGCTCCTGGGCACAAAACCTTTGGTCTAGTTGCACCGCCACCAGAGAAAGCTATCACACAGCAACAAAGACTCAGCGCAGCCAAAAGAAAAAAATCTACAGAACTACAGGACATCTAGTGGAGGAGGAGAGTTTATGGAAAGGTCTTTCTAAAAAGAGAGATTTATTGGAGCTTGATGGAGCTTTCCAGGTGGCGCTAGTGGTAAAGAACCCACCTGCCAATGCAGGAGACATAATCAATCCCTGAGTTGGGAAAATCCCCTGAAAGAGGGCATGGCAACCCACTCCAGTACTCTTGCCTGGAGAATCCCATGGACAGAGGAGCCTGGTGGGCTACAGTCCAGGGGGTCACAGAGAGTCAACAGGACTGGATTCGACTAAAGCAACTTATCACGTCTAGGAGCCTGAGGTCAGAAACCACTGCTTGGGAGTTTTAATCTGCAGCCTGGACCTCAGCAACAGGCAGCTGCTCATTCAATTTAAACTGAGTTGGAATTAGAATATCGCCCAGGTAGCTGGAGAGGCAAATGTTTGAAAGCAGCAGGAGGAAGGCCTGGAAAGGCTCACTGGGCTGGCTCAGGAAGGGCCTGGAATCCCAGGCGAGGACCTTGAATTTAACCTGAGGGCAGGAAGAAAACTATCAGAGGCTTTTGAGAAAAGACACTCTTTGGGAAAGGAGGACACTTTCAAGGTCCAAGCTGGCTTGCAGGAAATGGGAATTCAGCTGCTAAGGAGAGGGAATCTGGGCAGAGAGCGGCCCCACGTGAGGGACCATGCTCCTCACCTGGGAGGTCCTAGACTGAGAGCAGCCTGGGCCACACCGTACTCAGCAGGGTCAGGTGCACTCCCAATTGCGGGGAGATGGGACAGAAGCCTGTGTGACATGCCCGATACTGCCCTGAGCAGCCACAGTCATCGGTGCCAGCCTGGAGGGATGCTCCTGGCCCAGAATGGACCCCATGTGGGCCTCAGTCCCCTCTTCTCCCCTTTGGGGTGCCCTCAGGCCCTCCCCCTCTTAGCACCAGCCTCCTGCTCGGTCCAGTCCATGACCCGACTCCAGTTCCAGGAAGGAGGCCAGAGAAGCAGATGGTCCCTACTGGCCGGTGTGGCAGTTCCTTCATGAGATGATTTGGGATTGGGCCATAGGATGAGGCTGCCATGTTGGTTTGGGGTGACTCAAGTTGTTTATGTAAACAGGGACCCACAAATATCTCCCCTGGCTACCACGTAGCCTAGCAGCAACCACACATCTAAATATTTTTAACTTATCACTCAAACTACCTGTGCTGTGCTGTGCTTAGTCGCTCGGCCGCGTCCGACTCTTCTTGACCCCAGAGACTGTAGGTAGCCCGTTAGGCTCCTCTGTCCATGGGGATTCTCCAGGCAAGAATAGTCGAGTGGGCGGCCGTGCCCTCCGCCAGGGGATCTTCCCAACCCAGGGATCAAACCCAGGTCTCCTGCATGCAGATGGATTCTTTCCCATCTGAGCCACCAGGGAAGCCTGAGAATACTGGAGTGGGTAGCCTATCCTTTCTCCAGGGGATCTTCCTGACCCAGGAATTAAATCAGGGTATTCTGCATTGCAGACAGATTCTTTACCAGTTGAGCTACCAGGAAAGCCCCACTCAAACTACATATTGTTAGGTAAATATGTTCTATTCTCCTTCCTCGACAAACAGATCTTTATTGCAATGAAAGGTAGGGGAACTGAGGTCATGGTCCAAGAGCTGAGCCACAGTGTGGCCCCAGTCAGTCATCAATAGAGCCCAGGCTTTGTCCCCAAGACAAGGCTATTTCTGCCTCACTAATGGTCCTGCTCCCCAAGCATCCTTTAATGGATGTTCTTCTCCATATCATTTAAGTATGAATGGACCCTATCCAAAAGCAATTGTGGGTCTCTTACCCAACCCCTGGCAACTAGGGTCCTCTTCTTCTAGAGAAAGAAAGGGAAGAGGCAGTTTTCAGAAGGAGCAAAATCATTTGAAAACCCTTCCAACTGTCTGTTTCCAGCTCACCACCCTCCCTCTCCCTTTCATGGTCTCTGCTTGAGAAGGAAACCACTGGGAGTCCCAGTCTCCCAGTCTCCACAACCTCCTTACCGATCTGGCTCTAGAGTAGTGTCTGCCACTGGGAGGAGCTGGCATGAGATTTAGAAGGTGGAAGAGAGAGGGAAGCATCATTCTCAGGGAGTAGCAGCTCTTGGGAAATGGATTTGCTGCAACCAACCAAGGTGGTCAGAAGAAAGTTTTAGAAATCCCCAGGCATTGTGACCATTTCCTGGCAGGCTTTCCTTTCTTTTTTTTTTTTTTTTTTTTTTTGAACTATAGTTGCTTTACAATGTTGTGTTAGTTTCAACTGTCCAGCAAGGTGAATCAGTTATACGTACACATATATCCCCTCTTTTTGGGATTTCCTTTTCGTTCAGGTCACCACAGAGCATTGAATAGAATTCCCTGTGCTACACAGTAGGTTCTCGTTAGTTATCCATTCTATACATAGTATACATTTTATACAGAGTGGTGTACATATGTAAACCCCAGTCTCCCAATTCATCCCCGACCCCCATTTCCCCCTTGGTATCTGTGTGTTTGGTCTCTTTATCTGTGTCTCTATTTCTGCTTTGTAAATAAGATCGTGTGTACCAATTTTTTTCAGATTCCACATACATACATTAATACTTGTTTTTCTCTTTCTGACTTACTTTACTCTGTATAACAGTCTTTAGGTCCCTCCACGTCTCTAGGTCCATCCACGTCTCTACAAATGCCACCTGCCTCAGCGCTTCAGGTCAGGTCAACATCCCTGGATTTGCGGAACAGCTCCTTTGACCTCTGATTCACACCCCTCTCTCCAGTTCTTTCAACTGTTACCTAGACTCCTGCTTCTGTAGTAAACCTCCCTGCCTGGAACACATGGAGAGGCTTCTATTTTCCTGAGAAAACTCACACCAGTATAAAAGTCAGTGCCGTGAAAGAACATTGACTTTTGACTGGACTACTGATTTGTGAAAAGTGTTGAAACTTGAGAAAGGGATTTCCTTTTGTTCATTAATTTCCCAGAAGGGCCATGATCCAAAAATGGACTGAATCTGTAACTCCAGTCAAAGAAGAAGCTGAGCTCTGGGGACAAGGGGCCCTGACAGGTGGCCTGGCGGTGGCCCATAACTGTGCTTCTCCTGACCAGGACCATCTCCAGACCATTTTATCTTTAGAATCCTGCTTTGGGGGAGAGGAGAGAAATACAACACAGCTCCTCTTCAGAGGAGTCAGGAGACAGGAGGGGAGGGTTGAAGGAAGAGAAAGAAAGAAGACCCGCCATGACCAGACAGCCGACCTCCAGCTAGTTAGACCTTTTACACTAATTTGGCCCAGGAGACCCTGACAACAGGCTGTGTCTCCTAGAAACAGCCTAGTCCCCTAACGACTACTCATTCCACCCTTAGTAGGCACGGCAGGTCAAAAAAATGCCCCTGCCTAAAAACATCCATGTCAAGTCCCTGAAACCTGGGAGTGTTACTTTATCTGGGAAAAGGGTCTTTCTGAAGTTACTGCTGCTGCTGCTGCTAAGTCACTTCAGTCGTGTCCGACTCTTCGCGACCCCATGGACTGCAGCCCACCAGGCTCCTCCATCCATGGGATTTTCCAAGCAAGAGTACTGGAGTGGGGTGCCATCGCCTTCTCCATCTGATGTTACTAAGGACATTGAAAAGAAGAGTTATCCTGGATTATTCCTGGGTCCTGAATCCACCTGTCCTTATTAGAAAGAGGCAGACTGCCAGTCTCACGGCACCAAGGACCTAGAGCTGGGAGGCGCTGCAGGAGGTTAGTCATCTGGCTAGAGGGCTGGAAGGCTGTCACTAGGTGACGAGGAACAGTAGCATCAGCTGATTAGCTGTCCCCTTCCCATCCTCTTGACAGGCTGTGCATCCAGGGAATCAGCTTCACTCAAAAGCAGGGGAGCAGGACACATGGGAACTGAGGTGGTTCAGGTCACTGACATGCATGAGTCTGATCTGAACTCACACCCTCCTTAGGTTGGAGTCACTAAAAACTGACTCTGAGATGGAGATGCTTCTGCAGGCTGTTTCTTGAGGGGAACCTTTCCAGGAACAGCACCTCTGAGAAAGTGCAGGTTGCAGGACTGGACAGAGGGGAAAGCTGGACTCGGACATAGTGATCACAGAAGCCCAGCTGCTCCTAGGAACCACCCCAGAGCTTGGATGGCCTTTCAAAGTTGTTCTGAATTACATTCCTCAAGGGACCAGCCACTGCAGACAGATGGCTCCTGGCCAGAGATGAGGAGACTATCTAAGACAAAGTCACTCTCTTCCCCAAAGGGCCATGCCAAGAAAGGGACTCAGCCGTGAGCCATCAGCAACTTCCGATCCTTGCAGAAAAGCAGTGGGTGCTCCAGCCTGAATGGGAGAACTGGGTAGCAAAGCACAGGACCACTGCACACATTCCTCGACACCAATGCCTGATAGAAAATGACATCTGAGGACTTAGTAAGAAGCGCAGTAAGAATATCATGGGTGCTTTGATCACAAGATGAATAGTCTTGAGATTTAATAAGATACCAGAGTTGGAATGAGACTCAGCATTCATCTGGTCCAGAGGTGAGGAGTAGCATTTGTGTTCTCCCAGTCTGGGCCATGGCAGACATCACTAATCGATCACAGCCTTCTCTTTTTGAAGAGCCCGATGGCTGTGGCCTCCACAGTGCTTCTCTGCAAGAACTTCAGGCAGCCAGGACCAATCAAAGGATGCTAACCGGCAAGAGGCCACTTACTCCCCGCATTTTCCACAGGAGGCACCATGGAGAGGAGTGGGTTATTCTCCAGTCCCCAATGCATTAGAGGCAGAGATGGGTGGGAGCCAGCAGGGTGCCTCCCCACGAGGGCTCCGTCCAACGGTGCCTGTCTCACAGGGCATCAGCCGCTGCCTAGCGCACAGTAGGCACCCAGCTCTCTCTCCCGATTCAATCCCTGCCTCCCGGAGCCAGGCCACAGCCTCAGGGTCAAGGTCTCACAGCCCCTGCTCTGACAGCCCCTAGGAACAGAGGGGGCGAGCTTGCCCCAGTGTTGATTTCTATCATCCTCTCAGCAGGTTAGCAAGGGCTTAGAGTAATCTGCGGGCCGGCGCCAGGAGGCCTCCATTAAGCTTTATGGGATAATCCTGGCTGTATCGAAGACTCTTCCCCTAAGTTGGGAGAAAAGAAAAATTGACATGCTCAGAAACGGAAGGGAGAGACCCCCGAAGAAGTCGTCGCCATTATGCTGCAATTTTTAAACCTCCGTGACAGCTGGGGATGGCAGCCAGATGTGGGCCGAGCGTTCCCCTGACAGAAAGCCAGAGCCAGGAGGCTGGACAGGGGGAGCCCCCCAACCCAGGACCCACCACCCCCACCCCACGCTACAAATGCGGCATCCCAGAGCCGAGGAGTGACAAATCCAGGGACACCCACAGAGCCCCCCACCCCATGTCCCCATGTCCGGGACTCGCGACATGCGGGCCAGGGCTTTTGCTACCCCATTCTGCCGCCTCCCAACCGGGTCCGCCTCAGCCGCCCCGGGGACCAAGCGATGACACCAGCTGGTTTGCCCCTGCGGTCCGGCTCTAGGTCTCCCCGGGGCTGGCGCTAGGAGCTCTGTCTCCCCCTTGTGGCCAGACCACAGATATGCCCAGAATGACGCTGTCCATCGTCAGCTGGAGGTGGGCAGCCAGGAGCGGGAAGGATACGCTGAGCACCCAACCCTGCAACACGAGTCACCGTCAGCTTCCTCATGAGAGTCTCTTGGTCCAGTTTTCACCCCCTTAATAGTAACAGAACGGACCTCAAACACCATTATAGGCTGAATTGTGTCCCTACAAAAATTCACGTGTGTATGTGTGCGTGCGCATGTGCTTAGTCGTGTCTGACTCTTTGGCAACCCCGTGGACTGTAGCCCTTCAGGTTCCTCTGTCCATGGAATTCTCCAGGCAAGAATACAGGAGAGGTTGCCATTTCCTACTCCAGGGGGTCTTCCCAAGCTGTATCTCTTGCATCTCCTGCACTGGCAGGCAGATTCTTTGCCACTGCACCGCAAGAAAAATTCACATAGTGAAGCCCTGATGCTGCTGCTAAGTCGCTTCAGTCGTATCCAATTCTGTGTGACCCCATAGATGGCAGCCCACCAGGCTCCCCCGTCCCTGGGATTCTCCAGGCAAGAACACTGGAGTGGGTTGCCATTTCCCTCTCCAATGCACGAAAGTGAAAAGTGAAAGTGAAGTCGCTCAGTCGTGTCCGACCGTCAGCGACCCCATGGACTGCAGCCCACCAGGAACCCCTAGTAATTCAGAAAGTGACTGCCTCTGGAGATAGTATCTGTACCGAGGTGACCAAGTTAAAATGAGGTCATTAGGATGGGCCCTAATCCAATCTGACTAGTGTCCTTATAAGAAGAGGATTAGGACAGAGACACGGAGAAGGCAATGGCAGCCCAATCCAGTACTCTTGCCTGGAGAATCCCATGGATGGAGGAGCCTGATAGGCTGCAGTCCATGGGGTCGCTGATGGTCGGACACGAATGAGCGACTTCCCTTTCACTTTTCACTTTCATGCATTGGAGAAGGCAATGGCAACCCACTCCAGTGCTCTTGCCTGGAGAATCCCAGGGATGGGGGAGCCTGGTGGGCTGCCTTCTATGAGGTCGCACAGAGTCGGACACGACAGAGCGACTTAGCAGCAGCAGCAGCAGAGCAGAGACATACAGACGTAGGGAGAAGACCTGCAAGCCAAAGAGGCCTGGGGAGAAATCAAGTTTGTGTATGCTAAGTCGCTTCAGTTGTGTCCGACTCTTTGCAACCCTATGGACTGAAGCCCGCCAGGCTCCTCTGTCCATGGAATTCTCCAGGCAAGAATACTGGAGTGTGTTGCCATGCCCTCCTCCAGGGAATCTTCCCACCCGAGGGATCAAACCCAGGTCTCCTGCAATGGAGGCAGATTCGTTACCACTAGTACTACCTGGGAAGCCCAAAATCAAGCTGGCTGACACCTTAATATCAGACTCTCAGCCTCCAGAACTGTGAGGAAATTCATTTCTACTGTTTAGGGCTCCCAGCCTGAGGTCCCTTGTGACAGCAGTGCTAGGAAGCAAAACCATACTCCCATCCTTCTTTCTCCTCTGGCCCCCGATAACTCCCCCTACCCAAGTCTCTCTCTTTCTTCGTCTCTGAAGATAAACCCTTGGCTATTCATTCTACAAATGTTTCCAGAGCATGACAGCGAACTAGTTCCTGGAAAGAGAGAAACGAACAAGAACTTCAATTCATTCAATAAATATTAGCTGAGCACCTATTAAGTACCCTACAGGTTCTGTTCCAGGCATTTGAATACAATTATACACGAGAAAGAAATGATCCTGCATTCAAGCTACAGGCAGTCTGGTCGGGGAAACTGTCAAGCAAACATCTAACACATCTTCCACCAAGCTCTGGGTGCAAGTACTATATCGAGTTTGACTGGGTACCAGCTGCTCAGAGGAGGAAAAAACAAACTCCCAGGAGAGTGGAAAGGAAACGGCCGGGGAGTCACGAGTGAGAGGTGATGCTCATGCTAAACCGTGAAGGGTGGGGAGGGATTCTCTCTCCTTCTTACTCTCCAGACAAGTGTCCGTCCTCCAGCAGTGCTCGGAAGATATTTGCTGGCCACATGAGCAAAGAAATTAAAGCACACAAGTCTAGATGGATGGAGAGAAAGGAGGACAGAGGCAAGGAATGGACAGGCAGTGGCAGAAAGAAGGTAAAGACAAGACCCCTACCCCAGAGCTGCTAGCCCTCCCCTGGCTGACATCTGTTCTGGTTTGAAAGTTAATTATGGTATTTGGATGTTTTATTTTCCATCCTGTTTAATAACTACAATAGAACCCAAAGTGTGAGATAACGCTACGTCATTATAAAATGAGATTTAATTATTTTCCCAGTTCATGAGAATTAATGGGCTCAAAGAAAACACATGCTTTCATGTAGCCATTTGGGCAAGCAGGTCTCTCCCTACTAATTCCTCCAGTCCCTCGGAGGCAGGGTGAAAAAGGGGTGGAGATGGCAGCGTCTCCCCCATGGGGGTGTGTGCCTGCAGGGGCACAGCTGCATGGGGTCGCAAGTCCATGAAAGCAGTCTGGATGTTCCTCCAGGGGTGGGAGCATTCCCAGCAGTCAGGACTGTGGGTTTATTCATTCAGCAGAGATTTGTGGAGTGCCTACTGTGTGCCAGGCATCGAGCATCCTAGCTCTCCAGGTCAAGTTTCACACCAAAGCAGGTTCAGGGAAA
This sequence comes from Budorcas taxicolor, assembly GCF_023091745.1. NCBI lineage: Eukaryota > Metazoa > Chordata > Mammalia > Artiodactyla > Bovidae > Budorcas > Budorcas taxicolor. Next base: position 117,265,937 of record NC_068914.1, read on the forward strand.
AGCAAATGCAGAGATCCCAGAGAGGGAGGGACAGACAGCAAGACGGGGTGGAAGGAGCAAGGGTGACGAGGGTGTGCTGTGGTGGAAACACGCAGCGAAGGAGTCTTAGAGGTCAGCGTAAGGAACTAGATTTCATTTTTAAGGACAAAGGAAAGCGATTGCAGGGTTTAAGGGGAGGGCAGGGTCATAAACTATTTTTGATTCTTTAAAATTTATTTTATTGGAGACCTGGGTTTGATCCCTGGGTTGAGATCCCCTGGAGGAGGGCATGGCAACCCACTCCAGTATGTTTGCCTGGAGAATCCCCATGGACGGTTGCAGCCTGGCGGACTACAGTCCATGGGGTCGCAAAGAGTTGGACACGGTCCGTCTAGTCAAGGCTATGGTTTTTCCTGTGGTCATGTATGGACGTGAGAGTTGGACTGTGAAGAAGGCTGAGCACTGAAGAACTGATGCTTTTGAACTGTGGTGTTGGAGAAGACTCTTGAGAATCCCTTGGACTGCAAGGAGATCCAACCAGTCCATTCTGAAGGAGATCAGCCCTGGGATTTCTTTGGAGGGAATGATGCGAAGAGTACTTTGGTCACCTGATGCGAAGAGTTGACTCATTGGAAAAGACTCTGAAGCTGGGAGGGATTGAGGGCAGGAGGAGAAGGGGATGACAGAGGCTGAGAAGGCTGGATGGCATCACTGACTCGATGGACGTGAGTCTGAGTGAACTCCAGGTGTTGGTGATGGACAAGGAGGCCTGGTGTGCTGCGATTCATGGGGTCTCAAAGAGTCAGACATGACTGAGCGACTGAACTGAACTGAACTGAAAGACTTAGCACAGCACATAGTTCAGTCACCAAGTCATATCCAACTCTTTTGCAGCCTCATAGACTGTAGCCCGCCAGGCTCCTGTGTCCATGGGATTTCCCAAGCAAGAATACTAGAGTCTGTTGCCATTTCCTTCTCCAGGGGATTTTCTTTTTTATTATAAAATATCACTCTGGTTACTGTGTAGAGACAGGATTGTGGGACTGATGGAACCTGGGGAACAGTGAGGGGTCCTCTGTAGCCAAGATGCCATGGATACAACAGTGTCTATCCTGCCCCCCAAAATTCCTCCTTGTCTCTTGATGCCCCCCAATCACATCCCATTTTGTACAGCGCTCTGCAGCTAAGAAGATCCTTCCATTTGATAACAACATTGGATTGTGACCTTCATAACAATTGCAAGAGACAGTACTGTCATCCTCATTTTTCGGAGGAGGAAACTGGGGCTCAGGGAGGTTGAGTGACATGTCTAAGCTCACACAGCTAGTTAGTGGCAGAGCCAGGGAATGGAAGAATATCGCTCCCTGATGAAAAAAATGGCAAATACACATACACACACACACACACACACACACATGGCTTTGAGAGTGTGACGTTAAAACACACAATGCCTAGTGGCAAGTTTTTTGGACAAAAGTCCAGGATTTTTACAGCTTAATGTCCTTCCTGCCCTCATCCTTCAAAGAAGTCCCGATTGTGACTCAGTCCACTCAGTCCAACAAGGCGCTTGGTATTCAGGGCACTTCCAAGGCCAGGGTGGAGGGGCAGATGGGCACCGGCTTTGGAGCCACAGATCCTCAAATGGGATTCCAACCCAGCGGTTTCCTGAGTGAGCTACTCAGACCCTCTGTCTCCTCAACCAAACGTGGGGTTAACCCAGTTTTAAGGTGGCTGCAGGGCCAGGGGCGCTTTCTCTGACTCTGGGGTAGGAATCTTTCTCCTTGGGGCTAGTATTCTAAAACATCTCAAGGTTCCTGGGGGTTGCAGAACACGTGGGTGCGGACAGTGGGGACACTCAGAAGCCTGAAACCTCTATTCTTTTGCAGCCCAGAGCCCGGCGGCCTCTCTGCTCAGGCCGGCCTGGGGATCCCGTAGTTCTATCCTGGCCTCGGCCCGGGAAACACCGCCACGTAGTGGTGACTCTCGCCTCTCCAGGATGAGGCTTCGTTTTGGGGAATCGTCTGGGCCGATTCAATGGACAGGAGTCTGAGCAAGCTCCGGGAGTTGGTGATGAACAGGGAAGCCTGGCCTGCTGCAGTCCACCGGGTCGCAAAGAGTCGGACAGTACTGAGCGACTGAACTGAACTGGGAAGATTCGGACTCAGCAGGTCAGGGCTGGGGCCTGAGACACTGCATTAGCTCCCAGGAGAGGCTCCTACTGGTGGTCCTCGCACCCCACTCTGAGTGGCAGGGGAAAATGGCCTTCCTGAGCGGTGCTGAGCAGCGGGAAACTGGCGGGAGCCCATCCAGGAGGCTCGGAGGTTGTCAGCGCCCCCAGAGGGCACAGCCTATGGGTGATCTGAACAGAAGAAATGGAGTTGGACTGAGTATTACCCCACAGCGTCCACAGGGAGAGAGCGCCCACAAGCGCCAGAGACAGGGACCGGTGCTGGGGATGCAAAAAGAAGAGCTTAGTCTGCACGGTCACGGGCGTGGGAAAGCTTATTTCTTCCCACTCTTAGAACAGGGACTATTTCCAGAATGCCCAGCAGGGGGCAGGAGAAGGACAATATCGCAGAAAGCACAGGATTCCGTGTTCACAAGCCAACGTGAGATAAATGGAGAAAGCAGCATGGATGGATATACACTACCATATGTAAACAGATAGCCAATGCGAGTTAGCTGTATGACTCAGGCAACTCAAACTGGGGCTCTGTAATTACCTAGGGAGGTGGGAATGGGCGGGAGGTGGGATGGAGATTCCAAACAGAGGGGACATATGTACACCTATGGTTAATGCATGTTGATGTATGACAGAAATCAAACCAGTATTGTAAGCCAATCATCAATTAATTAAAAATAAATGAATATTTTTAAAGTTTTTAATAAAAAATAAAATAGAAATATTTGCTATTTAAAAAAAAGGCCTGGTTGTGTGACACCAGGTTGCATGACCACAAACAAATCCTTTTAGGCCTCAACGTTTGCCAAAAAAAGGTACAGAGGGGAGACAGGGGAGTGCCACTGGTTGAGATCATCTATAAGAAATTCTCCGGTAATAAGATTTCAAGGTTTGCAAGATGGTGAACATAGCAATTAGGCACACAGACCACTAGACTGCCTGGGTTTGCAGTCTTGTCTCTGCCAATCACTAGCCCTGTGACATTGGGCAAGTTACTTAACTTCTCTGTGCCTCAGTTTCGTCCTCTGTAAGGAAAGACACAAGCATAGCATGTACTTATTGAAAAGAATAAAGAAATTGGTATGTAAAACACCACCTGGCCCTTCGTAAGTGCCAAGTGAATGCTTGGTCCTATTATAATGTGAGGTGCTCTGAAGTTCTTATCAGCCCTCTAAAAATCTCATTAAGCCAGGCAGACTGGGAGGAATTCTAAAATAGTGAAGATTCCAAATTAGAAATACTTTGAAAGCAAGGAAGTTTTTAAATGCCAGGCATGATTTTCCTGCTCCCTTTTTTTCTGGCCACCTAGCAGCTTTGCAGGGGGAAATTCTCAACGATTTTCCCTACACTCACCTTTTTAAAAGTCTCCCTATGACCCAAGTTTGGCCAATCAGAGAACTATGTTCCCAGGTTCAGTGATTGGTCCAGGAATGAGCACATGACCCAGGCCAGGCCAATCACAGGACTCTCTGGGGCTTTTACCAGCCAGAAGTACTGGGAGAAACACTCTTTTCTTTGGGATTAGTAAAATCCTTGAAGCTATTTGGTCATCAAAACTCTTATAGGGAGAGCGCCTACCTGAGAAGGGCACCAAGACAGAAATTTGAGCTGAAAGATGGAAAGAGAGTTCTGAGAGCATCATTTGAATTCCTGATCCAGGCATTCCTGACTCCAGACACCCACACTTCTGAGTTATATATGCCAGTAATTTTTTTTTAATTTCTTAAAATGGATGGAGTTGGGTTTCACCTGAGAGTTTACAAAGGAGTTCTGTGATGGGCCTTACAGAATTCTTGTCTTCTATCCTGTGATGCCCAAACCTGACGTCCCTTTTTTGGTGGAGGAGAAGGACTTCTCTGAAGACAGTCACATCTGCAATTGGGTGTTGTTTTTGCTTTGGCTCCACCCCTTTATTCTTTCTGGAGTTATTTCTCCACTGATGTCCAGTAGCATATTGGGCACCTACTGACCTGGGGAGTTCATCTTTCAGTGTCATATCTTTTTGCCTTATCATACTGTTCATGGGGTTCTCAAGGCAAGAATACTGAAGAGGTTTGCCATTCCCTTCTCCAGTGGACCACATTCTGTCAGACCTCTCCATCATGACTTGTCCCTCTTGGGTGGCCCCACATGGCATGGCTTAGTTTCATTGAGTTAGACAAGGCTGTGTTCCGTGGGATCAGATTGGCTAGTTGTCTGTGATTGCGATTTCAGTCTGTCTGCCCTCTGATGCCCTCTCGCAACACCTACCATCTTACTTGGGTTTCTCTTACCTTGGACGTGGGCTGTCTCCTCAAAGCTGCTGCTCCTGACCTTGGACTTGGGATATCTCCTCGCTGCCGCTCCTGTGCTGGCTCCATAGTTTTCAACATTCAGAAACTAAGATCATAGCATCTGGTCCCATCACTTCATGGCAAGTAGATAGGGAAACAGTGGAAACAGTGGCTGGCTTTATTTTGGGGAGGCTCCAAAATCACTGCAGATGGTATTGCAGCCATAAAATTAAAAGGCGCTTACTCCTTGGAAGGAAAGTTATGACCAACCTAGACAGCAAATTAAAAAGCAGAGACATTACTTTGTCAGCAAGTGTTCATCTAGTCAAGGCTATGATTTTTCCAGCAGTCATGGATGGATGTGCTGCTGCTAAGGTGCTTCAGTCATGTCCAACTCTGTGCGACCCCATGAACTGCAGCCCACCAGGTTCCTCCATCCATGGGATTTTCCAGGCAAGAATATTGGAGTGGGTCACCATTGCCTCCTCCGATATGGATGTGAAAGCTATTGATGCTTTTGAACTGTGATGTTGGAGAAGACTCTTGAGAGTCACTTGGACTGCAAGGAGATCTAACCAGTTCATCCTAAAGGAGATCAGTCCTGAGTGTTCATTGGAAGGACTGATGCTGAAGCTGAAACTTCAGTCCTTCGGCCACCTGATACAAACAGCTGACTCATTTGAGAAGACCCTGATGCTGGGAAAGATTGAGGGCAGGAGAAGGGGAAGACAGAGGATGAGATGGTTGGATGGCATCACCGACTCAATGGACATGAGTTTGAGTAAACTCCAGGAGCTGGTGATAGACAGGGAGGCCAGGCATGCTGCGTGCATGGGGTCGCAAAGAGTCAGACACGACTGAGCAACAGAACTGAACTGAATTGAACTGAAGACAGTGATGTTGCTTGTTGATTGTCCATTCTCAAAGGGAGGTTCCTAGATTAGCAGCCACAGCATTGACAGGGAACTTGTTAGGAATGTAAGTTCTGGGCCCCAACCCAGACCTGGGATTTCCTGGTGGCTCAGCAATAAAGAACCCACCTGCAATGCAGGAGATGTGGGTTCGACCCCTGGGCTAGGAGGATCCCCTGGAGAAGGAACGGCAACTCACTCCAGTTTTCTTGCCTGGGAAATCCCATGGACAGAGGAGGCTGGCAGGCTACAGTCCATGGGTCACAACAGAGTCACACACAACAGAGCGACTAAACAACAAGAACCCAGACCTGCTGCTTCAGAAACCCTGAGGGCAGGGATGATGAATCTGTTTGAACAAGTCCTCCAGGAGATTGTGGTGTAGGGTGAAGCAAGAGCACTTCTGCCGAAAGTGAACTCATCAGCTTCATTTTAGTTTAATTAAGTGTTTGCTGAGCCGTTTGCCAGGGTAGGGGTGCAGAGATGGGCCAGATGAGGGCCTTGACCTCAAAGAACTCCCAGGTTGGTGGTAAGAGCCAAGTCAGCACTCCACACCTGCTGAACCAACATCTCAGAGTCGGGGGCATTTGCAAGCATCATTTTTGTTTCCTTGGTGGTGGCCAACACTTTGAAACACTCCAGGGAGACACCCTCTGCATCTCAAAGGCTCCTAATCTCCCTTCAATATCCAGCTTCCCTGCTATATAGCACAGGGATCTCAGCCTGGTGCTCTGTGATGGCCTAGAGGAGAGGAATAGGGTGGAGGGGGAGCTAAAGATGGAGAGGATAGATGTATACAAATGGCTGATTCCCACTGTAGAGCAGAAACCAACACAACATTGTAAAGCAATTATATTCCAATAAAATAGATACATAAAATAATAATAAACTTTAAACAAAATCCACCTTCAATGTCACCTCCTTGAGGCCTCCCAGCAGAATTTAATTAGACTCCTCACCCAGCGGGACTCAAGACCTAATCACATTTTATTATATTAGCAGTGCTTGTGAAACTGGTCTCTCCCACTTAACTGTGGGAAATTTAAGGGCAAGCACTATGTTCTGTTCCTTGGCTGCCCCGAGCACCCAGCACAGGGTCTGGCACACAGCAGAAGTTAATATATGTTCGATGACTGCGTTAAAAATGGAATTAAAGGCAGCCCTGAAGGACGGGAAAGGCTCACAAGCACAGCCTGAGAGGGACCACACTTTGCTGTTCTATGCAGGGTCCCAGAGCCGGCAGCGTCAACACCAGCGTCCTCTGGGAGCTTGTAAGCAATGTGCAATTCCAGGACCCTCCAGACCTGCTGAATCAGAATCTGCATTTTAACAAGATGCCAAGGTGTGCATTGAAAGTTGGAAAAAAAAACCTGTAAGAGGCTATCTCACTCCCTTTGTGTTCATGTTCAAGGAATTATCACTGGGGTTGGTATTATGATATAGAACACATCTGTAGATGCCATCAGCTGAAATTATTTCCTTCTCTCATGGGGAAACTTCCAAACTTGATACCTTCTGGAAGACAGAGTGGCCCACAGACAGACAAGCCTCAAATTTCCTCTCGCCCAGGACACAGCCGCTGGGCAGCATTCTGAGAAGGGAACGGGAGATATCGCTTCCTCTTTTGGCCAGGCTCTCGGCACTGCAGAGACTTCCAAGAAAGATACACAGAGCTTAGTTCTGGTCAAAAAGCCTCCACTCATCTAAGAATGCGATCAATAACAGCCAGGGAAAATCGGTGGCGCCCAGAGATCAATCTTGCTGTGTATTTATGGAGCGCAGATCCCAGGGAGATGTGGGGGTGGCGGAGGACGGGACAGCCTCTGTGCCTGCTTCCTGGAGATCCTGATTCCCTTCCCAAGAATTATGGGGTGTCCTTTGTCTCTGCTCGATAACACCCTGGAGTTACAGGGCCATTTAGAAACGAATTGGCTCATTTTTCTCCCTCCCCCTTGCTCACAGTGACAGGTCGCCCCGGCCCAGGAGTCATTAAAGGAACGGATTGGACACTTGGCCCATTCCATCTGGCCCACGTCTGGCTCCACCGGCCTCCCTCTGTCACCAGCAGGCCCTAAAGCTTTCACTCCTCATCAGAGATATAACATTTTAGAAGAAAAAATAGTTGAAATATTGAGAGGTAGGTATTTTATTTTATTCCAAGTATTGTTCCCCCCCATTGGATGAAGAACATTGCTTTTTTTTTTTTTTTTTTTTTTCCTTTCTGGAAACGTTTCCATTTTACACTTCTCTAAATGTACCATACCTAATAGTCCCATGAGCAGATAGTGACAATACTGGGTTTATTTTTCCCCAAATTCGCAAAGCCGTGTGCTAAAATTAAACAGACTGCAAGGGACTTGCCCGAGTGGCCCAGTTATTAAGAACCCACCTTGCAGTGCAGGGGATGCCGGTTCCATTCCTGGTTGGGGAACTAAGACCCCACCTGCCACAGAGCAACTAAGCCTGCATGACCCAGCAAAAGAGTTCGCACAACACAATGAAGATCCCACGTGCTACAACCAAGACCCCAGGTAGACAAATAAATGAATACATTATTTTTTTTAATATAAATGAAAGTGAAAGTCGCTCAGTCGTGTCTGACTCTTTGCCACCCCTGGGATGCAAACCTGGGTCTCCTGCATTGCAGGCAGATTCTTTACAGTCTGAGCCACCAGGGAAGTTAAAATAAACTGACTGCAAGCTGATTGCCAGAGTAGGGCTTCCCAGGTGGTGCTAGCGGTAGAGAATCTGCCTGCCAATGCAGGATGTACAAGAGACATGGGTTCAGTTCCTGGGTGTGGAAGATCCCCTGGCACAGGGCATGACTAGCCACTCCAGTTTTCTTGCCTGGAGAATCCCATGGACAGAGGAGCCTGGCAGGCTACAGAGAGTCAGACATGACTGAAGCAACTTAGCATGACTGCAAGAGCAGGACTGAGATAAAAGATTTAACCTCCTCAACCTGTTTTCCATCCACAAGGTTGATAATCCCAACTGCTAAGGCCATTTCAAGGAAAATGCTTCTTGAAATACCTGGAGGTACCCAGTAGTTATTAATTCTTTTCCATCTACAATGTATTATTGTAAGAGTATTAAGTGCGATTTACTGAGCTTATCTTACGGCTCAGCTGGTAAAGAATCGCCTGCAATGCAGGAGACCTGGGTTCACTCCCTGGGTTGGGAAGATCCCCTGGAAAAGGGAACGGCTACCCACTCTAGTATTCTGGCCTGAAGAATTCCATGGACTGTATAGTCCATGGGGTCAGAAAGAATCAGACACGACTGAGCAATTTTCACTTTCACTTCACACTGAGCTTACACATCTCAGGCTTTCCATGAAGTCGGCCTCACTTGTCACAGGGAGTAGCCTGTGCCTTGGTTAAGGCTTTGTCAACACCACTTATTAGCTGGAATGAGACGTCAGGCGAGTCATCTACCCTCGCTGAGCATCCTCCTCTGTGAAATAAGGATGCTAATGAGGATACCACACAGGGATGGAGGAGGGGGTAACATAAGAATATATTTAGAAACCCATTAGGCACAGGGCTTGGAAGGGGGTGAACCAACATCACATTTAATCTTTTTTAAGATTTTTTTTAATGTGGACCATTTTTTTAAGTCTACTGAATCTATTACAACATTGCTCCTGTTTTATGTTTTGGTTTTTTGGCCATGAGGCATGTGGGATCTTAGCCCCCCAGCCAGGGATCAAACCCGCACCCCGTGCATTGGAAGGTGAAGTCTTAACCACTGGACCACCAGGGAAGTCCCCGTGTTTAATCTTCACAGGAACCTAGGTTGGAGTGTCGCTGTCCCTACTATACCAGAGAGGACCCTGAGACTCACCTACAGTATCTGCTTGAAGTCACACAGCCAGCAAGCAGTAGAGCCAGGAATTAAACTCAGGGGTCTGATGCCTCTGTACTGCCCTGATTTCTGAGTCAAACCAGCTCAGCTTCAGAGAAACCAGTTAGAGCTGCCCCCACACTCACCCTTGAGTGCTTGCAGGCCGGTAACAGAGCAGGGTGTCCTTGACCCAGGGGTGAGTTGGATGCTCGAAGCTTCCATGAGCCTCTTCTCCTCCCTCTCCACTCTTTCCTGCATCTCGGAGGCAAGTCTCAGGTATAAGAAGAGGCTGCCTGGTTCTCTGCTCCTTGTAGGGAGCAGCCAATGGGAGGCAGCAGAAGGAGGCTGGAGAGCAAGAGGAGAGAGAAAGTGAAAGTGAGGTCACTTTGCGACCCCATGGAGTGTAGCCTACCAGGTCCTCCCTCCATGGGGTTCTCCAGGCAAGAGTACTGGAGTGGGTTGCCATTTCCTTCTCCAGGGGATCTTCCCAACCCAGGGATCGAACCCTGGTCTCCTGCATTCCAGGCAGACACTTTAACCTCTGAGCCACCAGGGAAGTGCTAAGAGGAGAGAGAAGCTGGAATATTTATTCCCACACTCCCTCCTTCCTCAACCCAAAGCCCCCGGTCCTGGTGGCCTCACTTATAGCTACAACTCTCTGAGGTTCCCAAACAGCTCCTTCCTTTGTCCGTTCAAGCCGAGGGCTGATGGTGCTTTCCAGAAGCTTCCAGGCCCAGGAAGCTTTACCAGCCCTGAAGGTTTCCTGGCTCCACTCCACCTTGTATGCAGCCCCCCGATTAAACGCCCTCCTCTCCTGCCTGGAGGAGGACTGACTTTTCACTGAGGTCCTCCGGGGCAGGCCAGGTGGGCATGTGGAACACACACATGCCCTGGGCTGTCACTCCTCACGCCCCTGAGGTCCCTGTGGTCTTTGGCACAGCTAGCCACACAGCTCTCAGGCCAGAGGGAAGAGGGTGGGCCAAGGCTAGAGTTTCCTCGGGCAGGGGTGGGTGGGTCTGGCCTTTCTGCCAGTTGCTGAAGGGCCCGTTTCTTATGGAAAAACCCAAACAAACTCTTTGGCCAAATCAATAGTACTTTTCTTCAGAAGGGTTTCCTCCCGGGATGGATAAGGGTCTCACAGAAGGACTAGCCCAGGCTTGAGGCTAAGATGGTTGGCGGAGGGGAGGGGGGCTTGTCCCTGGGGTGGTATCAGCAAGGCGGGCAGTCAGTGGGTAGGCTGGGGCCCCTTGTCTTGTCTAAAGGGAGTTAGCCATAGTTGGGCGATCCAAGGAAGGAGTCCTGGGCATAGGAGCGAAGGTACCTCAGGAGACGTCAGAAGGTGTGGTCCACAGGTAGGGCCTTACTGTGCCAGGGAGAAAGGCACCAGCCAGTGAATAAGGAATCGGGAGAAAGTCTGAACTCTGGGGTTGGAGTTTGCTGTGGTTGAGTAGGGTCTTGGGACCCCTACACTATGGTCTGGCTGGTGGGGGGTGGGGGGTGGTCAAGAATGAAGCCAGACCCTGTAGGCAGCTGCAATGCACGTAGAAATCAGGCATAAGTCAAGGCCAGAGCAGTCTTGGCAGAAGGGAGGAGGAATTGTGCAAAACAGCCACTGTGAAGACTCCCATGACCCAGCTCACATGCTCCAGATCCCAGGCTTGTGACTTGCTGGTGGGCCAGTTCCTCCCACCTACCCTTAATCCTATCAAGCTGAGGTCACAGAGCTGGCAATTGACAGAGGCAGGATTTAAACCCAAACTCAACCATAGTGATCCCAGGACACACTCTTCTGTTCTGGATGGCCAACCACACAATAGCAAACCCAGAAGAACTCCTGAAATCTTTAGGTCACCTCTGTTCATAGTGGAGGATTATTCTCAGACCCTGAGAGGACAGAGGTCCTGCTTCGGTAGAGCCGTGACTACAACACACCAGCCAGTGAGAACGTGGTCTCTCAAGGCAGCTTCTGGATGCATCATCCCCTACTGCCTCCCTGGCCGAGGCTGTCTCAGTCCGTTCAGGCGGCTATTACAAATATGTCCCAGATGGAGTGGCTTATAAACAACAGAAATGTGTGCTTCACCATTCTTCAGTCTGGCAAATTCAAGATCAAGGTGCTCATAGATTTGGTGTTGGTGAGGGCCAAGTTCCTGGCTCAGAAACGGCCACTTTCTCAGTGTAACCTCACGGTGTAGAAGAGACTAGGGAGCTCTCTGGAGTCTCTGTAATAAGGGCAGGAATCCCATTCATGAGGCTCTGCCCTCAGGACCTAAGCACCTCCCAAAGGCCACGCCCCCTAATACCATAGCAGGAGGAGGAGTGCTAGCATTTCAACATATGAATTTGGGGGCGGGCACAAACATTCCCTCTACGGCAGAGGGACTGTCTGCTTCCTTCAGTCCTCACTAACTGCAGTGTGTCTTCATCATCAAGCATCCCTGAGACCCCAAGGGACATCCATACCCGCTGGGTCTTTGTTTCCTTTATTGAAATCCTGGATCCAGACTGGGTGATGGCCGCTGTCTGGGATCCTCTCCCTTTCACTCTGGTAGAAAGATGCCCACAGCCCAGAATTTCCTAAGGAGGGGAGGGAAGAAGGAAAAGGTTCTGCTTTCTCTGATAAACCAGGAAAGGATCATTAAACACTCAAAAGTGTAAAGCCACACAAAAATGCTTAATAATTGCCAGAGATTATTTGTGAGGACTATTAGAGAGAAAAGAAATGCAGGAAATGAACGATTTCAAGCCTGCAAAGTGGTTTTGCTCCCAGAGGACCCAAGAAAGACACTTCAAGTTCAACTCCCTTTGAAGACAAAATGAAAGATTTTGAAGCCAAGGCCTGGGAGCTGCAGGGTCGGGGCGGGGGTGGGGGTGGGTGGCTTCACTGGAGAAGGATAGAAGGATGTAGGTCAATATCATTCCCTAAGGAAATGGGCGGGGCCATGCTGAACGATCCCAGCCCCCAGTCTCTATATGAAAAGACACTTTTAAACAACAAAGTGAGAGCAAATGTTTACCAGAAACATTACAGAACAGGGATTAATATCATTATATTCGAAGATATCATATAAATAGATAAGAAAAACATTAACTCCTAGTGGAAAAATGAGCAAAGAACTGACAGTTTATAAAAGGAAAAAAAAATGAATTTCACTTTCTGAATAAAACTGCATAAAAAGAAAAACATAGTCATTCACTTAACAAACACAGAGCTCTTTATGTTCAACATTATAATAGATTTTAAGGATATGGAGACAACTAAGTCAGAGACCTCAATCCCAAGGATCTTGTTTGTCTTCAAATGAGGAGATACACACTAACATTTACGGTAAAACACAGTTGGCTTCGCAGAAACTTCAACAGGGAGTGACTGACTCCCAGCATCCGAGGACTGCGGGGGAAGTTTCTTGGAAGGCTGGGGAGAAAGATATTTGAATGAGTCTTGAAGGGTTCCATAGAAGTTAGCTAGGCAGACACAGAGAAGGCAGAAAATTCCAGGTAGAGGAAATTGTATATATGTGGTTGACAAAATCACTGCCCCCAAAGATGTCCACATCCTAATCCCCAGGATCTGTGAATTTGTTGTCTGACATGACAAAAGGGACTTTGCAGAAGTGATCAAGGTTAAGGACCTTGAGATGGAGAGATTAGCCTAGGTTACCCCAGTGAAAGTGAAAGTCATTGAGTCATGTCCAACTCTTTGCGACCCCATGGACTGTATGTAGCCCGCCAGGCTCTTCCGTCCACGGAATTCTCCAGGCAAGAATACTGGAATCAATAGCCATTCCCTTCTCCAGGGTATCTTCCCAACCCGGGGATCAAACCTGGGTCCCCTGCATTGCTGGCAGATTCTTTACCATTTGAGCCACCAAGGAAGTCCAGGTTATCCCCGTGAGCCCCATCTAATCACACAGCCTCCAGGAGGCTGTGGTCAGAGGAACATGTGATACGCAAGACGACCAAGAGATGCAACATTGCCAGCTTTGAAGGTAGAGGCGAGGGGCCAAGGCATGTGACAGGCCCCAGAAGCTGAACAGATAAGGAAAGAGGTTCTCCCCAGAACGAAAGGAGAGAAGCCCAACCAGCACATGGTTTGAGCTCAGGGAGACATGTTTCAGACTTCCAGCTCTGTGAGGAATGCAGCATAATAAATTCAAGCTGTTTCAAGCCACCCCATTGGGGGTAATTTGTTAGAGCAGCAATAAGAAACTAATACATGGTGCAAAGGTATGTAAGACAGAAATGCAGGGAGATCCCTGGTGGTCCAGTGACTAAAGATGCCACGTTCCCAGGGCAGGGGGCCCAGGTTCAATCCCTGGCTAGAAAACTAGATCCCACATGCCGCAGTTAAGAGTTCTCATGCCACAACTAAATCCTGGCACAGCCAAAGGGGGTGGGGGAGTGGGAAACACAAAAAATGCATACAGGAGGAGCGACAGAGAGAATAGCCTTCCCAAGTGGCGCTAGTGGTGAAGAACCCACCTGCCAATGCAGGAGACTTAAGAGCTGTGGGTTCAATCTCTGGGTCAGGAAGATCCCCTTGGAGGAGGGCATGGCAACCTCCTCCAGTATTCTTGCCGGGAGAACCCCATGGACAGAGGAGCCTGGTGGGCTACAGTCCTTAGTGTCACAGAGAGTCAGACCCTACTGAGCGACTAAGCATCAATGCATGCACAGTGAGATCAGGGGTGTGCTCTGCAATATTTACTGACTACCTGCCAAACATCAGTCCCTCTTTTCTGCTTTGCACAAGATCCAGTGCCCACCATTCTGGGGGCTCATAGACCAGGAGAAGACACAGACTGGAGAAAGAAAAGAGACACTGGTCAAGGGAGGGCAAGACCAGGGTGCCTGGGGGACTGGTCATGGCTCCATTGGGAGGGGGACCATTGGGTTGGTTGGGTCTGGTAGGGTAAGTAGCCACTGGCCTGGGAGAAGGGCCTTCCAGGCTGAGGAACAACATGAACTAAAACAATGAAAATATCTCAGCATCTTTGGGGTGCTAAAATCCATAAACCAGATAGACCATGTCCTGAGGGCAGGATGGGGGTGACAAGTAGGGGTTCCCATGACCAGGTGGAGGACAAGGACTCTTGCCACCTATGGGCCTCTGTCTCTGTGCTCCACAGGCAGGGTGCCCATCATTGACACAAAGCCAAAGTAGCTCAAATAGCAGGAAAGGACCTGATTCCAGCATTAAACTCAAGTTACCTAAAGCCCTCCAATCCTGGAGAAAGATCAGCCCAGAAGCCCAGAGCAGGCCCAAGCCTTCTGGTCAAAGAGCCGTAGCTGTGGGGGATGAAGGTAGAGGGCGGGGAGCAAACAGGTTGTGGCCACTGAAGGCTCCTTCCCACCAGAGGCCAGGCTTTGGTTTCCTGCATCTTCAGAGTGCAGGCAGAATCAGTAGTTTTGACCACTGCCTGGACACCCCCTAGAACGCCCCTCAGCACTTTGGCAAAAGGTGACTCCTTCTTCCTTCCTTCTGGGCCCATGAGGTTAATCATAAAATACTCTCTGCTTCCCAGTCCATAGGAGAAAATGCCTTCGAAATCCATTAAGTTGCTAATGCGTACGTTCGCAGACCAGAAAGAAAGGTGCCGGATTGATGGATGTACTTGTCATATTTATGGTTTGTAGCCATGTGATTAATGGGCTTTGTGGTTTATAATGCCATGCTCATTTCACTCTCCTCTTTAAGCCCCGGGTGATGTATAGGACCCAGCATTGCTGTTGCATTTCAGTGGCATGACAGTGATAACATTTTATCACCCTGGATTATCAATTAGTCTCCTTTGAGAAAAGGTGGTCCCAGATTCAGTATGGGGATAGGATGGGGAGACGGGGATGCCCCTTGAGAGCATCTGTGCCTCGCCATCTGGAGATCACAGCCTTTCTCCCTGAGAACTGTGTCCCAGTTCATCTCTAAGACAAGAGGCCACAGGCCTTTGGAGACAGGAGGACAGGAGCTGGACCATCCACCCCAGAGCCTCCTCTCACCCCTCACCAGGCTGCTCTGTGGCTCCTTGGGTCTCTTTACATCCTCCCCAACCTCTCTGATTCAGCTTCCACATATAGCCTCCAGAGGAACTCATATGAGCTGAACTGTGTCAACTGTGTCCTTGCCCACTGCCCCCACCCCTACCAAATTAATCTGTTACAGCCTTAACCCTCAGGACCTCAGAAAGTGACTGCCCTAGACATAGACCTTTTTTTTTTAACTTTTCATTTTGTACTGGGGTATGGCCGATTAACGATGTTGTAATAGTTTTAGGTAAACAGTGAAGGGACCCAGCATACTTATACATGTATCTGTTCTCCCCCAAACTTCCCTCCCATCCAGGCTGCCCCATAACACTGAGCACAGTTCATGTGCTGTTCCGCGGTTCTTTAAAGAGGCAACTAAGTCACGATGAGGTCCTTAGGGTGGGCCATAATCCCCTGTGATTGATGTCCTTATAAGGAGAGAGATTAGGACATAGACACGCACAGAGGGACAACCATGGGAAGACACCAGGAGAAGACGGCCATCTGCAAACCAAAGAGAGCAGCCTCAGGAGAAACCAGCCCTGCCGACACCTTGATCTTGGACTTCTAGCCGCCAGAAGTGTGAGGACAGAAATTTCACTGCATAAGCGCCCCAAGTCTGGGTGCTTGATTGTGGCAGCGTGAACGGAATAGTACAAGGACACCCTTTCACATTCCCACCCTTTCCTAAAACTTCCACTGTCTTCATTACATTCTCGCTGTGTGGCCTAGGGCATCCCAGTTAGCCTGCCTGAGCCTCAGTTTCCTCATCTGTAGAATGGAATGAATAATAATTACCTGCAGAGTGGTTGAAAGTATTAAACCGCCTTGGCCCAGTACCTGAGAGACACCCTGTGCTGCAGCCACAAAGAACACGACTCTGTTGGGCCGTGTAGCTGCTGCTCTCCCGGGCCAGGCTGCCCTTTCCCGCACTTCTTTATTTCTCCAGGGAAATCACGTGCCTCCTTCGAGTCCCAGCCTGGATGCCCCCTCTTCTCTAAAACGTCTCTGATTCTTCAAGAAGGCATGATTCCTCTGCCGCTTCTCTGCACTCGTCCCATTGTACCCGTGCCTGCTTCTCTGCTCACAAGCCTTGCCTCACCAGGGCAGGTAAGTTCATTTAGGGTGGGAAATGAACTTATCATCTCCCTCTATCGCCCACACCTGGTGCAGGGCCAGCACACAGCAGGTGCACAGTGTGAGGTCCTGGAAGGGCTAAGGGCAATCTGAGCAGGAACCTGGGAATAGTTACGGAGACCCTGGGAACCAGACAGGGTCCGGCCAGTTAGGAAGGCCTGGTGTGGGTCTCGCCTGTGTACCTGCTGTTGCCTACCACCTCCACTTTGATCTCATCCTCTCTCTTGACCTCCATCCCCTGTTCCACTTCTGCCCTTGGTCCTTCATTCCACAGATATGATCCAACACCCACAATGTGCCAGGTGCTAGATACACAGAGAGGGCCCCTGCCTTCGTGTGCTGGCAGCCTGGCGGGACATCCAGTAATAGATAAGTCAGTGCAGAGATGCACAATTCCAAGTTTGACAAGAGCTAGGAAGACCAAACAGGGAAATCAGGACCAGAAGAGGGAGGCCCACTCCAAACTGCGTGTTAGGGGAACTTCTCCAAGGAACTGGTGTTCAAGCTCAAGGCAAAAACGAAAAAGGAATGAAGGCTGGATTTCAGTCCCTACTCCCTCTGTGGTAGGCAGCCTCTTGTGCAGTTAACAACCTGTGCAACCAAACACAGTATACGAGGGTCCCACTTCTGGACTTGTTGAGCCAACCAGACTTCCTGATTTTGAACTTCTGTGCTTCCTAGGGCCTACGTTCAGTTTCATCGTTTGTCCCCTCCCACTCTTGGCTACTGAGATGACTCCCTACCCCACAGATTCTGCTCTTGATTCTGGAAAGCAGACGTTGGTTTGAGCTCCTGACTGGTGTTTCTAGGAGCTAGTGTCAGCCCTCAAACAAGAGCACACAGAGACCAAAGTGGAACATACATCGGTGAGTGAGAAGTTAGCACACAGAGAAAGCAAAAGGGAATGCTGCCTGGGAGTCCCTTAAGGCAGGGACCACACCGCCATCACCTCTGGATCCCCAGCAGTCACCTGACAGCTGGCACAGAACAGGCATGAAGCAACACTGATGCGTGGGGAGGAAGGCTGAGGGAGGGGCAGTGTGGCAGGGGAGAGGGAGGGAGGAAAGCAAAACCGTGAGGACAAGAACCCAGGCAAGCAGTCAGAGCAGCAGATCCGCAGGACAAAGGTGGAAGAGGGACTGAAATTAAGGCCACGGGTGTCATCCAGGTGAGAGATGACAGTGAGATCAGTGAACACAGTCAGGACATCATCAAGATACACCTGCTGCCAGATGGTGCTAGTGGTAAAGAGCCCGCCAGCCAGTGCAGGAGACCTTAGAGACATGAGTTCGATCCCTGGGTCAGGAATATCCCCTGGAGGAGTGCATGGCAACCCACTCCAGTATTCTTGCCTGGAGAATCCCATGGACAGAGAAGCCTGGCGGGCTACAGTCCGTGGCTTGCACAGAGTTGGACACGGCTGAAGCAGCTTAGCATGCACACACACTAATGGACTGGACGTGGACTGGTCAGAGAGGAGGAGCACTTAAGGACCCTTCTGAGGCTCTGACTTGAATAAGCAGGCATGCTCAGGTGCTCACTTGTGTCCAACTCTTTGTGACCCCATGGCCTGTAGCCCATCAGACTTCTCTGTCCATGGAATTTTCCAGACAAGAATACTAGAATGGATTGCCATGCCCTTCTCCAGGGGATCTTCCCAACCCAGGGATCAAACCTGTGTCTCTTGCATCTCCTGCCAGGGGATTCTTTACCACTGAGCCACCGTGGAAGCCCTGGGTGGATGGTAAAATCACTTAATAAGACGGGGAAGACAGGGAGAAAATCAGACTAGGGCCAGGGGTGAAAGGAAGTAGAATCTTGAGTTAGGCTTTGGAGTTGTAAGTTTGAAATATTTGTGAAATATACAAGTAGAAATAGGCAACTGTCAGGCAGATAACTGGATATACATGTCCTAGGTTCAAATAGGCATGGACTGAAGGTATAAACTCTTCAAAGAGTTTCACAGTAAAGGATAGGAAAGAAAGAGAGAAGATGACACTTCCCCGGTGGGCCGGTGGCTGAGAGTCCACGTTCTCAATTCAGCGGACTAAGAATTTGCATGTTGCAACTAAAGAAAGAGAAAAGATCCCGCATGCCTTAACTGGGCTTCCGTGGTGGCTCAGACAGTAAAGAATCTGCCTACAATGGAGGAGACCCAGGTTCGATCCCTGGGTCAGGAAGTTCCCCTAGAGAAGGGAATGGCTACCCACTCCAGTATTCTTGCCTGGAGAATTCCATGGACAGAGGAACCTGGTGGGCTACAGTCCATGGGGTCGCAAAGAGTCAGACACGACTGAGCAACTAACATACACACACACACACACACACACACACCTTAACTAAAGATCCCATGGGCCATGACTAAGACCTGATGCAGCCAAATAAATAAATAAAATTTTAAAATAAAGGGAGAAAGAGCCACAGGAGGGAAATTTGGATTCAAAGAAGGGTTTTGTTTAAGCTGAAAACTATTACAGCATATCTGTATGATGATGGAAATGATTCAGAGTTTAGAAGGAAAGCCTGATGCTGCAGGAGAGGGACGAGCAGCTGCAGTGCTGTCCTCAAAAAGATAGAGGGGCGACCTTGGATAGGACAGCTCATCAATCATTCCAGGAAGGAAACGGATGTGGACAGAGATATGAGCCTCGCCTCTATGAGACACTCCACATACGTGGAAATTACACCTTACTGCCCACCTGATCCCAGACTGACTCAGCTGCTTCTCACCTGTCTTCCTGGCCCAGAACTAGTGCCTTCCCTGACCATGCTCTCTGTTAATTCCCAGAAGACCTGGGGGACCCTAGCATGATTCCTCTGCACAGCCAGCCTTTCAACAACTAGCCTCCATTCTCAGAGCTCCCATCCCTGTGATGTGCCAACAAGCAGAGCACCGGGCTGGCACTGATGGACAGCAGAACATGGCCTTGTCCTTGGTGGACATCAGGAAGCTTTGGGAAGCTGCCAGCCCCAGGAACACCGACACAAAATCAGGGACTTCTTGCCAAATGTTGATGAAGTATCTGAATAGAAAATTAAAATGCGGCTCTGCCCATTCTCTGCTTCTTCTCCTCCCTGAACCAAGCCCCTTCCACTGCCCTGTCTCCCTGAAATTAGAGGAGCAAGACCAAGTGGGTATGTCAACTGGAATCAGGGGCAACTGTGATTGAAAAGGGAAATTGGAGAGCACCAAACATCACAGAGGCATCCGAGGAATGCCAAGGAGAGGCAGCCGGTGGTCTCTGCAGATTCTCTCAGCTGGGGCATCCGTCCAAGTGAGTCCAAATGCACAATGGCTGGCAGAGGGGTTAGGCACAGTAGGGGACACTCCCATTGGCCCCAGATTTTGGGGGTAAACTTCCTGGTCTTCTTAACAGGCAGTTGCCACAAAGGAAGCACAGCTGGCTGGGGGGCTGGGACCAAAGAAGAGCCAGCCTCAGCTCTGCAGGTGCCATCCGGATGCTGCTGCTGTCCAGAGGACCATCTCCCAGCCAGGGGCTGACAATGAATCAGAAAGCCATGGTTAACTATTGGTAAATATTTCAAAATAACAGAAAATAAAGTGAAGTCCCTACCTTTAATGAGTCATAAAGAGTGTGAGCCTTGACTTAACAAAACCTCAATGAATTGGAAAGATACATGCACACAGTGTTCATAGCAGCACTGTTTACAATAGCCAAGACATGGAAGCAACCCAAATGTCCATCAAGAGATAAGCGGATAAAGAAGATTTGGTATATATACACAGAGGAATATTACTCAGCCATAAAAAGAAGGAAAGAATGCCATCTGCAGCAACACAGATGGACCTAGAAATTATCATACTAAGTGAAGTCAGACAGAGAAAGACAAATCATGTGCTATCACTTATGTGTGGAATCTTAAAAATTATACAAGTGAACTTCCAAAATAGAGATTCACAGACATGGAAAACAAATGTATGGTTGACAAAGGGGGAGAGAGGAGAGGAGGTATAAATTAGGGATTTGGGATTAACCCATACACACCACTGTATGTGAAATAAATAACAAGGACCTACTGTATAGCGTGGGGAGTTATATTCAATACCTTGTAATAAGATATCATAAGAAAAGAATCTGAAAAATATGCGTATATCTGATGTATAATTGAATCACTTTGCTGCATACCTGAAACATTGTAGATCCACTATACTTAAGTTTTCAAAAGTAATAATAGAAAAACATCTGAATGAATCTGTCTCCCTGTCTCTTTCTCCTCTTCGGCTCTCTCCCTTGCATTTTCCCTCTTTCTCTCTCCTCCTGAGTCTTGCCTCACCAATACCACTTCCTTTTACTATTTCTCTTTCTCCACTGCCATGGTCCTTTTCTCCTTCCCTCCCTCCTTTTTCTGAAATGATCAGAAGAGGAGTGTATGCCTATTTGCTAATCAGTCTCTGCTGCTGCTGCTAAGTCGCTTCAGTCGTGTCCGACTGTGCAACCCCATACATGGCAGCCCACCAGGCTCCTCCGCCCATGGGATTTTCCAGGCAAGAGTGCCGGAGTGGGGTGCCACTGCCTTCTCCTAATCAGTCTCTAGTCCATGCCTATTCGTGTCAAGCCTGGAACTAAAATCACTAGATAATACTATAGATATGCTTATACATAATCCACACAACAACTCAGAAAGGTAATAAAATAATAGCAATAAAAAAGATGCACTGTGTCCCTATTGTGTGTCAAATGCTTTTCAAAACACTTTCACAAGTGTTAAAACACATTTAATCCTCATAATAACTCTAAGGTCAAGGGCTATGATTTCCCCTATTTTAGGAATGAAAAAAATTCAGGCACACAATTTTGTTCATGACAGGGTCAAACTTCAAAATCAAGTAGTCTGGATTCAAAGCCTGTGCCATTGAGACTCAAACAGGCTGAGTGACTTGGCTAAAGTCACACAGCTGAGAATTAGCATGGTTGGGATGCAAGCTCAGGAACGTTTGATCCCAAAGCCCAATTCCTACTCCCTATCAGAGAGTAATATATGTGATCCCTGCTCCTAATTTGGAATGCACAAAAGAAGGACATTCTACACTTTGTGAAATTTCTTGTCAAATTTTCTTTTTCTTTTATAGGTGACCCTTGATCAACTTTTATAGGACCATAAAGAAAGCTGAGTGCCAAAGAATTGATGCTTTTGAACTGTGGTGTTGGAAAAGATTCTTGAGAGTCCCTTGGACTGCAAGGATATCAAACCAGTCAATTCTAAAGAAAATCAGTCCTGAATATTCACTGGAAGGACTGATGCTGA
This sequence comes from Budorcas taxicolor, assembly GCF_023091745.1. Classification (NCBI taxonomy): domain Eukaryota; kingdom Metazoa; phylum Chordata; class Mammalia; order Artiodactyla; family Bovidae; genus Budorcas; species Budorcas taxicolor. The sequence goes on from NC_068914.1 coordinate 117,287,557, forward strand.
AACTGAAGCTCCAATACTTTGGCCACCTGATGCAAAGAACTGAGTCACTGGAAAAGACCCTGATGCTGGGAAAGATTGAAGGCAGGAGGAGAAGGGGATGACAGAGGATGAGATGTTTGGATGGCATCACCAACTTGATGAACATGAATTTGAGCAAGCTTCGGGAGTTGATGATGGACAGGGAGGCCTGGTGTGCCACAGTCCATGGGATCGCAAAGAGTCAGATATGACTGAATGACTGAATTGAACTGAACTTGATCAACTATTTTCTGTGGATCCCAGACTATGATTAGAATTAAAAATTCCCTACCCCTTAGCTTACCAGAATTCCTCTCCTCAAAGAATGAATGCAAGCATTCAATTGAGTATACTTCCATCTAAAATTTCCATGAACAGATGCTAATCATTTTTTCCCTTTGAGGATTTGTAAGTACCAGTGGTTCACATATGTTATTAGATGTTCACATGTAGTTAACCTCCATATTTTGAGTGCCCACTGCATGTTAGAGATAATGCTTCCCAGCCCTCAAAGAGCTCCCAGTCTGACTTACCTCCCAGTAAGTCAGGACCACCAGCTCTCAGTCAAGGCAAAAAAGTGATAGGAGCCTTAAAATTGGAACAGAGAAGTATTACAATGGGAACTTGGGGGCTAGAAAGATCCTGGAAGGCTTTATTGAAGAGGAAGTGCTAGAGTTAGGATCCTAAGATGCACTAGGTTTCAAGATGTCCTTTTTTGTAGAGTCTCAGCATCATCTTTGAAAACTCTGCATATTTGAGGATGTAGAAAGTTGCAGAGACTGGACATACTGTGTCATGTCTACAAGATGGCTTTTTACTACTGTTAACCTCCCATGCCCACCTGACACATATCACTTTATGTAAGATAATTGGTCTCTTTTTCCTAAAAAGAGAAGAAAAAATAATCTAGGTTTTCTGTATTTTTTAAAAGCTTCCTAGACATCTCAATGCCAGAAAAGCAGGCTAATCTTAAAACACCATTCTTATCAAGTCTTTTCTAGGTTTAAAAGTCAATGCCTCTGTACTCCACAAGCCCGCAAGATTCTGTTCAAACACATCAGCCTGATGTCAAGATCTTCCATGTGTTTCTGAATTACACTTCTGATTTTAACTCTAACATAACAGTATATACATTCACTGTATGTATCTATGAGAGTGAGCCATGTGCTGAAAAAGAACACAGAATTATCTGAGATTCCATTAAGGAAGAAATAAATAAGTGCTGTGGGTAGTTGAGCACACCCATGAAGACCTAGGGTACTGGCCAGTGCGCTTCCCTGATGGCTCAGCGATTAAGAATCTACCTGCAATGCAGGTGACGCATGAGACACAGGTTTAATCCCTGGGTCAGGAAGATCCCCTGGAGGAAGAAATGGCAACCCACTCCAGTATTCTTGCCTGAAAAGTCCTGTGGGGACCTGGAGGGCTACCGTCCATGGGGTCACAAAGAGATGGACCTGACTGAGCACACACACGTACACACTCCCCACCCAACTTTCCGTTTCCCCTGAATTGTCCCATCTTCTGCCTAAATAGTGGACTATAAGTAGAAAAAATTTAAAAAAAGAATCAAACACTGAAACAGAAGGTGGACCAGGCATCCAAGAAGCAAATTAGCATAACTTAAGTTGGTCCAATACATCAAAGAATTCAACCATGTGATTCAACCATTATGGGATGTCTACTAAGTACTGAGTACAATGTAACATAATACAGTAAACAACCTTGTGAGACTTAGCTATCAGATACAATGTGGACATCCTAGGGGGAGTACTTGAAAACCCAACAATAATAATAGTTCAGCACTGCAGATGGAATCACAGTCCAAAAGCCCACAGATGCGAGAAGTGAAACACATTACCGTCAATGAATTTAATTTCTCTCTTAAGCTTCATTTCATTTGATGGCAGAAACTAAACCCCACTCAGTTTCTAGTCTACTTTTCTGCTGTAGTTCTCATATTCTCAAGAGTTAAAATAGTCAAAGCACTAGGAGCTTCAATCTGATCCTCAGACTGAAACGGAGCAGGACCCTATGGTCACTGCCTGCCCCCATATCCTCTGCCTGCCTTTTGTCTGTGAAAAACTTTAGTCAAAGAATAAGTTTAATCAGAGAAATGAGAAATGCAGCAACAAAGGAAAACAGTCAAAGGAGACCAAATAATAGTAATGTAGTCATTAAGCATATTCAAGGGCCTTCAGTTCCTTCTCAAGGACTACAGATAATATCCTGAGCCATATCCTGTGAGCTGTCTTACAGATACTGATACCCCAGGTGGAAGAAGTTAACTATATGATGTCAACTTCTGTACCCACAACATAAGCCTCCACAATTCTAAGAACTGGCCTCAAAGAAATGGAAACAAACTAACCCTGGGCCTGAAGATTAACTGTACCTGAAACAACCAAGATGACTCTGGTCAGACCACTGATGACCAATTTGAAGATGACTGTAAGAGCTGACTGATGTTTTTCTGCATGTATCCCCCCTCACTTTTGTCTATAAAAGCTCTTGGTCCACTGGCAACCAGTGGAGGGTGGGGGGTGGTGAAGGGGGAAGGGAGTTTTTGGCCTTTGGACAGATATCTGCCACCCTCTCCCACCCACCCAGTTGCCAGCATCTGAAATAAAGCAAACTTTCCTTTCCACCAACTCAGCCTGTTTATTAGCTTTTGAGCAGCGAGCAGCCAGACCCTACACACACTTTTGATAACAAGACATTATTATCTAACCATGTAGCGTCTTCAGACGTCTTCAGGCATCTTCAGACAACGCAACGTTGTATGTCTTTGTCCCAGCACCCAAACCTCCAGGTCCCCTCATGGCTAGATTCCACTCAGAGCCTCCAGACAGCTTTCCGCTAGGAGACTGAAGCTTTTCTTGACCTCTGTGATACAGGTCGGATCCAGGAATATAATTTTTGCTCCCCAGGAAACTTATAAGACTCATCCAGTAATTTCTGCCTTACAGACCCCTGACAGACACCTGACAGACACCTGACAAACCCCTGACAGACATCTGACAGACAGACACCTGATAGACCACTGACAGACACCTGACAAACCCCTGACAGACACCTGACAGACACCTGACGGATACCTGATAGACACCTGATAGCGAGACACCTGACAGACAGACACCTGACAGACCCCTGGGAGACCCCTGACAGAGCCCTAAGAGACCCCTGACAGACCCCTGACAGACAGACACCTGATAGACCCCTGACAGACACCTGACAGACCCCTGACAGACCCGTGACAGACAGACACCTGATAGACCCCTGACAGACCCCTGACAGACAGACACCTGATAGACCCCTGACAGACCCCTGACAGACAGACACCTGATAGACCCCTGACAGACCCCTGACAGACCCCTGACAGACAGACACCTGATAGACCCCTGACAGACCCCTGACAGACAGACACCTGATAGACCCCTGACAGACCCCTGACAGACAGACACCTGATAGAGCCCTGACAGACACCTGACAGACACCTGATAGACCCCTGACAGACACCTGACAGACACCTGACAGACAGACACCTGATAGAGCCCTGACAGACACCTGACAGACACCTGACAGACAGACCCTGACAGACCCCTGAGAGACCCCTGACAGAGCCCTAAGAGACCACTGACAGACCTCTGACAGACCCCTGACAGACACCTGACAGACAGACACCTGATAGACCCCAGACAGACCCCTGATAGACCCCGACAGACCCCTTACAGACACCTGCAACTATTTTTACTCAGTTCCTCAGGCCAAATGTGACACAGGAGAATCGCGGGGTCTTGCCATTTTTCCAGGGCTGATGCAGGAAAAGGGACACATATTCCCTCTGCTCTCGGGTACCAAAATTAATTGGGAAATTCTGTCATTTTCTCTTCTCTTTATTTTTTCCTGGAAAGAAAAAACAAGCAGAGCTCTTTCTAGTGACTAAATAATGAAGTTCCAATCTTCCCTATTTCCTCTCAATCCAGAAGTTTTGTATCTCCTCTGTGGTGTGAAATTTTTAATTCATAATGTGTTCTTGAAACTATATATAGAAGAGTAGAGAATTTATGTGATGGGTTCATCAAAACTTACTCTTTTTTAACTTTGTTTTAAATTTCATCTCTACATGAAATTCAAAAATTTGTTTTGGACCCACAGGTCTAATAAGAACAGTGAACCTTAATCAGGATAAATACAAATAAATCCACATCTAAGGAGGGCACAATTAAAGATTTTTTTTAAATCTTAGAAGTATTAAGAGAAAAAAGGTCACATCATATATGGAAGGGCCAATAATAAGAATGACAACTGATGTCTCAGGGAAAACAAACGTGGCTGGGAAACAGTGAAATAGTATCTTTAAAGCAGTGAAAGAAAAAAAAAAAAAACTGTCAGCCAAGATGTCTATGTCCAGTGAAAATATCCTTCAAAAATGAAAGTGAAAGAAATATATTTTCAAACAGACAAAAATGCAAAGAGAATTTTTCTCCATCAGACTAGCACTATAAAAACACAAAAACAAGTTCTTCAGACTTAAGGGGAATTAAATCAGATAGAAGTCTGGATCTGCAGGAAGAAATAGAGAAAAAATAATGATCAATATGAGGGTAAATATTTATATAACTCATTTTAATTATTGTTTTACTATATATTATATATTTTAAAAGACTGATCAAAGCAAAAGTAATAACAATTTATTGTGAGGTTTACAGCATGCATAGAAGGAAACTATACAACCACAGAATATAAAAAGCAAGAAGACAATAAAATGAAAATCATTGTTTCAGGTTCTTACATTGTGAATTAGTATATTATTTGAAGGTACAGTGATGTGTTAAAGATACATATTGTAATTTCTAGACCAATGACTTTTAAAAGCATATATAATGAAGCACAGCTAAAAACAATAAAGGAGTTCAAACTGAATAGTAAAAATTACTCAACTTACAGAGGAACAAAAATAGATGAGACAAAAAAATAAAGACAAATTAAAAACATATACCCAGAAGGAAGATCAATACTTCCACTTATGTGAAAGGACTAAGGATTTCAATTCAAAATCAGAGATTTCAAATTAACTATACACTAATAAATTTTTAATAAATAAATAAAATATAGGGAATTCCCTGGTGGTCCAGTGGTTAGGACCCCATGCTCTCACTGCCAAGGGCCTGGGTTAAATCCCTAGTCGGGGAAGTAAGATCCCACAAGCCATATGATGCAGCCAAAAAAGAAAAAATAAAACAATAAAAAACAAAACCAGAAATGATCAGTGTAAATAAAAAACAAAACCCTAACAACACGCTATTTGCAGATAAAGCACTTTAAATATGAAAACTGACAGATTAAAGTATTTCTTTTTAAAAAAATACCATGTAAAATAAACTATAAAGCATGCAAAAGCTAACTTACCTATATTAATATTAGGCAAAGTGAACAAATCCCTTGAAAAATACAACTCACTGAAAACAACACAAGAAAACTAGGAAGTTTGAATAGTCCCATATCTATGGGAGAAAATGAATTCTTAATCAAAACTGTTTCATAAGGAAAAGTCCAGGTCAAGATGGCTTAATGAATTGTAACATCTAAGAAATAAATAAAACCAGCTTTACATAAACTCTGTCATAGATTGAGGTGCTCAAGAAATATACTTTAGGAGAGAGTTTTACTGAAGTGGTTTGGGAGAAGATGCTCTGAGGAACAACATCTATGATGGAGCAAAAGAAGAAAGACTAAACAGAAGGAGTTGAACAATGATGGGGTTGTGACAGGCTTCAGCCTCTTTAAAGCTATTCGAAACCGAAGTGGGATCCAGATCTCTGTTGTCCTACATCAACCTAGTCATTGGGTACAGAGATAATTCCTGAGGCTGAGTCACCAATAGGCACTATTCCCAGAAGCTGGAAAAATGATCCCTTCATTCCTGAGAGGGTATCTGGAGAGGATAGGGGCACCACAGGGTGAGGAAACACTTTGCAACTCATTTTATGAGGCCAGTCAAAATTCAATAACAAAAACCTAAAAAGATATAAGAGAAGACAATTACAGGCTAGTACTCCTTTTGAACACAGATGCAAAAATCCCTTAATTAAATATTAGCAAATTGAATTGGTGATACAGTGAAAATATAATATATCATGGCCAAATGGTATTTATTCTGTGAATCTGAATCTTGGTTTAATATAAAAAAAGAAAGCAATGTAATTCATCACACTAAAATAATAAAGAATAGGAGTTCCCTGGTGATCCACTGGTTAAGAATCCACCTGCCAATGCAGGGGACACACATTCAATCCCTGGTCCAGGAAGAGTCCACATACCATGGGGCAGCTAAGCTGGTGCACCACAATTCCTGAAGCCTGCTCGCTCTAGAGCCCGTGCTCTGCAGTAAGAGAAGCGATGGGAAGCCCCTACACAAGTAGAGAGTAGCCCCTGCTCACCACAACTAGAGAAAGCCCACTCATAACGAGGACCCAGCACAGTCAAAAATAAATAAGGAAATAAACAGGATAAAGGATAAAAGTCACACACTCATGTCAAAAGATGAAAAAAAAGAAAAAAAAACAGGGCTTTTGACAAAACTTGGTTCCAATTCGTTTTTTAAATTCTCAGAAAACTAGAACTAGGAAGGAGCTTCCTCAATCCAATAAAGAACAACTATGAAATATCTTCCCTGGTGGCTCAGACAGTCAAGAATCTGCCTTCAGTGTGAGAGAACTAGGTTTGATCCCTGGGTTGGGAAGATCCCTTGGAGGAGAGCAGGGCAACCCACTCCAGTATTCTTGACTGGAGAATCCCACGGACAAAGGAGCCTGGAGGGCTACAGTCCTTAGGGTCACAAAGAGTTGAACAGGACTGAAGTGACTGAGTGTGAACACACGTACAATGTCCTTCTTAATAGTGAAACACTGAATCTCCCTAAAATCTGGAAGAAGTCAAAGATGTATTTTCTTACTACTTCTATTTAGCATGATACAGGAAGTCTTATCCAGTGCAATAAAGTGATAAAAATGAAACAACAGCATAAATATTATAAAGGGAAAATAAAGATATCTTTATTCCCTAATGAAAAATTGTTTACATAGAAAACTCTAAGGACTCTACAAAACACCAACAAGACTAACAGGTGAATTTAGCAAGTTCACAGAATATACAGCTGGCACATAAAAATTGGGTCCCAGGTGACTCAGTGGTAAAGAATCTATCTGCAATGCAGGAGACTCAGGTTGGATCCCTGGGTTGGGAAGATTCCCTGGAGAAGGAAATGGCAACCCACTCCAATATTCTCGCCTGGGAAATCCCATTGACAGGACTGGCAGGCCACAGTCCATGGGGTTGCAAAAGACAATTTAGCAACTAAACAACACATAAAAGCTAATTGTATTTCTATATACCAGAACGGAACAGTTGAAAGATTAAATTTTTTAAAACAACCTAATTAAAAATAGTATTAAAAATTAATTACCAAATAATGACTCTAACAAAAAAAAATGCAAGACCACTCTATTAAAAATTAAAGATCTAAATAAATGGGGAGATACTCTGTCCATTCTCTTCAAATTTATGTATCATTCAGCGCAATCTTGATTAAAATACCAAGATTAATTTTATTCTTTATTTTTGGCTGTGCTGGGTCTTCGGTGCTGTGTGGGCTGGTCTACAGTTGTGGCGAGCAGGGGCTGCTGTCTAGCTGTGGTCTGCCGCCTCCTCATTGCAGTGCTTCTCTTGCGGCGCACAGGTTCTAGACCATGGGCTCAGTAGCTGTGGCTCATGAGCTTAGTTGTTCTGTGGCGTGTGGGATCTTCCTGGACCAGGGATCTAACCCATTAGATCATACAATCTAACCTACATTAGCAGGTGGATTCTTTACTACTGAGCCACCAGGGAAGCCCCCACAAGTCTTTTTGAAGAGACTGATAAGCTGACTCTAAAACAAAGGAACATATAAAAGACCTAAGAAGGCCAGAAAAGTCTTGAGAAAGAAAGTTAAAGAACTTTCACTACGTGATTCCAAGGTTTACCATAAAGCTACAGTAACCAAGACAGCAGGCTATCAGTGCAAGGCGAAGATTAGAGAGAACTTAAAGTATGAAAGAAAAATAAGAAACAATCAAGATTACCAGGCATATGTTTAAAACAGAATTACAGAACTAAAAATATAATTAAAATGTAAAATTCAGTGGATAGATTAAATTAGAACCAGCTAAGGTGAAAATTATCAAAAGAGAAAATAACTTTTTTAAAAGTATTTAAAATGCCCATGAGATAAAAATAAAGGTAGGAAAAGTGAAGAGAAATAGAGGACAGAATGAAATATCCAACAATGTCTAATTAGAATTCAAAGTGAGAGAGAAAATAATGAATACACTGTATTTACAGAGATAAAAAGACTAAACTAAGATTTTACCAGAACTGATGAAAGACATGAAACTAAAAAGTCAAGGAACCCAAGAAAGCTCCAAGCAAGATAAATCAAAAAGAAATTCCTATCTTGATACATTAAAGGCAAATGTCAGAATGCCAAAGATTCAAGATGCAAGGCTCCATGACAGGAAGGAGCACCAAGCACATAACAACCATCAATAAATATCTGTCCAGTGAAAGGATTAAATAGGACATCTTAAAAGAAATCAGAGAAAGGCATCTGCTACCTACAAAGAAATAATAAGACTGACAACTGACTTCATACCAACAGAAAGTGAATTAACATCTTCAAAGTGCTAAAAATTATCATCAACCTAGAATTCTGCACCAAGGTGACATAAAGGCATTTGTGGAAGGAGGATAGTAGGAGAGGAGACAAAGAAGTGGTTATTAACCAACAGACTTTCACAAAGGGAACTCTTAAAGGATATGCATATCTTCACAGGGAAGGAAAATGGTCCCAGAGAACGTTTCACATGAAAGAAGAAACAGGAATAAATAAATGGTAAATGTGTGGATAAATTTAAATAAAAACTGATTTAATGAAACACTCACAATAATGACCAGTATATGAGGTTAAAAAAATAAAAGAATTAAAATACTGAACAATGAGAAATAAGCCTGGAGGCAGATAATAATAAAGCATTCTCAGAACCTGGCTTTGTTCAGGAGGAAAGTAAAGATACTAATTTTAGGACATTGTCATATATATTTATATGCAACATATAATATTTTCCATTTGTATGTGTTATATTCTTATATGTTATTTCAGTGTGTTTTATATAATTATAACGTGTGTGTGTGTTAGTCTCTCAGTAGTGTCTAACTCTTTGCAATCCCGTGACCACCAGGTTCCTCTGTCCATGGAATTCTCCGGGCAAGAATACTGGAGTGAGTAGCCATTCCCTTCTCCAGGGGATCTTCCTGACCCAAGGGTCAAATCCAGGACTCCTGCATTGCAGGCAGATTCTGTACCATCTGAGCCACCAAGGAAGCCCCGATTATGTATGTTGCTTTATTATAACATATAATATTAATATTATTATCATATATATTTCTAGGGAAACCACAAAAAATAGAAACATGGGTTTAGCACAACTTCTCAACACAGAGGTAAAAATGAAATAAGGCTAAAAATGTCTCAATCAAAGCAAAAGAAAATATGAAAGGAAAGGGGAAAAGGCTAGAAAAAGTGCAATGCATAAAAAATCAAAACTGGAGGTCAGAAATGAGTCTAAATATATAAATTATAATTTATATGAATGTACTAAATTCTCCAGTTAAAAGACTAAGATTTTAACAGTAGGTTAAAATTTTAACTATATGGGATCTGGGAATGGGTTCTGCCTGGCAACCTCTAGCGGTTTTCTGTTGTCATGCAGCCTTTGGGGTCAGGATGAGGAGGACAAGGACAGGGAGGAATACTTGTTCACTGATACACTACTTGATATCCAAAAGAATCAATGTGGGTTACAGGGATGCATATAGTAAAACAGAATCTTTATCATGAAATCAAAGCAAAAGGAAAATAGGTAGAGAATAACAAAAGATGAAGTGATATTAGCACACAAAATGCATCCAAAAATCCTTGCCAGAGGTCAGCTGGAGAGGTAACTCTGAGATTCCTAGCAGCAAAAGCAAAGAGGGAAACATGGACGTTATTGCAAATTCCCAATGTCCAAAGCATCAGATACAAACCAGCAAAATAATGACAGCTTTCCATGGCGCAGAGACCTGAGAGAAGTTTGTCCCCAGTAAAGGGGAAAGTATAGAGGTAATGGACACCAGTATCTGGATATTCCTGTAACAAACCCAAGAACCTGTTTTTGCCCTGCTTTTTTATAATGTCTGTCAGTGAAGGCCTATATGAAACCAACTCTACAAGGGCCAAAACAATAAAGTCCAAATCCATAGATCCCTGATGTCTGACTTGATCCAAGGACAAAATTAATAAGAACTGGGATAATGGTTCTTGACTCTTTTGGATTTGTGGGCCACTTGGGGAATCCATTTAAAGTATTGGGATGTCAGGAACATTTCCTAGAAGAAGTAACACTTTTGTTGAGTCTCAGTTCCAATTCCCTTGAGGTACTGCTGCACTGATTTGTTTGTTACCCTACAATTCTATTAGGGATTAATACTAATAAAAAAAATAAGTAATAATATCAACAATAGCACAAATGGTTATAGTACCATGTATTAAGCACTCAGACAAATTTTGTAGCCTCTCCCTACCCACATGCCCATACACTCCTCTTGAGCAAGTTTGCATAAATTTTCTTTCCTTGGACAAGCAGTAGGAAAAAGTCACAGTAGCTTCTTTTAAGAAATAGAATAACCAACCACTAAAAAGAAATGATAGTTATGAAACAAGATAGAGGTGCTAATTATCACTACAGTCATACTACAATATAAAATATATCAAATTGACATGCTGTATGCCTCAAATTTACACAAGGTTATATCTCAGGTGTATTTCAATAAAAAGTTTCTTAAAGAGCAAAAAAAAAAAAAAAAGAAATGGAATAAGACAAAGAAACCCTCTTTCAGGAGAATCTTTCTTTCTGTGAAGCTAACTAGCCTGAGATGGAAGAGACAAAGGCAGGAAGATCAGTGAGGAGGGGCTGCAGCAATCTTGGCATAAAGTGGTAGAGAAAAGATACACACATATGTATACACACATACACAGATCATCTGTTATATCTATATCTATATCTAGTCAGAGAGGAAAATGGTAACCCTCTCCAGTACTCTTGCCTGGGATTTCCCAGGCTCCATAGCGCTACAAACACGACTGAAGGACTGAGCACGCATGCATATATATAATCAGAGTCAACAATGTTGTAATGACAAGGGTCGTGGAGAGGGAAGAGTTAAATACAGGTGACCTTGCACAAGTTTTCTTCTTCTGCCCTTGGTCTCCTGCCTGTCAACAAGGGAGTATCTGATCCCCTGATTATGTGAGCTGGCACGTGGGCACAGAAGCAGTGCAATAGTGAGTGAAATTTATTACGTGTGCTGATTGATTTAAATGGATGACCTTGAGGTGCTCTCGGGCCTTCTGAACCCTGAGGAACGATTAAATGACAGCCACTGCTGCTCTGTCGTTCAGCATCTTTTCTTTACCCACCAAGACTTTTTAGAAATGCCATGAGATGCCATACACTGAGCCGGGGCCCTGATATAAGACATAGAGCTCCTAGCCGCAGCCCCTAACCTGGGGGAGGAAGCATCTCTTCCATTTGCTTAAAGCCCAGCCTGGGATACAAACCCAGAGAGAACCACCAAAGACCCAGCCTAGAAGTGCTGCCTGAGTTCCCACCCGGGTTCCTGGGCTCAGGGGAAGGTGAGATGGATTCCGGTACTGCTGCTTAGAAATAGCAGCAGCACTTGAAGCACCGTGAAGATGGTTTTGTTTTCCCCAAAGCAAGTTAAATCTTGAAACCTTATTACTTGAGGAGAAGTGTCAGGGGGATTTGAGTACCATTAAAACATAATCAGGGCTCGGAAGCACATTGTTTTCATCACCTATGAAAATACAAAATTTATCTAAAAAGATAAATAGTTAAATGCCAATGTCAAACTTGAGAGGTGACCTGATGGGGCTGGAAGAACAATGGATAGAGATTTTGTCTCATCTGTCCTGAGTAAATCCGTGAATTTTCATATCCCTGTACATAAAGCAGCTGTAACTGTTTCTGCCCTGCTTCTCCCATGAACTTCATGGCTACCACTTACTGAACACAATGCCAGACACCATCCTAGGAAGTTTCCAGGCATTGATCAACTGCATTCATCTTGACAGTGAGTGCAAGGGCCGGTCATTATTATCTCAGTGTGATAAAGGCCACAGAGAGAGTTGACATAACTTTCTGAATTCAAGGGGCTACGTGAAGTGGAGCCACATTTTGAAGCTGGACCTGTCTTGCTTTAAAGACCATCAGCTGAAGCTGTCTTTGACAGTCTGGAACTCCGAGGCAATGAACTTGGTGGATACATGCCTGACTGTGGAGCTCCTTGAACACCAGGCTGGAAGACACCTTGACAGAATCCACTTTTTCAAACCATGTCCTCTCCTGACCTAAGCAACTCTGCTGACAAAATTAAGGATCCAGGTGTCCCAGGAAAGACCGAGGTTTTTAGCACTTGTTTCTCAGTTGTCAGGTGCCTGAGAAGAAATAGTCACAGAAGCAGATGAAATGACAGGAAACTTTATCTCCCCCTTCCTCAAACCCTCCAAGAGCCTTCCACTCCAACCACCTTCTCCACGGAGCCAAGCATCCATGCAGACCCACACAGGAAGCCCGAATTAGCTCAACCTGCCTCCCAGCTGCTGGATGAACCTAATTAGACCAAATTAATAATTTATTGAAGCAAGATGAGACATGCCAGGAATCTCTGGGGAGGCTGTAGAATGATAAAGCCATCTTATTAGGAAAATGTGTCAACACCCCATGCAAACTCGGGTTCTGGGATAGAAGGGGGCGGCCCACCTGACAGCAGTCACCTTCCGAGGCCGGCTCCTGGCTCCTCCCTTGGGCATCTCTCCAAGCATGACATTACCTGTCCCGCCACAGGCTCCTCTGCTGTCTTCCTCCCTCAAGTCCTCCTCCACCCTTCCCTTCCTCTTGCTCCACCCCCCTGCTCTGCCGCCTCATCCTTTAACCCGACACATTATTAACCTAAACATTCATGATCTCTCTCCCCCACCAGAAAGGAAAGCCAGATGACAAGCTCATATGTCCCTGTCACACACTGAGTGATTCTTACATAAAAATTAACAGGCGCTTGACAAAGTCATAATCACTAACTAATGATGCATTATGCAATTTCCATAATTAGTCGTGTTATTGATATTTCCTTCCAACCACAGAGCCGGTGGGGCCACCTTTATTTATGACAAGGGAAATGGCTAGTCTGTGTGCAGGTTCTTCAGAGAAAACTTCTGGGAAATACTACCCTTGAGGCTAAGACGCACACCCAGAACCTGGCTCCCATCCTCCCCAAGGCCAATCCCCTCCAGAGCTGGTTTTTCTCTTCAGAGCAACAGGAACAAATCAATCTGTTATGAGCAACGGTCAATGTGAAGACATTAAGGCTTGGCACTGGGGCCAATTTCTCAACTGTCTCAGCTCTTTGAGGCCTATCACAAAGGCAGTGGTGGAAGTTGAATAATTTTATGGAACTTTGCTAACAGCCTCTTCAGCCATGATACTCACAGCAGTCCTCCTGAAGGTTGTAGCTGTTAACCCATTTTACAGGTGAGAGGACTAAGGCTCGGAGATACGAAACAACGTGTCCAGGTGCACTGTGAACATGTGCAAAGCTGGGATGCAAATACACAGTTTTCTGATTAAAAGCCTGGGAGGCTGTGCTGCATACCAGAGTCAGGCGGCAAGTTCAAACACTGGCTCTGTTGCTCAGTAGTTACTCTGTCTTCAAAACTCAAATTTGAAGAGATACATGTGCCCCAGTGTTCATAGCAGCACTATTTACAATAACTAAGACAAGGAAACAACCTAGGTGTCCATCAACAGATGAATGGATACCTTGACCACCTGATGGGAAGAGCCAACTCATTGGAAAAGACCCTGATGCTGGGAAAGATTGAAAGCAGAAGGAGAAAGGGGTGACAGAGGATGAGATGGCTGGATGGCATCACCAATTCAATGGACATGAACTTGGGCAAACTCCAGGAGACAGTGAGGGACAGGGAGATCTGGTGTGCTGCAGTTCATGGGGTTGCAAAGAGTCAGACATGACTTGGCGACTGAACAACAGTAACATATATGTGTGTGTGTATGGGTGTGTGTGGGTGTGTAGGGTTGACCCAAAAGTTCTTTCCATTTTCAAGTAAAAATAAAAGACTCATTTTTCATTTTCACCAAAAACTTCATTGAACAAAATACTCACTGTTCTGTTCTACTCCCTTCTGCCATTTTAGGGCAACTTCATAATTCCAACTTCCCAAAACTTTTTATCTTTTTGAGCAAAGAATTTTCCCAGATGTCTTTTACACTCTTCCAGGGAACTGAAATTTTTCCATTAAGAGAATTTTGTAAAGACCAAAATGAAGGGAAATCCGAAGGTGCAGTATCTGGTGGATACAGCAGGTGAGTCAAGGCTTCCCAGTCCAGCTGTACCAGGTTTTGCTGGTCATCAAAAACGCATGAAGTCTTGGTTACAACAGAGGACTTGCTCATAATGGAGGACTCCCTTCCAGTCCCACCATAAATACACCGCCACCTTCTTTGGATAAAGACTTTCTTTGTGATATGGTTGGTGGTGGTTCATTTCACTTGTCCCAAGATCTCTTCCATTCCACATCACTGTACAACATCCACTTTTCATCACCTGTCACAATTTGTTTTAAAAATGGAACATTTTTGTTCCGTTTAAGTAGAGAATTGCATGTGGAAATATGGTCAAGGTTTTTTTCCCCCTTAACTTATGTGAAACCCAAACATCAAAGTGATTAACATAACCAAGCTGGTGCAAATAATTTTCAATGCTTGATGTGGGTATTTTGAGTATGTGAGCTATCTCCCATGTGGCTAACGTTGATTGTTCTCAATTACTATCTCAATTTGATTGCTATCAATTTCATCTAGTCTACCTGACCTTGGAGTGTCGTCCCATGAGATATCTTCAGCCTGAAACTTTGCAAACCACTTTTGACAAGTTCTGTTAGTCACAGCACCTTCTCCAACATGGCACAATCTTTTTTTTTTTTTTTTTTTTTTTGCATTTCAGTTGCATTTTGAAAGTGAAAGTGGAAGTTGCTCAGTCATGTCTGACTCTTTGAGACCCCAGGGACTATACAGTCCATGGAATTCTCCAGGCCGGAATACTGGAGTGGGTAGCTGTTCCCTTCTCCAGGGTATCTTCCCAACCCAGGAATCAAACCCAGGTCTCCCGCATTGCAGGTGGATTCTTTATCAGCTGAGCCACAAGGGGTGCGATTTTTTACCTTTCTTGAAATCATAAAGCATAATATGCTGAAAATGTTGTTCTTTTCCTTCCATCTTCAATATTAAAATGGCTACACAAAAATTCACCAGTTTTGATAAGTTTTTAAATGCACACTGATATGACAACTGTCACAATACCATCTAACAAAATTGTTTCAAATGAAGTTAAAGACTAGTTTCAAATGAGATTAAAGTGCTACTAGAGCCATATTATGGGGGGAAAAAAAAATAAAAATGAACTTTTTGGTCAACCCAATATACATAATGGAATATTACTAGTCATAAAAGACGAAATAATGTCATTTGCAGCAACATGGACGGACCTAAAGATTGTCATACTAAGTGAAGTCAGACAGAGAACACAAATTTATATGACATCACTTATATGTAAATCTAAAATATGACACAAAGGAACTTGTTTACCAAACAGAAACGGATTTATAGAAATAGAAATCAAACTTATAGTTATCCAAGGGAAGGTAGGGGGAGAAAGAAAATGAGATTAACAGATACACACTACTAAATATAAAATGGGAACACAACGAGGATTTATTGTACAGCACAGGAAACTATATTCAATGTCTTGTACCAAACTATAATGGAAAAAAGAATCAAAAAAGAATATAGATATACACACAAAGATATGTACAACCAAATCACTTTGTCCTAAAGCCACCACTAGACACCTGGATTCAGCCATGTCTGAAGCCAACATACCCCGACCTTTAACATGTCTGAGTTAGAAGGTGCCTCCTTTCATTAATCCAGTTAAGAGGGATTTCTGTCACTGACACTTGGATAGGTGGTGTCCTCAGAGCGCCCCTCATTTTTCCTGTGACAACTCTTGTCACGCTTGCTTGTAGGTCTAGATGTCACATCTGACTCTCCCACCAAAACAGAAATCCCATGAGAGCTGGATGCCTGCCTAAACCCTCCAGTCCAGTGAGGAGTATGGCCCATTCCCGTCCACCTCTTGGGTCTCCACAAAAGCAACCTCCATGAAGAGATCTCCTTTGACCATTCTGCCTAAAACAGTTCTTCCCATAATGCCCTACTTCCCAGGCCACGTGGCTTCTCAGAGCATCTCTCTCATCCCTTCATAACATTTTACTGTAGATGATGTTTTTGTTAGTTTCCTGTCTTGTCTCCCCATGAGAATGTAAATGCATATAACTTGCATGGAGGAGGGATCGTGTGTCTTGGGTTTTCCTCCGCATTCACAGTGCCTGCAAAGTGCAGCTTCTGATACCCATGATCAGCAAGCGAGTGCGTGCCCACCCCTTGCACTGCGGTGATTCCTGCTCTGTGCTAACCACACCTGGCCTTGTTCCGGGCACTGTGAGACTGCTAGCGCACTCAGAGCAATAGCTAAGAGCTTCACACCTACTCTTTTCCCTTAGCTTCACAACCACCCCAGGAGGTAGGTATTACTATCACCCCCAGTTTACAGATAAGAAGCTGAGGCACAGAGAGGTAAATTAACATGCCTAAGGTCACACAGCTAAGTGGCATTGGTGGAATCAGGGTTGGAACCCAGGAAATGTGATATCAGCATCCATCACATCATCACAATTAGACAGCTCATATCTTGTGGAAATAAGTAAGGCAGAGTCTCTGCTCCCAGATAATAGCCAGATACATGAAATAAAGTCAGTGCTACCCACACACACAACTGGCTTATTTATTGCTAATTCATTGCATTTGTGGGTAGAGGAGACATTCTGAGCCACAGAAGCCGAACTTACTCTGTCTCTTTTCGGTGGTCAGCACAGATTTACCTTCATTAAAGCTGAGCAATCATTTAACCCATAATTCCTTTTAGCCATTCTAGAGGAATCAGTGGAAGGGTAGACTTACCTGACATCTTTTCCTTCGAAGGTCAGTGAGGGAGGAGGTGGAGCACAGAGAGGTAGGCAGAAGCGTGGCTGTTGATTATATTCAAGATCATATCTGACCAACTTCCCTGGCAGTCCAGTGGTTAAGACTGCACACTTCCTATGCAGAGGGCCCAGGTTCCATCCCTGGTTGGGGAACTAGGATCCCACATGCTGCACAGTGTGGCCAAATAAATAATACAATCCATTTTAAAAGGTTATATTTGAAATAATTTCTAAGGTGTCACATAGAAAATGGCCCTTTAAATGGAGAGCGATGCACCTTCCTGCTGCCATTTTTCTCCCCTCCATCCATGAGAATCTTCTGGCTCTATGACCCCTCCCCCTCCCGCCCCTGAGCAATATACAGGCACATTTCAGAGAAGCCAAGAATTAAATCAAAATTACCTTTCTCGCTCTGTCTCTCAGACAGATGGAATGGTTCATTTTCGTTGGCTCCTGGAGGTTCAGGGGGACCAGGGGAGGGTTAAGAATAATAATAATACTATATATCCATAGACTGCTATGCATCAGGGAGTGCCTGTAAACATCATCCTGCAGTATTATTAACCGGTAACTGGCTCTGAGCCCTTAGTCATTGGCTGGAATGAAGCCCCAGGGGCCAGTGAGAACTGAAAGCTATGTCTAAACACGGCTAGATCCAAGGGTTAGTGGTCCATAAGAGCAGCCAGCATTTCCTTGTTCCCCACCATCCACACAGGCCCTTCCTCCTATCTGGAGATCTCAATGCCTTCACCTCCATAATGGGCTCAACAAGAGAAACGGGGGTTAGGAATGCTTTTTGCTCCTGGTAACAGGATATCTGACTAACACAAACAAACAAGGGGCTGTCAGAATCTATTCATTAGCTCAGTGATATCAGGGCTGTCTCTGCAATTCTACTCTCTGTTCCCTCATGGTTATAAAATGATTGCTACAGCTCCAGGCATCATGCCCACATTCCAGGCAGGATGAAAGACAAATCTATCTAGTCCTTTTTACCACAAAAGCAAAAGCTTTCTTGGAAGCTTCACCTCACCCCCAGCAAATATCCACTTATACCTCATTGGCTAAAACAGGATCACATTAAAACAACTAGCTGTACTCTAGATTGACTAGTCAAGGGAGAAAATGTTGGGAGTGAGTGCAGAATTAATCAGCTAGCAGTGCAGGGCAGTGGAAAGAGCACAGACCCAGTAGTCAGATGATCAGTTGCTTCTGCCATCTAGGTCTATAGTTTGTTTCCTCACCTATAAAATGGGAGGTATTGAACCAGAAGATCCATACCTCGGACACTGAGTCAGTTTATGACTTCTACAGGAACACTGGAGATGACATAGAAAGAGGCAACAGACTATAATCCCCTGCTCCTTACTCTACCCCGAACTTGTAGCCTTGGGCACTGGAGCCTAGTCTAGAAGGAAAGGAATTACAGCCAGGGGGAAATCAGAGGGACAGGAGGGTCAAGACTCCTGTGTTGGACTTCCCTGGTTGTGCAGTGGATAAGAATCCACCTGTCAAGGCAGAGGACACAGGTTCGATTCCCGATTCCAGAAGATTCCACATGCCTTCAGGTAACTAAGCCCACGTACCACAAGTACTGAGCCCATGCTCTAGAGCCTGAAAACTGCAACCGCTGAGCGCGACTGCTGCAACTATTGAAGCCCACATGCCTACAGCCTGTGCTCCACACCAAGAGAAGCCACTGCCATGCATGCTGTAACGAAGAGCAGCCCCCTTCCCGCAGCCAGAGAGAGCCCTGAAAGCAGCAGAGGCCCAAGGCAGCCAAGATAAGCACAGTAAATAAAGACTCCTGTGTTCCCCTTCCTTGTTCACACTGACTTCCCAAGGATTTGGGTGTGCCCAGTACAGTATATGCAGAGCACATCATGAGAAACGCTGGGCTGGAGGAAGCACAAGCTGGAATCAGGACTGCCGGGAGAAATATCAATAACCTCAGATATGCAGATGACACCACCCTTATGGCAGAAAGCAAAGAGGAACTGAAGAGCCTCTTGATGAAACTGAAAGAGGAGAGTGAAAAAGTTGGCTTAAAGCTCAAATGGCATCCTGTCCCATCACTTCATGGCAAATGGATGGGGAAACAGTGGAAACAATGGCTGATATAATCTTTCTGGGTTCCAAAAACCCTGCAGATGGTGATTGCAGCCATAAAATTAAAAGACGCTTACTCCTTGGAAGGAAAACTATGACCAACCTAGACAGCATATTAAAAAGCAGAGACATTACTTTGCCAACAAAGGTCTTTTCAGTCAAGGCTATGATGTTTCCAGTGGTCATGTATGGATGTGAGAGTTGGACTATAAAGAAAGCTGAGCATCGAAGAACTGATGCTTTTGAGCTGTGGTGTTGGAGAAGACTCTTGAGAGTCCCTTAGACTGCAAGGAGATCCAACCAGTCCATCCTAAAGGAGATCAGTCCTGGGTGTTCGTTGGAAGTATCGATGTTGAAGCTGAAACTCCAAAACTTTGGCCACCTGATGTGAAGAGCTGACTCATTAGAAAAAACCCTGATCCTGGGAAAGTTTGAGGGCAGGAGCAGAATGGGACAACAGAGGACGAGATGGCTAGATGGCGTCACCAACTCAATGGACACGGGTTTGGGTGGACTTCGGGAGTTAGTGATGGACAGGGAGGCCTGGTGTCCTGCAGTCCATGGGGTCAAAGAGTCAGACACAACTGAGCGACTGAACTGAACTGAGTACAGTATAGAACCTTCCAACTGAAAGTCAGATAACCTGAAATAATAGCAGATAACCTATAATAATATCAGACATTGAAACTTTACTGTGTATCAGACACTGTGCTAAGAGTTTCACAGGCATTATCTCATCAAATCCTAGCAATCCCATAACATAGGTGTTACTAACACACCCATTCAATAGATGAGTAAGCAAGCTCCAAGTCATGCCTTTGTCCAACTCCACACAGCTACAAAGTAGAGGAGCTGGAATTCAGACCCCCTGGGTCTGACTTGTACTTACCGCCCAGGTTCTTTTTTTTTTTTTACTTTACAATATTGTACTGGTTTTGCCATACATCCACATGAATCCGCCACGGGTGTACATGTGTTCCCCATCCTGAACCCCCCTCCCATCTCCCTCCCCATACCATCCCTCTGGGTCATCCCAGTGTACCAGCCCCAAGCATCCTGTATCCTGCATCAAACCTGGACTGGTGATTCATTTCTTATATGATATTATACATGTTTCAATGCCATTCTCCCAAATCATCCCACCCTCGCCCTCTCCCACAGAGTCCAAAGGACTGTTCAATATATCTGTGTCTCTTTTGCTGTCTCGCATACAGGGTTATCGTTACCATCTTTCTAAATTCCATATATATGTGTTAGTATACTGTATTGGTGTTTTTCTTTCTGGCTTACTTCACTCTGTATAATCGGCTCCAGTTTCATCCACCTCACTAGAACTGATTCAAATGAATTCTTTTTAATGGCTGAGTAATGTTCCATTGTGTATATGTACCACAGCTTTCTTATCCATTCATCTGCTGATGGACATCTAGGTTGCTTCCATGTCCTGGCTATTATAAACAGTGCTGCAATGAACATTGGGGTACACGTGTCTCTTTCAATTCTAGTTTCCTCGGTGTGTGTGCCCAGCAGTGGGATTGCTGGGTCATAAGGCAGTTCTATTTCCAGTTTTTTAAGTAATCTCCACACTGTTCTCCATAGTGGCTGTACTAGTTGCATTCCCACCAACAGTGTAAGAGGGTTCCCATCGCCCAGGTTCTTAACACAGCCTAACTTTTATCCTCTACCCATCCTTTATCCTATTTATCCCCGTTCCCATGGCAACCCTATGGGGCTGCATTGTTCTGTCTTCTACAGATAAGAAAAGCGAGTCTTCAAGATATCACTTGAATGACCCAAAATGACCAGCTGGTAAGTGCTAGAGGGCAAATGGGAGCAAAGCACTCACCCCGAGTCTTACTTTTGCCACTGCACCATGCTGTGTGGGCATGCATGTAGGAAGGAGGCCCTGTGAGGCTCCTCTGCCAGAAAGCCAATCAGTGCTGACCCTACTTAGCTGGGCCTCTGGAATTTGCTAATTCCTGCTAATTCTAGAATTTGCATTGTCAGTAATAGCCCAAGGAGGGGCATCCTCAGTGGCCTTGCTCTTTTGGGGGTCCCCGTGACAGCCAGGAATGTTGGAAGAGCTGTGTCATGACCAGAGGTTGACAAACACCACAGCTCAATCTCCTCCTCGGCCGGTCATCCTGGGACTCACGGTGGCTGGTGATGGGGTACAGAAGGGGAGACTTCAAGCCCTGCAGCCCCCCTCTCTGACCCTCAGTTCCTACAGAAGCAGAAGACAAATCAGATAACAGCTGTGCCTTCTGGGAAGATAAACCCAGCACGCTGTTCAGAGGGGTTCTGGAAGCCTGACCCTCTGGGCCACCATTTACAGCTGTTCAGAGTGCTGATAATCAAACCAGTCAATCTGAAAGGAAATCAACCCTGAATATCCATTGGAAGGACTGATGCTGAACTGAAGCTCCAATACTTTGATCACCTGATGCGAAGAGCCAACTCATTGGAAAAAGACCCTGATGCTGGGAAAGACTGAAGGCAGGAGGAGAAGGGGGTAACAGAGGATGAGATGGTTGGACGACATCCTTGACTCAATGGACATGAGTTTGAGCAATCTCCAGGAGATAGTGAAGGACAGGGAAGCCTGGCATGGTGCAGTCCATGAGGTCACATAAAGTCAGACATGACTGAGCGACTGAACAACAAGTGTGCAGATCCCTCCATGAACATGGGGCAGCACCAGCCTCCTCTTAAATCCCGCAGCAGATCACATCCCGACCATACTAAGTTCCGAGGTGCAGGGGAGAGCACCACTTCCTGCAAGGATGCACTATCATTGGGCTGCCTTCAGGAGTTAAAAGGAGGCACAGAAGATCACGTCACATCAACACTCCCACTTCCTTAAGTCCTCAAACCCCCTTCACTACAACAGGTTAAAAGGGGCCCCCAAACAAGAAAGGCTCCCGGTGAGACCCCTGCCTCCCTCTCCCTGGCCCAGTACTCACCACCTCATGACGGCCACGGGGCAACTAAGCCCGTGTGCAGCAACAGCGAAGCCCATGCTCTCAAGAGCCCATGCTCCACAGCAGGAGAAGCCGCTGCATAAGACCGTGCACCGCAACTGGAGAATAGCTCCCTCTTGCCACAGCTAGAGGAAAGCCTGAGCGGCAGTGAAGACCCAGTGCAGCCAAAAATCAATCAGTGAGTCAATTTAAAAACTTTACTCACCAATTTTTTAAAAATACAAATAAATAGCAACTTAAATCCTTACTTGAAGTGTCTCATGAAACTTTTAAAAAAGAGGACTCTATTTGTGCTGTGTGTGCTAAGTCGGGCTTCCCAGGTGGCACTTGCAGTTTAAGAACTCTCTTGCCAATGCAGGAGACATAAGAGAAGTGAGTTTGATCCCTGGGTTGGGAAGATCCTGGAGGAAGGGCAAGGTAACCCACTCCAGTATTCTTGCCTAGAGAATTCCATGAACAGAGGAGCCTGGCGGGCTATAGTCCATGGGGTCACAAAGAGTCAGGTACGACTGAGTGACTAACACACTGAGCTTTTGGCCTGACCGTCCCACCTTGTGCCTCAATTCTCCAACTAGAGTTTTGCTTCATTTCCAAGAGACTCCTACCTACATTTCACTTATGATAACTATACTCCTTCATTGTCCCCCACAAATGAATGCTTTGTGGGGGGAACCCTGCTCACCAAGCCAGCTCTCTAGGGCTTTTTAAAGTTCAGTGTGCATGTGAATCACTTAAAGAATCTTGTTGAAATGTAGATGCAGGTCCAGTAGGTCTAGAATGAGACCCAGAAGCCTGTATTTGCAACAAGATGCCATGTGATGCTTATAGCCCGAACTGCATTATAGGGTCTGGAACAGGGATCCACAAACTGAGGCACATGGGCCAAACACAGCCCACTCCCTGTTTTGGTTAAATAAAGTTTTATTAGAACCCCATCTCACTCGTTTATTTACACCTTGGCTATGGCTGTTTTGCAACAATGGCAGCGATGAGTGGTTGCAATAGAGACTGCATGGCCAGCAAAGCCAAAGATATTCACTATCTGGTCCTTGAGCAAAAACGTTTGCAGACCCCTGGGCTAGAATGATCACTGGTTCTCAAACTGAGCTGTATATTGGAATCAGCTTTGAAGTTTTAAGAGTTACTGATCCTAGATTTCCCTGGTGGTCCAGCGGTTAAGAATCTGCCTGCCAATGCAGGGGTATGGGTTTGATCCTGGCCTGGGAAGATTCCACATGCCATGGGGCAGGTGAGCCCATGCACCACTACTACTGAAGCCTGCACACCCTGAAGCCTGTGCTGTGCAACAAGGTAAGCCACTGCAATGAGAAGCCTACGTACTGCATCTACAGAACAGCCCCCACCTGCCACTACTAGAGATAGCCGCACATAGCAAGGAAGACCCAGTTCAATTCAGTCGCTCAGTCATGTCCAACTCTGCAACTCCATGGACTGAAGCACGCCAGGCCTCCCTGTCCATCACCAACTCCCAGAACTTGTTCAAACTCATGTCCATCAAGTTGGTGATGCCATCCAACCATCTCATCCTCTGTCATCCGCTTCTCCTCCCGCCTTCAATCTTTCCCAGATTCAGGGTCTTTTCGAATAAGTTAGTTCTTCACATCAGGTGGCCAAAGTATTGGAGCTTCAACTTCAGCATCAGTCCTTCCAAAGAATACTCAGGACTGATTTCCTTTAGGATGGACAGGTTGGGTCTCCTTGCAGTCCAAGGAACTCTCAAGAGTCTTCTCCAGCACCACACAGTTTGAAAGCATCAATTCTTCAGTGCTCAGCTTTCTTTATAGTCCAACTCTCACATACATATATGACTACTAGAAAAACCATAGCCTTGACTAGATGGACCTTTGTTGGCAAATGATGGCTCTGCTTCTCAATATGCTGTCTAGGTTTGTCATAGCTTTCCTTCCAAGGAGCAAGCATCTCTTAATTTTATGGCTGCAGTCACCATCTGCAGTGATTTTGGAGCCCAAGAAATAAGTCTGTCACTATTTCCACTGTTTCCCCATCTATTTGCCATGAAGTGATGGGATCAGATGCCATGATCTTAGTTTTCTGAATGTTGAGTTTTAAAGCCAATTTTTTCACTCTCCACTTTCACTTTCATCAAGAGGCTCTTTAGTTCTTCTTTGTTTTCTGCCATAAGGGTGGGGTCATCTGAGTATCTGAGTTTATTGATATTTCTCCCGGCAATCTTGATTCCAGCTTGTGCTTCATCCAACCCAGCATTTCACATGATGTGTTCTACATATGAGTTAAATAGGAAGGGTGACAATATACAGCTTTGACATACTCCTTTCTGTATTTGAAACCAGTCTGTTGTTCCATGTCCATTTCTAACTGTTGCTTCTTGATATGCATTCAGATATCTCAGGAGGCAGGTCAGGTAGTCTGGTATTCCCATCTCTTGAAGAATTCTCCACCGTTTGTTGTGATCCACACAGTCAGAGGCTTTGGTGTAATCAATAAAGCAGAAACAGATGTTTTTGTGGAACTCTCTTGCTTTTTCAATGATTTCTTGCTTTTTCGATGCCAACAGTTGTTGGCAATTTGGTCTCTGGTTCCTCTGCCTTTCCTAAATCCAGCTTGAACAACTGGAAATTCACAGTTCATGTACTGTTGAAACCTGGCTTGGAAAATTTTGAGCATTACTTTGCTAGCATGTGAGATGAGTGCAATTGTGCGGTAGTTTAAACATTCTTTGGCATTGCCTTTCTTTGGGATTGGAATGAAAACTGACCTTTTCCAGTCCTGCGGCCACTGCTGAGTTTTCCAAATTTGCTGGCATACTGAGTGCAGCACTTTCATAGCATCAATCTTTTCGGATTTGAAATAGCTCAGCTGGAATTCCATTACCTCCACTAGCTTTGTCCGTGGTGATGCTTCCTAAGGCCCACTTGACTTCACATTCCAGGATGTCTGGCTCTAGGTGAGTGATCACACCATCGTGGTTATCTTGGTCATGAAGATCTCTTTTGTAAAGTTCTTCTGTGTATTCTTGCCATCTCTTCTTAATATCTTCTGCTTCTGTTAGGTTGATACCATTTCTGTCCTTTATTGTGCCCATCTTTGCACGAAGACCCAGGGCAGCTATAAATAAATTTAAAAAAAAAATTTTTTTAATAAAAAGAATGAGGAAATGCTAGTGTATGTAAAAAGAGACAAGAAGCAGTGATTACTAATTTGCAAGGAATAAAACAGTCCACAATTTTTTTAATATATTAAAAAATAAATAAGAACTGATCCTACTCCTAGAGATTCTGTTACAGGGTTCAGCCTAGGCCTTCAGTCTTTTTATACACTTCCCAGATGATTCTACTGCGCAGAATCATAGGGAATTGAGAAATGTAGTCTCCTGGACAACTCCCCCTGTCCAGCCCTGCAGCTGGGCCACTCCTCACACTGTGACATCCTTCACTTCAGCTGGACTCTGCTTCCAGAAGAACTAGGCTTCAGCTTTTTATCAGCTGCTTTAAACAAGACCGGCAGCTGGGTCCTGAAATGTGCCCTCTACCCAGGGCAGGATTTTGGAGGAGTTTCTGATCGTTTGATATGTCAGGCTTCACATGCTCATTTGCAATAATATGGAGATTCCCACCTCGTAGCTCAGTTGGTAAAGAATCTGCCTGCAATGTAGGAGACCCTGCAATGCAGAGTTTGATCCCTGGGTCAGGAAGATCCCCTGGAGAAAGAAATGGCAACCCACTACAGTGTTCTTGCCTGGAGAATCCCATGGACAGAGGAGCCTGGTGGGCTAAAGTCGACAGGGTCACAAAGAGTCGGATACAACTTAGCGACTTAACATCCACCACCCCTTCCCAGCTTCATTCAATTTGCAAAAGTGTGCATCCTGCCCCCACCCCACTGAGAGAGGCACTGCTGTCTAGATTGCCGTGGCATGAAGCCACACAACCAAATGTGTTCCTGAAAACATGTGACTTGCCCTTCCAGGAAATAAAGAAAAGAGAATTACTGGTAAAAGGAAGTGAATTTTCAGGCCTCACTGTCCAAATGCATGCATAGAGGCCCTTGACCCTGGGCTCCAATTAAAGTCCCTAGGAGTCCCCTGGTTAAAACACTTGCATAGTCCTTTAGAAAACACCAGCTTCAGGAGAAATGTTAAAAAAAAAAAACAACAACAACAACAAATCAAATGGGCTCTGAAGCTCACAGAGGTTATTGTCAAATTCTATATCACAGACAACAACAGAACCAGATTTTGACACCTACTGACTCGTCACATTGTGATGCAGTCTTCTAATGCACGTGCACTTTTTTGTTTCCTTTGAGTTAGCTGGGGCCATGTTCCCAAAGGCCCCAGCTCTGAGCACTGGATGCCTGCTATCTGCGGAACCATTACAGGAGAATACACTGCCATCTACAGCCATCAGCTAGAGGGAGAGAAGGCTCCTTCTGGCTCCTACGAGGCCGGGGGAAGAGGCCTGATGTGCAGGTTCAGTGTGTGGAAACGTCACATGCATCCCCTGCTGGCATGCAGTACTGCTCTAACAGACACCGACCACAGCCTGCCTAGGGGTCACTCCTCCCTTCTCCCTTGTTAATATAACATCAGTTTCATTCAGGTGACAAAGTGCCCAGCCTGGAAGATAAACCATGATTGATTGGTCCAAACTATTGTGCAATCTTCAATTTCTTTGCCAGGTACTAAGCCCAAAAATGGGCATTCAATCCAGTTCTGGAAATAAAAGAGGGAAAAAAGGTGCTCAGAGAAGACAACCAAGTGCTTCTGGGAAAGCTATTTCTCTCCAGACTTCCCTGATGGTCCAGTGGCTAAGACTCCATGCTCCCAAAGCAGGGGTCCAGGGTTCCATCGCTGATCAGGGAACGAGATCCCACATGCCACAACTAAGAATTCTCATGTTGCAGCTAAAGACTCTGAATGCCATAAAGAAGACAGAAAATCCTGCAAGTCTCAACTAAGACCCAGGATGGCCAAATAAATAAGTAAATATCAAAATATAATAATAGCAAGAGAGAGATTCCCCACATACAACAGAAGACAGCATCCTTCATAACCCAGTCACAGAAGTCTGCTCCTTTGCCATATTCCATCAGCAGAAGCAAGTCGCAGGTCCTGCCCACTTACATAGAAGGATTTAGATGCAGGCACAGCTCCCAGGTGGTGGGCGCTACTGGAGCCACCCTTCAACTCGCCCACCACTACATCCTTATTGATACATCTATTGATAGAATTCTGTTCCGCCCACCTTGCTCCTGAGTCAAACAACACAACTCCTGCAAAAGATGTTTAAGGTACTTTGGAAATTCTGAATATAAACTATAAACTGGATGATAGGAAGAAAACGGTATTAATTTTATTAGGTGTACTAATGGAATTGTGATTCTATATAAAAAACTAGAAAAGGTCAGTTTTCAGTCCAATGCCAAAGAAAGGCAATGCCAAAGAATGTTTAAACTACCACACAATTGCACTCATCTCACATGCTAGCAAAGTAATGCTCAAAATTCTCCAAGCCAGGCTTCAACAGAAAGTGAACTGTGAACTTCCAGATGTTCAGGCTGGATTTAGAAAAGGCAGAGGAACCAGAGACCAAATTGCCAACATCACTGGATCATCGGAAAAACAAGAGAGTTCCAGAAAAACATCTATTTCTGCTTTATTGACTATGCCAAAGCCTTGACTGTATGGATCACAACAAACTGTGGAAAATTCTTCAAGAGATGGGAATATCAGACAACCTGACCTGCCTCCTGAAAAATCTGAATGCAGATCAAGAAGCAACAGTTAGAACTGGACATGGAACAACAGACTGGTTCCAAATTGGGAAAGGAGTATGTCAAGGCTGTATACTGTCACCCAGCTTATTTAACTTATATTCAGAGTACATCATGAGAAATGCTGGGCTGGACGAAGCTCAAGCTGGAATCAAGATTGCCGAGAGAAATATCAGTAACCTCAGATAGGCAGACGGAGAAGGCAGCAGCACCCCAATCCAGTACTCTTCCCTGGAAAATCCCATGGACAGAGCCTGGTAGGCTGCAGTCCATGGGGTCGCTAAGAGTCGCACACGACTGAGCGACTTCACTTTCCCTTTTCACTTTCATGCATTGGAGAAGGAAATGGCAACCCACTCCAGTGTTCTTGCCTGGAGAATCCCAGGGACAGGGGAGCCTGGTGGGCTGCCATCTATGGGGTTGCACAGAGTCGGACATGACTGAAGCCACTTAGCAGCAGATAGGCAGATGACATCACCCTTATGGCAGAAAGCAAAGAACTATAGAGCCTCTTAGTGAAAGTGAAAGAGGAGAGTGAAAAAGTTGGCTTTAAAACTCCACATTCAGAAAACTAAGATCAAGACATCTGGTCCCATCACTTCATGGCAAATAGATGGGGAAACAGTGGAAATAGTGACAGACTTTATTTTGGGGGGCTCCAAAATCATTGCAGATAGTGACTGCAGCCATGAAATTAAAAGATGCTTGCTCCTTGGAAGAAAAGTTATGACCAACCTAGATAGCATATTAAGAAGCAGAGACATCACTTTGCCAGCAAAGGTCTGTCTAGTCAAAGCTATGGTTTTTCTAGTAGTCATATATGTATGTGAGAGTTGGACAATAAAGAAAGTTGAGCGCTGAAGAATTGATGCTTTTGAACTGCAGTGTTGGAGAAGACTCTTGAGAGTCCCTTGGACAGCAAGGACACCCAACCAGTTCATCCTAAAGGAAATCAGTCCTGAATATTCATTGGAAGGACTGAGGCTGAAGCTGAAACTCCAATACTTTGACCACCTGATGCAAAGAACTGATTCATTGGAAAAGATCCTGATTCTAGGAAAGATTGAAGGCAGGAGTAGAAGGGGATGACAGAGGATGAGATGATTTAATGGCATCACCAACTCAATGGACACGAGTTTAAGTAAACCCCGGGAGTTGGTGATGGACAGGGAGGCCTGGTGTGCTGCAGTTCATGGAGTCGCTGAGAGTCGGACATGGCTGAGCAACTGAACTGAACTGAACTGATAAGAAAGTGACTTCTTTTCT
Source organism: Budorcas taxicolor (assembly GCF_023091745.1). Taxonomy (NCBI): domain Eukaryota; kingdom Metazoa; phylum Chordata; class Mammalia; order Artiodactyla; family Bovidae; genus Budorcas; species Budorcas taxicolor. The sequence continues at coordinate 117,316,984 of NC_068914.1, forward strand.
TTTCTTTGACCTCAACACATGGCTTGCAGGATCTTAGTTCCCCAACCTGGGCCCGGGAATGAAATTGTGGAGTCCTAACGACTAGACTGTCAGAGAATCCCTGAAAATGATCAGTTTTTAGTAATACATAATAAGGTACGTTGGGATGAAACGCCATAGCTCCTGAGGTTTGCTTTCAGGTATCTCAGCAGGAAAAAGGAAAAAATACAGATAAAGAAAATGCAGCAAACAAGGTAATTATGATGATATATGAGAAGTCATTGTACTGTATCTCAACTTTTTTGTACGTTCAAGTTTGATATTTCTCTTTTTTTTTTTTTTGGCCTCACGATATATGGTATCCCAGTTCCCCAAAAAGGGATCAAACCCTTGCCCCTTGCAGCAGAAGCACAGACTCTTAACCATTGGACCACCGGGGAAGCCTCCGTTCAAACTTTTTATAATTATTTTCTTAAACCTAGCTACCCTTTTATGACCTCCATAAAACCAAGAACTCCACATTAAACATACAAGATTGAGCAAAACTGTGTTGAAAATACAAGCAGCTCTGAGCTGAGGGGGTTTTCCCCAAAGGTATGCCCCGGCTTCCCTCTCCATCCTTTCCTACTCATGTGCTCTGAGTCTGCCATCCTCAAGCATACCTAGTTCCCCGAATAGACCACACTCGTTCATGCCCCACCTCAACCAGCTTTTGTGTTTCCTGCATCTTTACCTGGTGGTTTTGTCCAACACTGTCCTCGAAGCCATCCATTTGGTCTACCTCCAAACTTCAGCTCAAGTGTCAAATCTTCAGTGAGGGCTTCCCTGATTCCATTTGCTTTGTAGAATGTACCCTCCATCTCTAGAGCTCCCATTGAGTCTTCTGCACCATACTGACTATTCTAGTATGTATCACAATGTATCAGAATTGTCTCCCTATCTGATTTCCCCACCAGGCTAACAGCTTCTGCAGAAAATAAGATTTCTCATTCATCTCTGTATCCAGTGATTAACACAGGGTTTGGCACACAGTGTTAAATAAATGTTTATTGAATAAATAAATGAGTAAAAAAAAATCTATACATCCAATTTCAATCTGTTGATCAGAAAGAGATGAGCCCTGGGAAAGAGTCAGCTCACTAAGTGATTCTGCAACCCAGGCTTGCCCTCCCCCCACCATCTGAGTCTCCCTTGGTCTAAATACAGGACCATTGCAAATCCCAATAAAGGAAAGACTCCAGGACGCTGATATTAAGATAAAGCACCAAGTGACATTCCTTCATATAGCTCAGAAATAAGCACCAAAAACCATTCTTCAAGAAGAACTGCAGAAATTGTCTTAGAATTGATCTTGGAAAGGACAGCTTCATTGACAGCTACCATATTCTGTGCAGGAAAGGACTCAGAATAATAGAGCTATGGGATAGGAAGGAGGATTTAGGCTCGATATCATAAAGAAGGCTGAGCGCCAAAGAATTGATGCTTTTGAATTGTGGTGCTGGAGAAGACTGTTGAAAGTCCCTTGGACAGCAAGGAAATCAAACCAGTCAATCCTATAGGAAATCAACCCTGAATATTCTTTAGAAGACTGATGCTGAAGCAGAAGCTCCAATATTTTGACCACCTGATGCAAAGAGCCAACTCACTGGAAAAGACCCAATTCATTGGAAAAGACCTTGATGCTGGGGAAGATTGAAGGCAGGAGGAGAAGGGGATGACGGAGGATGAGATGGTTGGATGACATCACTGACTCAATGAACATGAGCTTGAGCAAACTCTGGGAGATAGTGAAGGACAGGGAAGCCTGGTGTGCTGCAGTCTATGGAGTTACAAAGAGTCAGACACAACTTAGCAACTGAACAACCACAACAATTGGGAAGAACTTTCTTGAGGGAAGTTCCCCATTTTCTAAAGAAGTTCCCCATTTATCCAAAAGCCAGTGATTATTTACCAGGCACCTACAGCTCCAGGTGTTGCATTACTCTCAGGAACACTATAGAAAGTTAATTACCCTTGGAAATGATATGCTGGATAAGCCAAGGCAAAGTCTGAGTGATTCCAAGAATACAGCAGAAAGGGTCTAGATTGAAAGGACCCCTTCCAATTGGACGAGATAATCTCTAAAACTCCTTCCAAATAGCAGAACTGTTTTTCTTGTCCTGATGCTCCTTTCCCAGCTACAAATTTCATGTAGGACTAGAGGCTTCCAGGGATCATCTAGGAAGACTCAAAAAGGAACTACATGTCTTCTATCAAAGAGTGCAAACTTGAGACTTCCCTGTTTGTCCAGTGGTTAAGACTACGTGCTTCCAATGCAAGGGGTGCAGGTTTGATCCCTAGTCAAAGAACTAAGATCCCGCATGTGACACAGCCAAAACAATTTTTTTAAAAAAACTTTGTGCCAGTATGGTACTGGCACAAAGACAGACATATAGATCAATGGAACAAAATAGAAAGCCCAGAGATAAATCCACACACATATGGACACCTTATCTTTGACAAAGGAGGCAAGAATATACAATGGAGTAAAGACAATCTCTTTAACAAGTGGTGCTGGGAAAACTGGTCAACCACTTGTAAAAGAATGAAACTAGATCACTTTCTAACACCGCACACAAAAATAAACTCAAAATGGATTAAAGATCTAAATGTAAGACCAGAAACTATAAAACTCCTAGAGGAGAACGTAGGCAAAACACTCTCCAACAAAAATCACAGCAGGATCCTCTATGATCCACCTCCCAGAATTCTGGAAATAAAAGCAAAAATAAACAAATGGGATCTAATTAAAATTAAAAGATTCTGCACAACAAAGGAAACTATAAGCAAGGTTAAAAGACAGCCTTCTGAATGGGAGAAAAGAATAGCAAATGAAGCAACTGACAACCAACTAATCTCAAAAATATACAAGCAACTTATGCAGCTCAATTCCAGAAAAATAAACGACCCAATCAAAAAATGGGCCAAAGAACTAAATAGACATTTCTCCAAAGAAGACATACGGATGGCTAACAAACACATGAAAAGATGCTCAACATCACTCATTATTAGAGAAATACAAATCAAAACCACAATGAGGTACCACTTCACACCAGTCAGAATGGCTGCGATCCAAAAATCTGCAAGCAATAAATGCTGGAGAGGGTGTGGAGAAAAGGGAACCCTCCTACACTGTTGGTGGGAATGCAAACTAGTACAGCCACTATGGAGAACAGTGTGGAGATTCCTTAAAAAATTGCAAGTAGAACTACCTTATGACCCAGCAATCCCACTGCTGGGCATACACAGCAAGGAAACCAGAATTCAAAGAGACACATGTACCCCAATGTTCATCGCAGCACTGTTTATAATAGCCAGGACATGGAAACAACCTAGATGTCCATCAGCAGATGAATGGATAAGAAAGCTGTGGTACATATACACAATGGAGTATTACTCAGCCATTAAAAAGAATTCATTTGAATCAGTTCTGATGAGATGGATGAAACTGGAGCCGATTATACAGAGTGAAGTAAGCCAGAAAGAAAAACACCAATACAGTATACTAACACATATATATGGAATTCAGAAAGATGGCAATGACGACCCTGTATGCAAGACAGTAAAAAAGACACAGATGTGTATAACGGACTTTTGGACTCAGAGGGAGAGGGAGAGGGTGGGATGATTTGGGAGAATGGCATTGTAACGTGTATACTATCATGTAAGAATCAAATCGCCAGTCTATGTCCGATGCAGGATACAGCATGCTTGGGGCTGGTGCACGGTGATGACCCAGAAAGATGTTATGGGGAGGAAGGTGGGAGGGGGGTTCATGTTTGGGAACGCATGTACACCCGTGGTGGATTCATGTCAATGTATGGCAAAACCAATTTAAATTTAAAAAAAATAAAATAAAAAATAAAACACCAGCAGATCAAAAAAAAAAAAAAAGAATGTAAACTTTATCGTATCTCAACAAAGGGAGATGGAGGGAGGGAAGTGCAACAAAGTGAGGAAGGAAAGGAGGGAGAACTTTGGGAACAAGAACCCAGACAGGCAGTCTGAACAGCTGATCCACAGGGCAAGGGCAGAAGAGGCCAGAAATTAAGGTCACCGGTGTCAACCAGGTGAGAGATGACAGCGGGAATTGTGGACATAGACCTGGAAAAAGCTGGGGAAAGCAATGCAAATTCAAGAAAGCAAGAGCCACGAGCCTTTGGTCTGCCATTATATTCAGAAATTGGCACATAAAAGAGACTCAATGCAAAACTGAATAAATAAATAGTAATGGAAGTGGATGGCGGGGGACAAAAGTAACTGGGTCATTATAGCAGGGAAGGTTGGGCTAAGGGGAGCTTTATGTATATGAAAGACAGGAAGAGTATAAGAAATAAGGAGAAAGGAGCTTCAAGAAGTTTTGCTATGCCTTTTGATGCCAGTTTCTTTTGTTATTTTCTCAAGAGGATTGCAATAAAAAATTAAATTGCCTGTTCAATTACTTTTGGATTCTGGACTGATCATTCTTTGCATGGGATTCCCATTGAGAACAGAGAAAAAGTGGCCTACAATTTATATGAGTGACGATGTTTTTAACCTCATAGGAGGCCATAGCATTAGTCAATCAGCAATGATATCTTTGAGATGCCAGTCTTATGCAAAATGAGAATGCCGTAGAATTCGCTCGACACACTGCAAACTTAAAAGTCATCCCTGAGATTCATTGATCCCCAGGCAGCTTGTTGTCTGGTCTTGTTAGATTGTCCAAATTTCCTTTCTGTGTTTTACTCATGACCTAGCTAAGGAAGGACATACTTACTGACAGGTGGTAAGATAGGATGTACAGAATGGAGAGAGCACCAACGAGATCTGTTGTGTGTGGTTTTGATCAGCAGGTGACATGTACAGTATCTTGTGATACAGAAGGCCCCAAGAGCTCATGCAGCACACACTGTCCAAAGCATCAGGAGATGAAGTCTTGGATGGATTTGCAGCAAAAGTTAGACTTTTTTATATATATACTTATTTATTTGACTGTTCTGCATCTTAGTTGCAGCACATGGTATCTTCAATCTTCAAAATCTGCAGCATGCGGGATTCTTAGTTGCAGTATGTGAGATCTAGTTCCCTGACCAGGGATCAAACCCAGACCCCCTGTATTGGGAACACAGAATCTTAGCCACTGGACCACCTGGGAAATCCCACAACAGAAGTTAGATTTGCTGCAGACACCTGGGCTCGGACTCCACAGTGGGTCAGTGGGCCACTGGGTTAGGTGACCTCACCACCAGTGGGCGTGGAAAACACTCTTGCCCTTGCATGGTTCTCCTGCCACTGAGAGCCGTATCTCCACCATTCCAACTAAGAAACCACAGCCTTCAACATTTTCTGCCACTTCAACACAAAATATTACCTGAATTAATTCATACAAAATCCCAAGAGTTAGCCATAATTGACCTAAGCCCACGCATCTAGTAAATGGAGAAACATGGTTCTTAGACCCAGTTTTCCAACGGCTCTGTTATGGACTGAATGTTTGTGTTCTCCAAAACTTGTATGTTGAAGCCCTAATCCCCAGTGTGACTGTATTTAGAGAGGGGGCCTTGAGGGAAGTAATTAAGGTTAAACTAGGTCATAAGGGTGAGCCCTAATCCTACAGTAGTGGTATCCTTTATAAGAAGAGGAAGGGGCAGCAACGAGAAAGACCTCGCTGATATCTCTTCCTCTGTCTCCCCACCTGCTCAGAGAAAAGGTCATACGAGGATACAGCAAGAAGGCAGCCACCTGCACGCCAGGAAGAGAATGCTCGTTAAGAAACAAAATCAGCCAGAACCTTGATCGTTGGCTTCTAGCTTCCAGACCTGTGAGAAAATAATTGTTGTTCAAGTCACCAGTCTGTGGTCCATTGTTCTGACATCCTGAGCAGACTAAGACATATACCAGCACCTTCCTAAAGTGCCCCACCACCTACCCTTCACTCTGAACTTTGTTCATCCTGCTTCCCTGCTCTTAGGGCCCTTTCCTGGCTTAGATGCACTAGAACTACTCAAATCTCCCAACAAGCATCACCCACTCCATCAAACCATTCTTAACACTTCTGACGCTGGCCCTACACAGACATCAGCAAAAGACGTTTATTGAGCACTAAATGTCACCAGGCAGTCTGCCATGCGTGTGTCATTTAAACCTCCCATCCACTATTTCTATCCACTTTATCAAATAGGCACTATTTCTATCCACTTTGCAGATGAGGAAACTGAGGGTAAGTATCTTGCCCAAGTAAATGGCAGGACTCAGATTTGAATCCTAGCAGTCTGATGCCAGAGCCTGTGACCTTGCCAAATCTCATAGCGCATGAATATCTGATCACCTGACCTGTTTATTATTTCATCTCCTCCCACCAGACTGTAAGCTCTGCAGGGGCTGGACCTTGTCAATCCATCTCTGCATTTCTGTGCCTCCAATGCCCAGCATAATGCCTGGTGCATCTTGGGCCTCACAGAGGCTTGGGGAATGAATGATCAAATGAACGAATGAATGCCTCAACCTCACACTGATAGCCACCTGTCACAGTGATCAGAAGATGTGCAGTCCCTCTGACTGCGGTTATTAACAAAGAACCTCAGTGTGTGATAATGAAAGTTACAGCGTGTGCCCGTCTGTCCACACAGCCTTCCTCTGTCTCCATGCAGGCACGTCTGAGTGAACAGATAACTCACACTGAGATTTACTTAAAAGGCATTTAACTCAGCTCACACGTCTCTGGACCAAGCTTATTACTTGCCGTAATCTATTCCATGAATTACCATTTTGATTTCCAGCGCAGAGAGACAGTGGTGGGTTGGTAGGTTTTTTGCCCCCCCTCTCATCAGTTGAGTTACTGTCTGCTTTTGCGGAATAAATCGCTATAAATTGAGTTACCAGCACTCTAAAATGGGGAAATATATTCTCAGTGCTATATAGGCAGCTGACAACATTATGGAAATACACAAAGTGTATGTCCGAGTTTACAGGGAAGGTGATGAGTTGTGACAGATGTTGGGAGAAGGGTGGGGGTGGGGGGTGGCCTCAGGCTCATGACAGGCTTTTCCTCCAGTGCAGCTGGGTTCAGCCTCTAGTGAGGGGTTTTGGAAGTAAAATGCCAGGGAGGGCTGAGGTATGAGGATAAACAAGGGGGCTGATTACTGGACAAACCAACTTGGGAAATAAAATAAAACCATCCAAGTAGGGACGGTATTGGGGACACTGTTGGTGCCCTATTCCGGGTCAGGAAGATGCCCTGGAAAAGGGAATGGTTACCCACTCCAGGATTCCTGCCTGGGAAATACAATAGGCAAGACGAGCCTGGCAGGCTGCAGCCCACAGGGTTGCAAAGAGTCGGGCATGACTGAAACAACTACCACTAACACACAGATAGCTCTTACCCGTCCTGTGTGCCCATCTCTCAGTTGCGAGATGCCTTGATTATAAAGGCTACACGTGCAAACTCTCTTTGGAAGCCCACCCACGAGCTACTGGAGTAGCTTTGCCGCTCTGCAGCATCCTACCCTGGACCGGAGGCTGCTCTCTGGTGTGACACTATGAAAGACCAGCATCTTGCTCTGAGTGGGAAGGTGTTCTGAGGTCTCATATCCACTCCAGAGTTTCCTACAGAACCAGACTGATGATGGGGTTTCTCCCGACGTCTCTCGCCTGCACCTTGGCTTCCTCCCCTTCCCTGTCCACTTTTCCTAGCTTACAGGTTTCTCCAGGGAGCATCTCCTTAATAAACCATGTGGATACAAAGGCTGATCTCAGTGTCTGCCTCTGGGAAAGGACACAGGATTTGCAGTCGGGAGCCTTCTACCAACCACGAGCGTCTGCGACAGTGGAACGTGGGAAAGCCAGGAGCTGATGGAGCAGCAATGTCCAGGGGAACAGAATAGGAGTGGAGGGCAGCAGGGGGGTTCCCGGAAAATCTATCCAATGTCCGGCAGAGGGTCAGCTCCATCAGCCAGTCCAAAGGTCAGGAAGGCACGTGATGACACTCCCAGGCAAACAGACCTCCCCTGACTCCCCTTTCCTTCTTCCCTCCACATTCCCCTGCCCAGTGCTCCACAGTCCCAGAGGAGCCAGAAATAACAGCTATCCATGAGAAGAAAAGAGAAGGACCATCCCCTTCCCAAAGCCAGAGCCCTGTCTGCAGTCCAGCTGGATGGGGGAGGGAGAGGGAGGCGACTTACCTTGGAAACCCACTGAAGTGTTAATATTGAATAGATCTAGACTGGATGCATGTAAGTGAATGCATGCTCAGCTGTGCCCAACTCTTACAACCCCATGGACTTTAACCCACCAGGCTTCTCTGTCCATGGGATTCTCCAGAATACTGGAGTGGGTTGCCATTTCCTATTCCAGGGGATCTTCTCAACCCAGGGATCGAACCCAGGTCTCCTGTAGCTCCGGCACTAGCAGGCAGATCCTTACCACTGAGCCACCTGGGAAGCTCAGACTGTACATTCCAATTTCTGAACCAAGGTTCTCTTTTGTACTTAGAGTGACCATAGGGGTTTCCCTTGCCTCAGCTGACCTGCAGAGCCATAAGGGACCACCAGAGTTTTCCTCCAGGGCAGGGAAGGGACAAAGCCAAAGTTAGAGGGATAGGGAGAGACAATAATAAAGTGACTTTTAGGATTACACCTCACAAGTCCTGAATGTTGAACAGGGGTCCTGAATCGAACCGGGGTCTCCTGCGTTGCAGGTGGCTTCTTTACCAACTGAGGTATCAGGGAAGCCTGACACACCAGGACACATCTAATAGACATTTGCCGTAAGTATTACTGTTGCATTTGTACTGTAACTCATTTGCTGGATATAATGGTTTCTTATGCCCCTAAGACAGACATACTGTCAATGGGAACACTCTGGGGAGAATGGAGACAGAAAGATCAATACAGAGGCTGCTGGGTTGAGGGATGACATAACAGATGCCAAGATTGGCTACCTGAAGCCATTTGCATCCCTCTTTCCCCTGCTTCTCTCTTCTATAGAGCCTGGAAAGTGAAACCCCACCCCCCACCCCCTGCAGCCAGGGGGATTCACGTGACACAGTTCTGGCCAATGAGACATAGATGGAAGAGAGAGACTCCCTTCCCAAATAAAAAGACAAAGGCTCTCAATTAGAAGTGATAGCCCAGAATGTGGATGTGATGCTTGGAGAAGCACCAGCTATACTGTGATCATGAGAACCAGTACCAACACTGAGGATGACAGAAGGGAAAAAGCAGGAGGAGCCAGGGTCCTTGCTGACATCCTTGGGCTTCTGTTCCAGTCCTGCACTGCCTGTCCCAAACTTCCTTTTGCACATGAGAAACACACCCTTTTCCTTTGAAAGCCACTGCACCAGAGCTTCCTGGTACTCAATCCTAGTTGATGTGAATGGTGAGGGTTTGACACAGAGAAGCTGTAAAGAGACAGAAAGGGAAAATGTGGGAGACGCGTAGGAAATATAATTGATAAGACTTGACACCTGACTGGACATGAGAGGAGGAGGGAATCAGGGATGAAAAGAGTGACCGTTTTTCCCTAGATAAGGAATAAAGAAGTAGAAACAGCTTTTAATGGACAGAAATAAACCATCATCATTTAACAAGCTGCTAAGAACTGAATCATCTCCCCCTAAAATTCCTATGTGGAACCAATGTGATGATGCTTGGAGCTGATGCCTTTAATTATCTCCTAAGTTATCTCTTTAGGAGATAGTGAAGTTTACCTGAGGTCATGAGGGTAGAGCCCTCGTGATTCGACTAGTGGCCTTATAAGAGGAGGAGGGCACACCAGTGCTCCCTTCCTGCCATATGAGGACCAAAGAGAGGGCAACTGTCTGCACACCAGGAAGAGGTCTCTCACCAGGAGGCACAGGCTGAGGGCAGAGGCAGAAGGGGGCAGAAATAGAGAAATAAAAAGTCAGAAGGGAGGCAGCAGAGGGGAAAAAAGGAGAGAGAAGGAGAGAATCGAGAATGAATCTCTGACTGGAAGGAAGGAGCCTCAAATGAATTCTAGATCTCATCCTCCCACCTCTGAAGTTGAGAAACTGAGACCCAAAGAGGAGAAAGAGGAAAAGATAAAATCAGTGGCACTGGTGGATGTCCGCCCCTCGTCTATTCACTCAACAAACATGTACAGACACCTTACCATGTGCTACAGACCAGGAATCAGGGTCAAATAGAGCAGAGTCCCCGAGGGGACAGCCTCGTCCCATGGAGAGAGACTCTCTGTGCTGCTCATGAGCATCAGTGTCACAAAGCTCCCAGCCCTTAATTATTAAAGTATTTGCAAGAGGTGGAAAAAATAAAATAAAATAAATAAATAATTTTTTTTTAAGAGTTGGAGTAAATTCACATTTGGAGGGGTCTGAAGCTTATTGAGAAAATCCTATCATGGAAAAATAATATAAAATTATGAATGCAAAACTGCGTACAAAAGTAGAAGGGGTTTGTGCAAGTGAGAGACCCAGAAGCTGAAGCGTTTTGGGCTTTAATAGCAATTTTACTCTGACCACACCTAAGCTGGAAAGTGGGTACCAATACTTCTAAATTGGGCCAGCAGTGCCCTCTAGTGGACTTGTGCAGGAACGCCTCAGAGAGCCCCAAAGGTCCGACTCCACTACCAACAAAGCCAGGCAGGCCAGTTTCACTGCTGGATCCCCAGAAGTTTCTCATCACCTCCACCTACGGACCCCCAAATTGTGTAATTATTACTAGAGGCTCAGAGATCAGCACCTAATGTACAGTTTCCTGTAGTTGAGTCTGACGCAAGTAACTTTACACTTCTGAGTTTCAATCTCCTTTCCTGTAAATAATATGTATCTGAATATGATTAAATTAAATGTCTACTTCCAGAGTGGTTCTAAGATTAAAGCTTCCCTGGTGGCTCAGAGGTTAAAGCGTCTGCCTCCAATGCGGGAGACCTGGGTTCGATCCCTGCGTCAGGAATATCCCCTGGAGAAGGAAATGGCAACCCACTCCAGTATTCTTGCCTGGAGAATCCCATGGACTGAGGAGCCTGGTGGGTTGCAGTCCACGGGGTCACAAAGAGTCGGACACGACTGAGTGACTTTACTTACTCTAAGATTAAATAACATGAGCCGGCGGGCCTAGAGCCTGTGCTCCACAACAAAAGAAGCCACCGCAAGAAGTCCAAGCATCACAGCAGAGAGTAATCCCCACTTGCTGCAACTAGAGAAACCGTGCAGGTAGCAATGAAGACTCAGCACAACCGAAAAAAAAGAACAAGGACAGGCTGTTCTATAATCACGGTTCAATGATCAAAAACAGACAATTAACATAAATGCAATAAATGTTATTAGCAACTCCACAAATCCTATTCCAGTTTTACCAACTCTCCCAATCATGCATCCAGTTTCATCACTTCATGTCAAATAGATGGGGGAAAAGTGGAAACTGGGACAAATTTTACTTTCTTGGGCTCCAAAATCACCACAGATGGTGACTGCAGCCACGAAATTAAAAGACTCCTTGAAAGAAAGGCTGTGACAAATCTAGACAGCACGTTAAAAAGCAGAGACAAAGGTGCATGTAGTCAAAGCTATGGCTTTTCCAGTGGTCATGTCGGGATGTGAAAACTGGGCCATAAATAAGGCTGTGCATCAAAAAATTGGTGCTTTCAAACTGTGGTGCTGGAGAAGACTCTTGAGAGTCTCTTGGACTGCAAGGAGATCCAACCAGTCAATCGTAAAGGAAATCAGTCCCGAATATTCATTGGAAGGACTGATGCTGAAGCTCCAATACTTTGGCTACCTGATGTGAAGAACTGACTCACTGGAAAAGACCCTGATGCTGGGAAAGATTGAGGGCAGGAGGAGAAGGGGACGACAGAGGATGAGATGGTTGGATGGTATCACTGACTCGGTGGACATGAGTTTGAGGAAGCTCCAGGAGTTGGTGATGGACAGGGAGGCCTGGCATACTGCAGTCCATGGGGTTGCAAAGAGTCAGACACAACTTAGCAACTGAAGAGCAATACAAAGGAAATCCAGGATCATGCGTGTCATTCAATCATTACGTCTTTTTGTCCCCATGAATTTGAGCCAGTTTCTCAATCTCACATGCATTCATGCACGAGCATACTTTACAACACTGGCTTTTTTTTTAAAGACTTTTTTAGAGCTTTCTTATGCTTGCAGCAAAATTGAGAGGGAGGCACAGAGATTTCCCTGGCATTGACATTTTTAAGAGGATGGGCTAAAATGGTAGAACATTTTTCATTTTGGATTTGTCTGATGTTTCCTCGTAGTTAGATTTGGGTTGTGCATCTTTGGTAAAAATAACACGAGTGATGTTTTCTTCTCAGGGCCTTGTACTGGGAAGCACATGATGTCAAGTTGTCCATTTGCTGGTGATGTTATCTTTGATGCCTGGCTAAAGTGGCCTTTGCCAGCTTGCCCCAGTAATGTTGCTGGGTTTTCCTTTGTAAATAAGTACCTTGTGGAGAGCTAATCTGAGATTGTGTAACATCCATGAGCCCCCAACTTTACCTGCTATATCCGCATCCTTTGTCAACTCTCATCTCAGTTGTAACTATAATAGTTGCCAAATAATGATTGTCTCATGCCATCTTTTTTTTCTGTTTATTTGGTTTTTCTCATAAGGCAGAGCTTTCTCTTCTAGCCCATTTTTTAATTTACGTATTACCTTTACCAGTGCACTCAGTGGCTCTTCCTTTATTACGGGGTTGTAACTTGCTACGATGCTATGCCATACTGTGCTTAGTCACTCAGTTGTGTCCGACTCTTTGTGACCCCATGGACTGCAGCCCACCAGGCTCTCCTCTCCACGGGGATTCTCCAGGCAAGACTACTGGAGTGGGTTGCCATGCCCTCCTCCAGCAAATCTGCTCCCCATGGTTTATTTTCATCCTCAAATGGTGCCACCAATTTGACCAGTAAGAAAGACTGGGAGATGAGTGGGTTTGGGGGCTGGTGAGAATAAAGTATATTTTTAAAGTCACAGGATGACAGTGCTCAGCAAGCGCCTGGTATTTAGAGCCAGACTGGAAAGTAATAGGATGTCATCCTTCCCATTAGCATTTTATTTATCTGTAGCCACAGGAATAAGGAAGAGAACTCTGATCCCTTCCCTCTGTAGTTTAAAGTCATTAAAACATGTCTTACAGACTGGGTAGCGCCAGCTGGAGCTTGGTTGCTGGAAAGGAAGATGCTGGGAGGAAGCTCACTTTCCAGTGAGGGGCTGGGAACTGAGAAGCATGAGGATGAACCAATGACTAGACTCCGCACTGAGATTCTGTCCTTGAGGAGAGGGGATGGTCCAGCCACCTGGCACTGTGGGTGTGCCAGGGGGACAAGACAAAACTGCCATCATCCTCTGGGAACTCATCACTGAAGAGCTGGGACCCTTGGGGACCCATGTGACTCCCCAGCTGAGCATAACACAGAGAAGGAGGAAGGCAAAGCAGGGTTCACAGGGAACAGGCAGTGAGGGGGGAGAACAGGGAGGGCTGTTGGGGACCAGGAGTGGCAGGATGAAAGCCAAATCATGGGTATGTGACGGGACCTCCGGGCATTTAGGAGACCTGAGGGAGAACAGTCACCCCCTCTAAGTAAACTGAGGGCTCAGAGCAGTTGCCATTTGAGCAGGTTTGTATATGCAGCTGCGCTTGGGTCCACGCAGTGGAGAACGTCAGGATACACTCTCTGCATCCCTGGGCGCTGAACCAGCCTTCAGACACAAAGGTGGGGTCGGGAATGACTTGAGTTCTGGTGGGGTCGAGAGAAAGTGAGTTCTCATCTTGATGGTGGTGGTGGTGGTGCTCAGTCGCACAGTTGTGTCTGATTCTTTTGCGACCCCACGGACTGAAGCCCACCAGGCTCCTGTGTCCATAGGATTTTCCAGGCAAGTATACCGGAGTGGGTTGCCATTTCCTTCTCCAGGGATCTTCCCGACCCAGAGATCGAACCTGTGTCTCCCGAATCGGCAAGCAGATTCTTTACCACTGAGCCACCTGGCAAGCCCTCTCATCTCAGTACTGCCATCAATTTACTATGGGACCTTGGATAAGTCACTCCTCATATCTGAAAAACCAGTAGAATGAAGCCAGCCAGTACAAAAGGAGTACTTATGAGAATACAATGTATGTCTCAAATGACCAAGCAAATGATTTGGTATCTACAAATGTGTCCTTCAGTTTATTGGGTCATACAGAAAATTGCCAGATATGTACACATGTTGATTTTTCTTACACTGGACTTCACCAGGAGGTTGAAGCTTTGATCATATTTTGAAAGAGCAAAATTCAAGAGGTTATTAATGTCTTTCAGGAGGTCTGGGGGTTTCCATCATCTAGGATTAACCTTAATTGGTCATCTCATAGGTGAAAGGCATGGAGAGGAGGGAGAGAGATGGAAGCCCCCAAGCAGAGACAGAACGGGAACTCAGGAAGCCAACTGTAGGAAAAACGCAGAAGTTCATTCAACCACTTTGAAAGTAACCTGGTGATATCAGTAAAGATAATGATATGCACTGCTGCTGCTGCTGCTGCTGCTGCTGTCACTTCAGTCGTGTCCGACCCTGTGTGACCCCATAGACAGCAGGGTCCCCCATCCCTGGGATTCTCTAGGCACGAACACTGGAGTGGGTTGCCATTTCCTTCTCCAACGCGTGAAAGTGAAAAGTGAAAGTGAAGTCGCTCAGTCGTGTCCGACTCTTAGTGACCCCATGGACTGCAGCCTACCAGGCTCCTCCATCCATGGGATTCTCGAGGCAAGAGTACTGGAGTGGGTTGCCATTGCCTTCTCCTAGGTTATAGTATTTCCAGGCTTCCCAAGTGGTAAAGAACTTCGCTAGTGGTAAAGAAATCACTTGCCAACACAGGAGACATAATGAGGGTTCAATCCCTGGGTCAGGAAGATCCCCTGGAGGGCATGGCAACCCACTCCAGTTTCTTGCCTGGAGAATCCCATGGACAGAGAGCCTGGTGGGCTACAGTCCATAAGGTCGCAAAAAGTCGGACACAATGGAAGCGACTTAGCACACATGCGTAGCATTTTGGCTCCTAGCAGACTTCTCGAGGAAGCTCTCACACAATTGCACAGGGCACTCAAACAAGATTGCTGCACTACTGCTCATAAGCATTTTTAAGTATTTATTTCTTTGGCTGTGCCAGGTCTTAGTTGTGGTATGCGTGAGACTTGGAGTTCAGGATCTTTAGTGGCAACACTCTAGCTCTTAGTTGCAGCATGTGGGATCTAGTTCCCCGACCAGGAATTGAATTCAGGCCCCCTGCATCAGGAGCTCTGAATCTTAGCCATTGGGCCACTAGGGAAGTCTCTAATAATTTTTTAAATGGATACAATGTAAATGCCCACAGTGATGAAAATGAAAAAATAAAATCTGGCACACTGCCACCATAGAATACTATGCAGCTGTGAAAATAAATCACTTCATGTACATGCGTCAACACAGATGGACAGCGAAGGCAAAATTTGTGTGTGCATTTTGCAGCTGGGTTTCTGATTTTGCTATTTCATGCCTTCTTTCTTTTTTTCTCTCTGATCAGCCCAACTAGAAATTTATCCATTTTACAGATCTTCTCAAAGGACAAGCTTCTGAAAATAAATCTTTATTTGGAATAATTTTAGACTTACAGAAAACTTGCAAAGATAGCTGAGAAAGTTCTCATACACTCTGCAGTTTCAGGTTCCCCTTTTGTTACTAGATCACATTACTGTTGTATATTTGTCAAAATATAAGAAACCAACAAAGATACATTAGTATTAGTGAAACTCTAGACTTTGGATGTTCCAGGTTTTCTGTTAATGTCCTCGTTCTGTTCCAGGATCCATTACACTGCATAGATTACCACTTTGCATTTTGCTGTGCTTGTATCTTCTGGTCTGTGACTATTTTTCAGCCTTCCCTCATTTTTCACGACCTTGACAGCCTTGAGAAGTACTGGTCAGGTGTTCTGGAGATGGTCCCTCAATTTGGGTGTGTATCTGATGTGTTTTATCATGGTTTCGCTGCAGTGATGGATTTAAGGGAAGAACATGTGCTCAGTCACTTAGCTGTGTCTGACTCTTTGCGAGCCCATGGACTGTAGCCCATCAGGTTCCTCTGTCCATGGAATTTTCCAGGCAAGAATACTAGAGCAGGTTGCCATTTCCTACTCTAGGAGATCTTCCTGACCCAGGGGTCAAATCCGCGTCTCCTGCAATGACACGCAGATTCTTTACCACTGAGCCACCTGAGAAGCCAGGGGAAGCCTACCTCAAGGTAAAGTGTCTTTCTCATCCTGTCATATCAAAGGTAACTAGTATCACTTGGTTAAGGTAGTACTTGTCAGAATTTGACATCTACAATTACTACCTTCTCTCTCCATGACTATAGTCTTCAGAACTGAGTCACTAAGTCTAGCCAACTCTCAAGTGGAAAGGTGGGAATTAAGCTCAACCTCCTGGCGGGGTATTATTTGGGATTTTTCTACAATGCATATTTGTCTCTTTTCCCCTATTTATCTATTCAATCATTGATATCATTACCAAGTCCTGTATACTTATTTTATAACCTTGGTTATGATCCAATAGATACCATTTAGTTAGTTTCTTGAATTGCTCCAGCTCTGACCATTGGGAGCTCTTTTAGGTCAATTCATCTGTCCCTTTGACATACCCTCTCTGCTCCCCCTGCCACACACACACACACACACACTCTCCATTTCTCTTCGTGAAGAACTCTTCTTACTTTCTGGTACTGCAGCATGCTTCAGGCTCATTTGTGCTTTCTCTTCCCCAGCCCTGGAATCAGTTTTTCAGTTTCATTTCTTTTCTCTATCATTTGTCTGCTTTCCATTTTAATGATTTCTGCCCTTCCTCTATTATTTCCTCTCTTCTGCTTATTTGAGTTTAATTTTAATTAATTTCTCTAATTTTTTTTTTTTTTTGGCTGCACGGTGCAGCATGTGAGATCTTAGTTCCCCAACCAGGGGTCAAACCCGTACCCCTGCAGTGGAAGCACAGAGTCCCAACCACTGGACCACCAGGGAAACCCCCAACCCACTGATAATTTCTTAAAGTGAAAGTTCATGTTACTGACTTGAAACTTTGAGACCTGTCTTTTGTTGACAGATTTAGTGCCATAGATTTTAGTACTATAAATCTTCCTCGGAGCCCTACTTTAACTGCATTCCACACATTTTGATATGTTTTGTGTTTTTTGTTTTGATTCAGTTCAATATACTTCCTAATTTCCCTTTTGACTCATTT